>NC_138860.1:6875984-7475984 GCF_965194805.1 Balaenoptera borealis
ATTTTTCCTTTTCCAAATGGAAAATGCACTTACCTCTAAGCAGGGAGCCAGGTATGGAGTAGACTGCAATTCTTTTGGAAAAATTTATAAGGGACTCAATGGAAATACAATGGGAAAAGAAAGCAGGAAAAGACTCTGAGAGATTCAGGGGTACAATCTGGACTTTGTAAATTAAGATGCAGGCAGAAAGGAAAGAGAAAATTTGACTTGTAGATATTGGACTTAGTTGAGCATATATGAATTTTATCATGCAGGGATAATAAATGAGAAAAAACATGTTTTGGGGGAAGATGCTGAATTTGTGTTTTGATTTATTGATCACCCTATGCCATCTGTGTGAGGCTACCCAATAAATTGATGGAAGTCAAGGAAAGAAAGCCTGAGAAAGAAAGATGTATTCAACTGTGTTAGAGGCTACAGAGATAGATCACTAAGATGAGAAGTATATCAGTTCAAAGAGGTATTACCCCCAGGTAATACTCTGTGGCTCTGTATCTCAATACAAGGCTGCCCCCATGATATTTGCAAAAGGGATCCGAGACTGGAGAATTCTGGAGACTTCTTCACTGCCTCAGCTCCAAAATGTTACACATCTCTTACACTAAGATTATATTGGGGGCCAGTCACAACCTTCCACAGAGACCCAGGAAGGAAAGAAGAACTGGATATTGGTGAGAAGTGGATAGTGACCTACCTCAAAGAGTGAGGGGGAAACTCTGATATATCAGCTGTTGAGATATAAGCCTAGGAAGAATACTTTCTTTATAACTTTTCAAATAAATGCAAAAACAACCTCATGGATTGAGTCCCGGGAAAACTACAGATTTTCTTTTGTAAATATTTTTTGTTGTTACATTTCAAAATCCCCTATATTTTATTGTAAACCACATATTGTAAATATATAGCTCATATTGTGAGGCATATAGTAAATATTAATGAAAGATAGTTTGTGCATACGTTACCTCTAGGAAAAATTGCAGTGAAGGGAAGGAAAGTGACAGCTAAAGAGAAACACAAACTGGATGGAGAAGTGAAGTAAGAGGCCTGGTAATTTCCAGAGAGAGGGAGAAAAAGATTGTGAGCGACCGACAGAAAGATAAAAGTGTGATCAAGATTAACGTTGGTACCAGTTTTTTTTTTTTTTCAGTGAAACACCATAGAAGATATGAGATGAAATTGACCAAGGGCATTTGAAAGGGTTCCAAAGGAAGAGAACAATCCCTAGACTGAAGACCATAAATTTGAACAGCAGTTATTGTAGTTATGCAGTATTTTCAAAAATAACCAGTAGTCCGCTAAAGGACTAGAAAAAAAGAATGATAAGGTTAACAAAAGTTTAAGTACCATATAATATTACAGAATATAGCCAAAGTTTAAAGGAATAAGGTAGTTGAAAGTGCAAGTAAAATTATGGTTGGAAAGAAAAATCATTTTGGTATGAAAGTGACAGGGGCTGAGAGTATAAAGGTGGCATATGAAAAAGTGCAGGTGTTTCAAAGCTTAAGAAAGAGAAGAGGAAGAGAGATAGGAATAATGGAGTGAAGGAACTAGAAGGGTAGAAACAGTTATGAAGGTTGTCATGTGTTTAATTTGTTTGAAGAGTTCCCAGTTGTAATAAGATCAAAAGTGCTGTTTAAAGAGTAATGTGCTGGGAAGGTGTGGAAAGCAGGCCAGAGAAATTAAAATGGTATTGATATTAAAAAACTAATGTGTTCTCTTGGACATCTTTGTAGACACAGAAGCCATCTAGGATTACGGCAGGAAAGGAAATTGTGATCCAGGGTGCAGATTCTCAGTCGATTTGGACTAGAGTCTATAGGCTTAGGAAATTACTCTGGTGAAGATGAACTGAAGATGTAAATGGTAGCAAACAGGTATCAGTGACAGCACTAGATCACCCTGCACATTAGGGTCATGTGCTACAAGAAAATTAGCAGCCTTTCGTACATGGCATAGGAGAAACCGTGCCCTCAAAGAACATCCATATTTTAGCTCAGGCAAGGAGGAGACACAAAGTCTTAGTAAAGATGCTACATATGATGAGGGTGGGGGAATTTCTTTAAAATGGAACTAAATTAAGGCAGAACAATGGGAATTGTTGGTTAGAAAGCTAACATTGGAAGATACGGTTTGGAGAGAGAAAGCACACATCATTTGGAGTGTGGGGTTCTATGGCAAACAGTTGATGAATGAGAATTGAATTTAGGAACGCGGCAAAGAGTAGCAGAAGTGAGAGGTTCCAGACAGACTCGGGCTGAAGAAATACACATGAAACTGTTAAAAATGCATGGTTTGGTTTTTGAAGTGTTGAAACTTGCTGACAGTTCAGATATGCTCAGCGCTTTTCATCAGCGTGGTCCACTAGCTAGCTAGCTAGCTAGCTATGTGGTCCTAGAGACATCTTTTAAGATCTGGGCATGGATTTTTTCACACAGTGCTTCAAATAACGTCAAGCTCCTGCACTCAGACAGCAGAGCTGCTAATGCCTGATGGTCCGCCCTACCTGGCTGTGTAGAATTTCTAACCATGGACCTGGGGAGAAAGCAGTTTCTGGTTAAGATGCCGTACTCCGACTGCTCTTCCTGAGGTTCAATAGATATTCTTGAATATCTGTTTCTCAGTTGTTACATGCCTTTTTATCACTTTCCTGGGTCTTTAAATGATTGTTTTTGACAACTTTGCCCAGGTTGCTGTTGTTGTGGCTTGTTTGGAAGAGCTCTTTGCTCAGTTGTGCCAGAAGTTCCCAACCCCCACCCCATAACACATTCCTCTGTTGCATCTTCATCAGGCAACTCCTCTGGTTAGGAATTCATCCCGGAGCTCTTTAAAGATGGGAGTGTTTCTTTACACTAGAACCAAATATAAGGGGGAAAATGGAAATGACATGCTGTTATATGTTTAACAATTCGCTCTCTGGCTGTGGGAATTGTACAGAAGCCCAGATTTATAGCATATGCTAGTCTTTTTTTTTTAATTTTCATTTATTGATTTATTTTTGGCTGCATTGGGTCTTCATTGCTACGCGTGGGCTTTCCCTAGTTGCGGTACATGGGCTTCTCTTTGCAGTGGCTTCTCTTCTGGAGCACAGGCTCTAGGCCCGCGGGCTTCAGTAGTTGTGGCGCATGGGCTTAGTTACTCCGTGGCGTGTGGGATCTTCCCAGACCAGGGATCGAACCTGTGTCCCCTGCATTGGCAGGCAGATTCTTATCCGCTGCGCCACCAGGGAAGCCCGCATATGCTAGTCTTTGTGATGTAAATACATTGTGGGTGATTTTAAGCCTACAATGTGGTGTCACTGGATTTAGAGTAGGAAAGGGATGTATACAGTTGGTGCTCAAAAACCAGTTTGAGCCAACTCTAGCAGACCACTGGCCATGCCCCATAAATACAAAAATTCCATGTTTGTTTATCATAAGAAGCCCAGGCAGACCAGGAGCCCCATGCCAAAAGCATCCCATAGATTAAGACTCTCCTTATCCTTCTCTATTAGAACCTATTCAGCACGATTGATTAGCATGTTTGCAAATAATTTTGACAAAACAATTTTTTCATTTTCCTTTCTCCTTGGCATTATCAAGGTAAGGAGGATGAGATAAGCTCTAGCTGACAACACCTCTTCCTCCCACTTGTAAATTTGCCTTTTCCTTTCAGTCTTAGAGATAGATAAATGTATGTATACACATTTTATACAGAATTTACATATATATTTTTAATCCTCAATAAAGACATGCTTAAAGGGAGTGTTCTCTTTAAAACTGAGATGCCTATATTTCTGTGTATATTGTTTGTATTGTTACATTATTTTTTATTTTATTTTAATCCCACAATTTTCTTATGAAGTTCAATAGCTACTAGGAAACGAGGACTGTCAGTTTTTGACAATCTCTTTTTAGTTGTGTTTCTTTTAAATTGAATATTATATCTTGATATATTAAAGTATATTTGGCAGAAAAGGAAACACAAATTTAGTTTAAAAGGTAAAGCATACAATTTTTGTTACCAAAGGGAAGTGCTAATGGACATGTGGGAATTATGGCTGCAATATAGAGTTTTGTAATTTTTCAAAACGGAGACACAAAGAGGAAGCTGCTGTCAATTACTTTCAGAGCAGAAAAAAGTAGCAATAGGCATGCCTTCAGCTTCCCAAAAATGTCATTCAAATACTGACAATATGTGTGAAATGTATGAAGTGATAATAAAAAAGCATAATTTGTTGTAATTTGTATGTTTCAAGTCATGTCATTAAGATCATGAGCTTTTTGAGAGCCATATTCTATAATTATTTTTATTGAAATTATTCCAAAGAAAATAAGTGAGCATTTCACTGGCATATCAAAAATAATTGTATTACAATAAAAAGAGAAAACATATTTTTCTCTTGTTAATAGTGTATTAGGTATTAATCTCTTTGCTCTTGTGAAAGAAAAGTGCCATTTCTACATTCTATATCTCAACTGATTCCTGTTTCAAAAAACTTTATCAGAGTGGCTGAAGATAGGTTTTATCCTATTTATAATTCTCTCAATTTCCTCAGGTTTTCCTAAGTTTCCACATACTTATAAACCATAAATTTTCTTGTTAGTCTTGGTTTGGATGGAGCATATTGTAATTTTAACACAGGAATTTTCACCAATGTCCAAAATATTGTGGATACATTGGTTTAAAAACAATGTACAATTAAAATGAATTTTACCTGTTTCTTCATAGTGTGTGTATGTGTGTCTATTACACTGTTTTTTTAAGTATGGTTGTATTATATTTCTATTGGGTAACGCTTGGCTAGAGTCTGACCATGAGCGTGGGAAGATAAAAAAGATGGAGGAGAAGATTATTTGATCTGTGGAGTTTAAATGCTGGGAAAATTACTGTGTGGAAAATGTGTTTGTTCAATAAAATCACAATATCTATGGTGGGCAAAAAGATAGTAAATCAGATACTCAAGTTATGACAGTTGTCACTAGGCTAAGCTAAAAGGTGAGCAAATAGAGTGGGAAAAAATGAGAAAATGTTCTTCAAAGGATTCGAGGTTTTGTAAAAATGGAATAAAAATCCTGTAGAAATGGGGATGGTAAATTCAGGTATACTCATATAATATTCCTATTTTTGTGTGTTTTCACAGCTAAGGAAGGGCTGGTTTTTCTAAACAATAGCTCTCCGTAAAAGAATCATATAAAAAGTTAGCTTCAAATAAAGAATACTCCACATGTATTTTACATAATAAAAGAATCAAGCGCTGACCAATGCTGTACCTATCTAGTATCTTAGATTAAATTTTACTGCCACCGGTATGGACACCGTTTTAAAAATTCTATCTCATGTGTAAGTATCCATCATATCAATATGAAAAGTTTTAGTGATTATAATGAAAAATAAGTAATTGGAAAAATATCAAGGCTGTGGAATGTGGCCATGTAAGTTAAATTCTACATGATTGGTGCCTACTGGATTTGGAGAGTGTACAAAACTAGTATGTTTCATTTTGCAAACTAAGAAGGGAGTTATGCTAAATGGATTGTAAGTATAATGTAGCAGATGGTATAAATGCAAAAGTGCTTTTCATTCTTTTTCATTTGGTTTCATTTTGAGAGGATTTTAAAATTGCGTATGTGTGTGTGTGTGTATGTAAGAGAGTATCGTTTAGAATCAACCAAATGCAGTCTTTATATGCAGGGTTTATTGGTACTGAGCCCATCATTTAAAACCATTCCCATGATGAGTTTATGGAAAGAGAAAATTTAATATTTTTATTAAATGACCAGTGTGCACAAATATTGCTACCATTCACTTATGACAGAGTTGTATGAGTTTTAGGGTAATGTGTGGATATTTTAGGCAGTTTAATAAAAGAAAATATGAACTTAGAAATCTATTAATCTTGTTACACAGGATATATTATAGAAGGGATATTTTCCATTCTTTATAACTTTTCACTGGTTCTCAACTATAGTTGCCTACATGTATTATAACATCAAGTGGTTCAGATGGACATTACTACACTTTTCTGTCTTTCCTGCTTTATAGAGCTAAAGTTCTGAATGAGAAGGGTATGTGTTTTAATGGAATTCTCCTCTGGGGCACATCAAGTCATTTTATACAATGACACACTAAGAAAGGCAATTTATGATGTGTGACTGACTCTAATGTGACTTTTTCATCATTTCATTTGTTTTCCATTAGTCAGAAAAAAAAGACATATGAACTACATAGAAATCTTTTTATTGTACTCCACAGGGGGTTTGTAGTATATTAGAATTCTGGTGGAACACAGTATTTTATAAAGCTTATGAAAAAATGGATGTTTAAAAACATTTTTATCTTCAAATCTCTAGCAAGAATTTCTAAAACTTTCTCAAAGGGCATTTATGTTTTTTAAAAATGGCAAGTGCCTTACAAAATAGATTTTAAAAGATAACTGTTTGCTTAGAACTTTACTCAGTACTTTTAAATTATTTACAATTATTATAATTCAGGTTTCTGAAACTTCTGTTACTCAAATGTAAATTAAATAAAATCATAGCTGATGGCTCTGGTTGTATAACTTAAATCGATAAAACCCTAATTTTTAGTTACCTGTTTTCAACCATAATTTTTCATTCCTCTGTTTGGGTTTCTGATAAATTATCAGCTAAAAGCATACCAATATATCTGTGAATAAAATATTATTTATCATCATATATAAAATATTTAGACCATTTACATAACATTATCAAGCTAGCTAAGTTTTTTTTGCTTAAGGTATATTCATCATTATTTTCCATTTCTACCCTCTGATTTCACACCATGTGTTTAAATGTTATTTTCATTAGATTTTTACTTTTATTTCCACTAGTTCTACCACCTTCTCTTGTCCTCATTTATCCTCTTTGTACGTCTACTTTCTTTGCATCGTTTCAGATAAGCTGTAAATCTCAGCTCTTTCACTGAATGTAGTGGCTCATTCAGAGTCTCAGAATTCAGCCTGAATGTGCAGGAAGGAATGAATAACCCTCCCATATAATGTAGTATATGGGCAAAACTAAAATATAAAATAATGATCTATTAAAAATAAAAGTGTGCTTTGGAGTTTACACTATTGACATATCTGGCATTGAAAGTCAGATAACAGCAAAACAATGTAGGAGAAGGGGTAAATGGCTTTAAGCTATTGTAAATTCCCTGCTGTGTTGGGAAGTGGTAAAGCACCTTTACATGGTATATTTTAAAAGCCAATTATGCATGTTGTTATCTCTAGTATAACTATTAAAAGATGATATAATGAAGTAGAGAGGGGAAAGTGACTCTAAAATATTTAATTTATCCTAAAGAAGGCATGGAAATGCAGTGGAAAGAACAAGAAAAAAATGGAATGAATAGAATAAATACTATTATGGTAACTTTATTTTCAGATATGTTAGAAAACTGAACATAAGACTAAATATTTTCATAATAAATAAGAATTATCAAACAGGATATTTATAAAGAAGTAAAAAGAGTAGAAAAGGCATGACATGAATAAAGTGTAATCACTGAATAAATGAAAAGTGGTGCAAATCAGACATCCTGCATTACCAGACTGAATCCTAAGAATCTGAACCTGGGATTATTTTAGTTGTTTCTGAAGATCTCTCTCTAATATACATTTTCCTGCAGGTTTTTGGTAATCATTTTCTGTATTTTTTTCCTGAAAAGTTTTATATCTTACCATTATTTTTTCCCACAGTAGAGATTAAATTTTGTCCCTAATCATCTTTAATTGTTTATTTGAGGTCATTGTATGCTTAGATGCAGTTGTAAGAAATAACATAGATTCCCATGTACCTTGCACTAGTTTTCTCCAATGGAAATGTCTTGCAAAACCATAGTACAATATCACAGCCCGATGTTGACATTGATACATTGACGATATAGAACATTGTCACCATGAAAAAGATCACTTATATTTCCCTTTTATAGCCACACCCATTTCCTTCTCAACTGTTCTTCATTCCTACAGTTTTATCATTTCAAGAATGCTTTTGGGATAAGTATTTTTCTTTCTCAATCAGTGTAACTCTCTGGAGATCATCAGAGTTGTTATGTGTACATATATTTCATTTTGCTTTATTCCCAAGTACTATTCTGTAGTATGGATGTACCACAGATCATTTTACCTATCGCCTGTTGAAGGGCATCTGGGTTATTTCCAGTTTGGGGATATTATTTTTAAAAAAACTGTTATAAGCAGTCATGTATAAATTTTGTGTGAAAATAGGTGATAATAAGTTTTTATTTCTTTAGGATAAATGCCTAGGAGTCCGACTGCTGGGTCCTATGGTCATTGAATGTTTAATCTTTTGAAGAAACTGCAAAACTGTTTGTTTTCTTTCAACAATCCACTAGCAATGTACGAGTAATCCAGTTCCTCGGCATTCTCTTTAGCATTTGGTGTCACTATATATATTTTTCAAAATTATAGACATTCCGGTAAGTGTAGTGATAGCTCACTGTTTTGTTCTGTTTTATTGTCGTTATAGTTTTAATTCCTATTTCCCACGTGGTTATTTTTATGTTCTTATTGTTTGTATATCTTCCTTAGCTAAGTGTTTCTTCCTGTCTCTTGCCATTTTCTCATTGTATTATATGGCAAGAAGTCCCAAGATCTGTGGTCAGCAAACTGGAGATACAGGAGAGCCAATGTCTAGTCTCGGTCTGAGTCCAAAGGCCTGACAAGTTGGAAAGTCAATGCTGTTAACTCCAATCAGGAAGTTTGCAGGTTCAAGTCCCAAGAAAGGCCAGTATTTCAATTTGAGTTCAAAGGAAGGAAAAGATTGATATTCCAGCTCAACAGTCAAGCAGAAGTTTCCTCTTACTCAGCCTTTTTGCTCTATTAAGATTTTCAGCTGATTGGATGAGGCCCACCCAGACCAAGGAGAGCAATCTGCTCTACTCCATCTCCCCATTCAAATGTTGATCTCAGCCAGAAACACCCAGAATAATGTTGGGCCAAACCCATGCCCACTCCAGATGATATAACATTAACCATTCCAGTTATGTGGCATATCTTTTCATTCTTTTAACAGGGTCTTTTATAGAGCATAGCTTTTAATGTTGATGAATTTCTTTTTATCATTTTTTTTAATGGACCAAGCTTTTGGTGTCAAGAATAACAATGTTTTGTTTAAAGCTGGATTGTTTTTCTTCTTACTTTATTGCATTGGCTAGAACTTTCAGTACTATGTTGAACAGTTTGATGAAAGTAGTGAAAAGTCTCGTCTTATTACTGAACTTAGGTGGAAAATATTCAGTGAGTTTTTAAAAATTATTATTATTATTATGAAGACTTTATTTTTTAAAGCAGTTTTAAATTCACAGAAAAATTGAGGTGAAGGTACCAGGACTTCCCATATAACCCCTTCCTCCTCATATGCATACCCTCCCAGAGGGTACATTTGTTAACAACTGATGAACCTACAGTGACACATCATAATAACCCAAAGTCCGTAATTTATATTATGGTTCACTTTTACTATTGTACATTCTATAGGTCTGAACAAATGTATAATGACATGTATCCATTATTATATTATCATACAGAGTATTTTACTGCCCTTAAAATCCTGTGTGTTCCACCTATTTATCCACTCCTGCCCGCAGAATCCCCAGGCAACCACTGAACTTTTTACTGTTTCTGTAGTTTTGCCTTTTCCAGAATGTCATATACTTTGAATCTTAACATATATAGCTTTTTCAGATTGACTTCTTACACTTAGTAATATGCATTTAAGTTTCCTCTATGTTTTTTCATGGCTCAATAGCTCTTTTCATTTTATTATTGAACTTTTCTCCCAAGGCTTGGCAATTATGAGTAGAGTTTCTGTAAATATTCATGTACAGATTTTTACGTGGACATAAGTCTACAACTCCTTTGGGTAAATACCAAGGAGTGAAGTTACTGGATTGTATAGCAACAGTATACAAAGGCAAACTGCTTTCCAAAATGGCTGTGCCATTTACATCCACACAAGCAATGAATAGAATTACCTGTTATTCCAAATCCTTGTCAGCATTTGGTGTTGTCAGTGCTTTGCATTTTGGCCATTCTAATAAGTATGTAGTGGTATTTCATTGTTGTTTTAATTTGCATTTACCTGATAACATTTGATGAGGAGTATCTTTCCATTTGCTTATTTGTGATTTATTTATCTTCTTTGGTGAGGTGTCTGTTAAGGACTTTGGCTCATTTCTTAATGGTGTTGTTTCTTTTTTTAAATTAAAGTACAGTTGATTTACAATAGTGTGTTAGTTTCAGGTGTACAGCAAAGTGATTCAGTCATGTATATATATGACTCAGATTCTCTTCCCTAATAGCTTATTATAAAATATTGAGTATAGTTCCCTGAGCTATACAGTAGGTTCTTGTTGGTTATCTATTTTATATACAGTAGTGTGTATATGTTAATCCCAATCTCGTAGTTTATCCCTCCCAACAACCGCCTTTCCCGTTTGGTAACCATAGGTGTGTTTTCTGTGTCTGTGAGTCTCTTTCTATTGTGTAAATAAGTTCATTTGTATCATTTTTTAGACTCCACATATAAGTGATATACGATATTTATCTTTCTCTGTCTGGCTTACTTTACTTAGTATGATAATCTCTAGGTCCATCCATATTGCTGCAAATGGCATTATTTCATTCTTTTTTGAGGCTAATATCCCACTGTGTATATATAACACATCTTCTTCATCTGTTCATCTGTTGATGGACATTTAGGTTGCTTTCATGTCTTGGCTATTGTAAATAGTGCTGCAATGAACATTACATGTATCTTTTCAAATTAAGTTTTTTTCTGGATATATGACCAAGAGTAGGATTGCAGGATCATATGGTAGTTCTATTTTTACTTTTGTAAGGAACCTCCATACTCTTCACCATAGTGGCTGCACCAATTTACATTCCCACCAACAGTGTAAGAGGGTTCCTTTTTCTCCACACCCTCTCCAGCATTTATTATTTGTAGACTTTTCGATGACAGCCATTGTGATTGGTGGGAGGTGATACCTCATTGTAGTTTTGATTTGCATTTCTCTAATAATTAGTGATGCTGAGCATCTTTTCATGTGCCTTTTAGCAATCTGTATGTCTTCTTTGGAGAAATGTCTATTTATGTCTTCTGCCCATTTTTTGATTGGGTTTTTTTTTTTTTTTTTTTTTTGATACTGAACTGTATGAGCTGTTTCTTTATCTTGGGGATTAATCCCTATCGGTCACATCATTTCCAACTATTTTCTCCCATTCTGTGGGTTGTCTTTTCACCTATTTTATGGTTTCCTTTGCTGTGAAAAAGTTTTTAAGTTTAATTTGGTCACATGTGTTTATTTTTGTTTTTATTTCCTTTACTCTAGGAGAGTGATCCAAAAAGATATTGCTGCAATTTATGTCAGAGTGTTCTGCCTATGTTTTCCTCTAAGAGTTTTATAGTCTGGGTTACATTTACATTTTTAATCCATTTTAAGCTTATTTTTGTGTGTGGTGTTAGAGAATGTTCTAATTTCATTCTTTTCCATGTAGCTGTCTAGTTTTCCCAGCACCACTTGTAGAAGGGACTGTTTCTTCTCCATTGTATATTCTTGCTTCCACTGTGGTAGATTAATTGACCATAGGTGTGTAGGTTGATTTGGGGGCTTTCTATCCTGTTGCATTGATCTATATGTCTGTTGCACCAGTACTGTTTGTGCCCATACCATACTGTTTTGATTACTGTAGCTTTGTAGTATAGTCTGAAGTCAGGGAGCCTGATTCCTCCAGCTCCATTTTTCTTTCTCAATATTGCTGTGGCTATTCAGGGTCTTTTGTGTTTCCATTGGAATTTTAACATTTTTTGTTCTAGTTCTGTGAAAAATGCTATTGGTAATTTGATAGGGGTTGCATTGACTCTGTAGATTGCCTTGGGTAGTATAGTCATTTTGACAACATTGATTCTTCCAATCTGAGAGCATGGTATATCTTTCCATCTGTTTGTGTCATCTTCAGTTTCTTTCATCAGTGTCTTATAGTTTTCTGAGTGCAGGTCTTTTATCTCCTTAGGTAGGTTTATTCCTAGGTATTTTATTCTTTTTGATGCAATGGTAAATGGGATTATTTCCTTACACCATGATAAATGGGATTTATCCAGGGATGCATGGATTTTTCAATATCTGAAAATCAATCAGTGTGATACCTCACATTAACAAACTCAAAAATAAAAAAAGAAACATATGATCATTTCAGTAGATGAAGAAAAGGCTTTTGATAAAATTGAGCATCCTTTTATGATAAAAACTCTTCAGAAAGTGGGCACAGAGGGAACATACCTCAACATAATAAAGGCCATATATGACAAACCCATAGCAAACATCATTCTCAATGGTGAAAAACTGAAAGCATTTTCTCTAAGATCAGGAACAAGACAAGAATGTCCATTCTTGCCACTGTTATTCAACATAGTTTTGGAAGTCCTAGCCATGGCAATCAGAAAAGAAAAAGAAATAAAAGGAATCCAAACTGGAAAAGAAGAAGTAAAACTGTCACTGTTTGCAGATGACATGATACTATGCATAGAAAATCCTAAAGATGCTACCAGAAAACTACTATAGCTTATCAATGAACTCAGTACAGTCGCAGAATACAAAATTAATACACAGAAATCTGTTGCATTTCTATACACTAACAACAAAAAATCAGAAACAGAAATTAAGGAAACAATCCCATTTACCATTGAATCAAAAAGAATAAAATACTGGGAATAAACCTACCTAAAGAGGCAAAAGATCTGTTTGTTTTCTTACTGTTGAGTTTTAAGAATTCTTTATATATTTTTTAATAATAATCCTTTACCAGATGTATCTGTTGCTTGTATTTTCTTCCAGTCTGTGGCTTGCCTTCTCATTCTCTTGATATTGTCTTTTGCAGAGCAGAAGTTTTTAATTTTAATGAAGCCCAACTTATTCATCATTTCTTTCATAGATAGTAACTTTAGTGCTGTATCTAAAAGTCATTGCTATACCCAAGGTCATGTAGGTTTTTTCTGTGCTATATTCCAGTATTTTTATAGTTTTGTGTTTCACATTTAGGCCACGATGCACTTTGTGTTAATTTTTGTGAACAGTTTAGGTCTGTCTAGATTCCTTCTCTTTTTTTTTTTCACATGTATGTCTAATTGTTCCAGCACAATTTGTTGAAATGATTATATTTGCTCCATTATATTGCATTTACACCTTTGTCAAAAATAAGTTGACCATATATATGTGAGTCTGTTTCTGGGATCTCTCTGTTTGTCTATTCTTTTACCAATACCACAGATTTTAATCACTAGCTTTACGGTAAGTCTTAAAGTTGGGTAATGTCAGTCCTCCAACTTTGTTTTCCTTTTTCAATATTGTGCTGGTCCAAGAGTCTCCAAGTAAACTTTAGAATTACTATGTCAGTGAAATAACTTGCTGGCATTTTGATAGGGGTTACACTGAATCTATAGATCAAGTAGGGAAAAACTGGCATCTTCACAATATTGAATCTTTCTATCAAACATGGAATATCTCTTCATTTATTTAGTTATTTTAAATTATTGATCAGAGTTTTATAGTTTTCCTCATATGGAATTGTAAATATTTTGTTAGATTTATACTTAAGTATTTCTTTTATCTGGGTGCTAATATTAATAGTATTGTGTTTTTAATTTCAAATTCTACTTGTTCATTCCTGGTATGTAGGAAAGCGATTGACTTATATATATTAACTTTGTATTTTGCAACCTTGCTATTATTATCTATTATTTCTAGAATTTTTGTCAATTCTTTCAATTTTTTTATATAGATGACGATGTCATCTGTGAACAAAGACAGTTTTATTTCTTCCTTCCCAATATATATAATTTTAACACTTTTTTATGTCTCATTGTATTAGCAAGAACTTCTGGTAAGATGTTGAAAAGGAGCGGTGAAAGGGAATATTCATGTCTTGTACCTGATCTTACTGGGGAAGGTTTGGGTTTCTCACTATTAAGTATGATGTTAGCTGAAGGTTTTTTTTTTAAAGATTATTCTTTATCAAGGAATTGAGGGAGTTCCCCTCTATGTCTAGTTTACTTAGAGGTTTTTTTTTTTTTAATCATGAATGTGTGTTGAATTTTGTCAGATGCTTTTCCTGCATCTGTTGATATGATTATGTGTTGTATTTTTTTCTTTTTTAACCTGTTGAAGGTGATGAATTACATTAGTTGATTTTCAAATTTTGAGTCAGCCTTGCATACCTGGGATAAATCCTACTTGGTCATGGAGAATAATTCTTTTTGTACACTCTTGGATTCCATTTGCTGATATTTTGTTGAGGAATTTTTCATGTATGTTCATGAAAGATATTTGTCTGTAGTTTTTTTTTTTTTTTTTTTTGTAATGTTGTTGTCTAGTTTTAGTGTAAGGGTAATGCTCGCTTCATAGAATGAGTTTGGAAATATGCTCTCTGTTTCTATCTTCTGAAAAGATTGTAAAGACTTAGTATAATTTGTTCCATAAATGTTTGGTGGAATTCACCAATCAACCCAATTAATCCTGGTGCTTTCTGATTTGGAATGTTGTTAATTATTGATTCAATTTCTTTAATAGACATAGACTATTTATATTGTCTATTTCTTCTTGTATGAATTTTGGCAAATTGTGTCTTCCAAGTAATTGGTCCATTTCATCTAGTTTATCAAATTTTGAGGCATAGAATTATTCATAGTATTTTTTATTATCTTTTTAATGTCTATAGGATCTGTAGTGATTTCCCAAAACATTCAGTTTTTCACCATTAATTATGATGTTATCATAGATTTTTAAGATACTGTTTATCAAGTTAAAGTTCCTCTGTATTATCTCTGCTTCTGCTTTCTAGAAAAATTGTGTAGAATTAGTGTTAATTCTTTTTAAAAATTTTTATAGAATTTTCAAGTGAAACAGTCTGGGCCTGGGGATTTCATTTTGGGAATTTTTAAATTACAGATGCAATTTTCTTAATAGTTGTAGGACCAAACAGATGATCTCTTTCATATAGGTGAGTTGTGGTGAAATTGAACCATTTTATCTAAGTTGTTAAATTTATGTGTGTAGACGTGCTTGTTGTATTTCCTTATCATCCTTTTGATTTCTGCAGTGTCTGTAAAGACATCCCCTGTTTCCTTCCTAATATTGGTAATTAGTGTCTTCTTTTTCTTTTGTTTACCAGTTTTGCTAGAGATTTGTCAATTTCCTTGATCTTTTTAAAGAACCAGAGCATTGCTTTTTCCTATTGCTTTTCTCTTTTCGATAATTTATTCCTGTTCTTATCTTTTTAGTCATCACTTATGCTCCTTTAGGTTTATTTTGCTCTTCTTTTTCTGGTCTCTTGAAAAAGGGAGACAAGAATATTGATTTTAGGCCTTTTTTTTTTTGATGTAACTATACAGTGCTATAAATTTCCCTCTCTGCCTTGCTTTAAGTCTATACCACTAATTTTGATATGTTGTAATTTCATTCTCCATAAGCTCAATGTATTATCAGATTCCTCCGACTCTTGTGATTATATTGGTCCCATCCAAATAATCCAAGGTGATCTTCCCATTGCAATATTTTTAACATAATTATATCTGCAAAGTTTAATTTTCTATGTATGGTAACATATTCACAGATTCCAGAGATTAACACTTGGAAACATTTGGGGAGAGGACATTGTCCAATATACCACAATGGATTATAAGACCCTAAGAGCAGGGATCACCCAATAGAATCTAACATCATGGGCTGTTGACCAGGAGCTAGAATCATGGTGGAGACAGAACCACTGCCAAAAACAGCATCTACATAGAGAAGGAGAGGAACAAATACTATGGCTTCTCTCTCTCTCTCTCTCTCTCTCTCTCCACACTCCAGTCTTTTGTCAACACCTCCTCATGGTGGATCGAGATGGAAGGCAGATTGCACTGGAGCTGAGGGAATGCATTGGATGTGTTAGCCCCCATTGGTATAGAGCCAAACAGTAAGGGAGAAAATACAATATCTCAGTGGAATTCTTTGACTTTGGCAGAGGAATGAAAATATTTTTAAATCACGATAAACCACTTCATAATGCCAGAATAGTTGATGCTATTCTAGAAAGTAAAAGGACACAAAACAATAATGTTTCTAGTTCTTAATGTTTTTTACTACAAAATAATTCTGATGCAAAACGCACTTTGTAAAGGTAATATTTGCTTTAAGAAACCATGGACCATTTAATCAAATATGCTTTTCATTAATAAGAATTCAGTGCACTGGCTAGTCTTTTGAAGGGAATGGTTTTACAAATTTTTGCTGTTTTATGACAGACTCTGTTTCAGCATCACCTCTGTAATCAATGTCCAGAGGTTTAGATGGCCTAAGAGTTTGAAAGCCTGTCATTTAGTTCCTGCTTTTGCTTTCTGGAAGTACTAACCCAATACAAATCAAACTAGACCTCTATTAAATGTGGTGTATCACTGCACTCTGTGTTCTGTGGTAGCCCATTTTAAAATATATGCACAGCTGCAACAGGAACTGGCACCTGCAGCCCATGTAAACTCAGTAGAACGGAATACACTTAAATAGCTGTGTTCAGAGGGTGGAACAAAGAGTGGAGGAGCGCTACTTCAGAATGCAAATGAACCTGCAGTCAATCACAGTGGAAAGTGACTTACTTTAGGCAGGCAAATCCAAGGCCTAGAATTAAAATAATTAGCCTTTCTGAAAAATGGCTCTAATTCTGTGTAACAGTCACAGCTTTAATCTGTTAATTTGTTAACAGTTAAATACCATTCCAGAGTTGCTATATATGGGAAAAAATATTTACTTTATTTATGTAAAATAACTGAGCCTTAAGATGCCACTGTATTGATTATATTGATTGGCCCATATTTGGAACAATAAATTAGAAAACCAGTACATCTAATTTGAAGAGGTATATTTTGAAACTGATGGTTCTTTGGACATATGTCCAGTTACTTGTTTGGCTTACTTCATTTACTCAAAAATGTGCAGATTAAAATTATGTCTCTGTGTGTATGTGTTTGAATTTGCAGGGAAACAGCATTATTTTGATTCTGTTATTAAGTATCCCCTCTTTTAGACACTGTATATACCTTATCAATAATTCTTACAATACAAAATGTACAGTGTAAGTATTATATTACAAATGTGGAAATCAAGGTTCTGAAATTAGGTAACAGTAGATAGTATGTATAGTAGGGTGGAGAACTCATGTCTGTTTGCATGGAGGTCTTTTCTTATTTTAAATAAAACACTCATTTTAATGTTTCATTGGTGCAAACTGTTTGTGAGTTTAAACAAGAGTATAGTTTGCCAGATCCAAAGTTAAATTTCTTTCTGCAAAATAAATTGCCATTTGAAATGCTTACTTGGTTTCATTTTAAAGAAGAAATTACTAAAAGTTTATTAAGCAATTTTTACTCACCAAAACCTAATGTATAAATTTTAAAAATAACAGTTGGGCAAGGGTATATTTTCCACAATGAGTTTGTGTAGTATACGTTCTCATCAGAACAGTATACAATAAGTTGGATTAAAAAGTGTTCTCCGAGTAGGCAGCTCAAATTATTTCTTTAAGTAGAGACCCACATTTGAGAACAAATATCTTAATAAATCTCCTACTTATCAAGTTTCTAGATTCTAGAAGGACTTGTATCAAGTTTCAAGGGCAACTAATTTGTACTATGGGGGAAGCAAATCTGGAACGGGAGGGGGAAAGGAGAAGCAAAGTAGCAGAATGCTGTTACATACATGAAACGAGCCCTCCCAGTTTCTCCCAAATTTTCAGTAAAATCTATAATAGGGGAGAAATATGTTTTACATATAAGATTTCTTATAAAAACCAGTGAAAGGCAGAGTCATTGATGTGGGTTAAATAGGCACAAAAGAGACAGAACATGTATGGAGAGAGGGAAAAATCATTTACAGATAACAGATTGGTTGGAAGTAATTCACAGTAGACTGTATAGAAAATTGTCAACTTGATAGCATTGGCTACAAGGTCATAATAATCTAGGCCATATTTAACCTTCTGTCTTCTTTTAGTTACTTTACTTTTCATATTGAACACTAGACATTAAAACCTGTCTTTATGAGAATATGCTTTATTCTTTTATGCATCCATGGCTTTGTATAAGAAGTTCCCGCTCCTGAAATTCTACATCCCCTCCCAGCCCCTTTCCCCATCTCTTCCCCAGAATAACTTCTAATTATCCTTCTAATTTCAACTTTTCCTGAGTGCCAAGTTATTGATTCAACTTCATTTTGAGGGAGTCCTGCCACACCCTGTAGTTAATATCTGTCATCTAATGTTGACATATTTTTATCATCTGTTTACTAATCTATCTCCTGACTTGAACGTAAAAGCTCGAAATCAGGGCCCTGTATTATTACTTATTCAACCATCATTTTTGTTTAACTTAGTTAAACAAAATTTATTTTTACTGTATTTTATTCTCTTTGTAACATGACATATTTCCAGCATGTCGTGACCCTTACGTTTTTAGTTCTAACTCCTCCAGGACAACAAAGACCAGAAAGAAAGAAACCACTGGGTGGCCGCTCAAGCACTGACCTCAGAATTGGTCCCAGAAGTTGAGTGTCCACACCATGAAAAATAAACATACCCCATCACTGTTGACACTAAAAAAAAATCAAACAATTAGTTATTTTTTTCCTTGAGAACTTCTTAACAATGCAATTATTTACCCATCAGAAAAAATCTATGGTATGCCAGCGAATAAACCTGTCAAAAGTAAAAGAGTAATACCCTTTATGGTGTAATTCCTCATTTTGTTAAAATGTTACACTATATAATTTTCTTATAATTCTCAATATTATAGTCTACTTCTTTATGAAATCGAGAAAATAGCTCATAGGAATTTTGAAATATGAGACTGGGCATTCACAAGGACAGTGAAACAAAATCAGTATGATTTCTTTTGGCAACATTTCACAAAGAAATATGTAGAGAAATTCCATAGTGAAGAGATCTTTATTGGTTGCTGAATGCCTTGAGGGGTGCATACAAAATATGGTTTCAATGGCTTCTACTGACTGTGTTATGACCTACAGTTTTTCTGTAAGTGCTCTATGTATATGTGCTTATCATACCTAAGTTGTTTCCTCCTGTACTATAGGAAACATTGGGGAAACAGAGAGAAATTTCTCAATTATATATTTACAAGGTGATGGCCATGGTCTTTAAGTAAACCCCAAGGACACAGTTATTGTAAGATTTATTTTATACTTTTTTTCTGTTTCTTTATTTACTCCAAGGTTCCAATCCCTTCCAGTTTGTCTTTCTTTTTTTAGTTGATTAGAAAGGAAGTAATGGCACATTAGAGACAGAACTCCTTGGAAGGCTATGTAAGAGAGTAACACTGACATGTAGAGAACAGAGCAAGCAGATGGTCACTTCAAAGTCATTTTCAAGTGTGTTTACAAATGCAACAGGGGCTGATTTTATTCTATCATATTTTGGTCTCTAAGTCTTTGAGAAAACTTTTACCTTTCAAGAGAGGTGATAGTTTCTTTAAAACCTGGCACCTACTGCCTCAGTCTCCTTCTATGATATGCCTCACAGTGTTTTGGGACAGGGGTGGGGGACATCTCAAAATCTGGTCCACTGAACACTTGCACCGGAATTGCTTAGAGATTTTGGTATAAATGCACATTTGGGGTCTTATAGCAATTAAATGACAGTCTCTGGGTTTCAACTCCAGAATGTATCTTTTTAACAAGCTCCTTGATGACTGTTGTGTAGTTAGAGAACTACTGGTTTACCAGCACCTTGGCATGAGTTTAATCAATACCTCTTTATTTGCCTGCTCTTTGCTCATGACCAAGCTATTATCACTTATTTTCAAGTTAGTGTCATTATGTAACTATAAAATTCTATATTTTTATATTCTATAAAATATAATGAAAGTATGTGATATAGTTTGTAAATAATTTTAAAAGTGAAAAAAGAAAAAATAAGACTGCAAAATGTTAAGTTCTGACATCATGTTAAATTTCAAATAAGTTTTAATATCCAACAACAGTGGGCCTAGTATATAGGCCCCCAACCTTAGCATAAAACTGGATTGACATGCACTCTATAGGTACCAAGTTCTCCTTATGACACAATACCCATTTTATTCATCAACTCCTTCCAGGTTGCAAATACAAACTGCCTTAGAATCCAGTCCCCAAAATAGATTATTTAGAGCTGGTTTTCCATCTACCACTAAAGTCACTGGTACTGATCCTTTACACCCACCAGACTACAAAATCCCTCCATCCAGTAGACAGTTCTCTCTGGGTGTCAATGGGCACACTGTGTTCTGGACAAATCATCACCCACTGGAACCTATGAAAATTCACCCAAAGTCCCCTCTGAAACGGAAGGTTTGTCAAAAGCAAAATTTTCTAATAACATCAACCACTTTGCAGAATCATCCCTTTGATTTTTTTGCTCTTTCTGAAACTAGGCTTTCTCCTCCACTCCTACCCATTTTGGCAATCAAGAATCCCTATGGCTCACTCAATAAAGTAATTTTATATTATTTTCCCATAATCTCTACCAGTCCTGAATAAGACTGGATGTTTGTCTTGCTCTGAATTATCACTTCCAGATACTTCTGTGATGCACAACACTGGGGGCGGGGGGATGGGGGGGGAGGAAAGGTCCTGGAATTAGATTCATACATTCCTTATGGTCAGTACCTCTAATTCACAGCACCTGGCTTATTATCACTGTCTCCAGTACTAATACTGTTACCACTTGTGGTGACCTAAAATTCCACGTAGAGAATCTTTCCACACCTCTGGCTTAGTCTCTTAGGTTCCTAACTTCCAATGATGATGGCCTCTCCTCCATTCAGCCACCCTCTCCTAGAAGATTCCATGTAAAATCATTAGTATCATACATGCGTTAAAAGTATTATCACCATCTTTTCCCTCTTCTCCAATCCTTGTCATCATCAGGAAACATGCAAAATGGATTGAATGAAATGTCTACATATTCAGTAAAATGTTAGTAGCAACATTTCCATGAAGTTTAATTAATGACATTTCATAGATTGATATGTCCATTTTTAATATTTTTCTATTCTAAATGTTTTAAAATATGTAAGTTTTCCTTTGCAAGGAAATCGTAGATGCATATATATATATACTTTTTCATAGCATATAACTATAATGGATTTATTGCTAATGCGTTTAGTGTAGGATGTTCCAACTCATCTAAAACTTTATTAGTAAAGATATTTTTTCATAATTCTATTTCTTCTCATTGATACTTATCATCAAAGAGGTGAAATCAAGAACCACATTAATACTGTTGAGACTGCCACTTTTGGCTATAATAAACTAGCAGGGATGAGATTTACCTTCCAGCCTGAAATAAACAAAAATCAGTGAAATACATGAAACAGTGGTATTTTAGATGCTGGGCATCAGGCAACATAGGAAATCAAGACCTGAGAAAAGGGAAATTTATGATGTTAGACCTACAGTTACCCAGATTATTTTTTGAAAGAGTTTTCAGGACTTACCTTGGGGAGGGGGAGATCCAAGTGAAGCCCAAGTTGCTTTCTATGAGCTGAGGAGACAGAGCTGAGACTCCACGGAGATCAAACTCTGTTGTGCCAGAGTTTGCACAACAGAGTATCAGAGAGGAGAGAACTGTGCAAAGAGAAAACCCCAGAGATCTGGGGAGGCTGCCCTTCAAAGATAAAGCCTGTATGCAACTGATCGGCACATGCATTGATGACGAGCTGGGGAAAGATGGGTCTGAGAGGATTAAAGGGAACAGTTCCCAGAGCTGGGCCAGGAATAGTGCCTGTTCCCACCACCCACACTAGGAAAACTTGATTCACAGCATGTTGGGGAAAGTATTCAAGAAGATCTTGCTTCAGCTATAGGTAATGATTAGCCCTAGACTGAGTACCTCTCTGGAACTGCCTAAAAAATCCCCAGTGAAATCAAGATGTAAAAGGAGCAGTTTTCCAGTAAATGAACTGTAAAAATAAATAAACCCAAGATTTATAGGAATCACCAGCTCTGCTGTACATATGGCATCAGAGGTCACTTAGCGTCTCTTCCACTGTACTCTATTGGTTGAAGCAATAATAAACTTAAAGCGAGGAGTGTCAAGGAATTTGGGGGCTATATTTTTAAACTACCTCAGTTACATCTCAAGTTCATTTTGTTGTTACTGCATGAATATCACCACTAGATTTACTCAACAAATTACAGAAACCACTTAATGAATTCATGATTCCGAGAAAAAGGGGCTATTATGGTAGGCAGAAGCAAATGGAAGCATTGAGGATTCCACTACACAACAAACAAAAATTTTTAAAAATATATTTTTTATCCATTTAAATTATATATGCAAATGAAATTAGTGAAAGTTCAGATCAAATTGATATGTTTGAGATGTGGGTATAAATATTCCCATTACTTCCATATTTAATTCTCCAGTTTGGCCTGTGGAAAAATCTAGGAAAATCTGATAAAATACTGAAAACGAGTTAGCAGCTGTGGTTGTAGCTTCTGTTCCTATTATAGTATTCCTATTGGATGAAATTAATATACTCATGGAAATTGGTATGCAACAATGAGTCAAGCTAAAATATCTTTTCTGTGATTTTCTACATTGACCACAAAAATCATGTCATTGTCCCAGCCAGCTATTGGTGAATCCTAAATGATCTAAGTATATCAAAATGAAATAGATGCTTATACCACAGTCACCTATAGCAAGAAATGTCTAAGAATTGAAAAGATGATTTATATGCTTTGATCATTCTGAAGTTATTTTTGTATATGGTCTAGTTCTAAATATTTTATATTTTTACCCTACACAGATAATTAAACTGTATTGAGAATGATAACATATTCCTTTTGGTTTGAGTGAATGCATTTGCAAATTAATGTAACTGTGGTAAATTTCCTGCTTTTAAAATCAAAGGCCATGGGCTTCCCTGGTGGCGCAGTTGTTAAGAATCTGCCTGCCAATGCAGAGAACACGGGTTTGAGCCCTGGTCTGGGAAGATCCCACATGCTGTGCAGCAACTAAGCCTGGGAGCCACAGCTACTGAGCCTGCGCTCTAGAGACTGTGAGCCACAACTACTGAGTCCGTGTGCCGCAACTACTGAAGCCCGTGCGCCTAGAGCCCATGCTCTGCAACAAAGAGAAGCCACTGCCATGAGAAGCCCATGCACTGCAACTAAGAGTAAACCCCGCTCGCCACAACTAGAGAAAGCCCACGTGCAGCCAAAAATAAAAATAAATAAAATAAATCATTTTTAAAAATACAATTTAAAATCAAAGGCCATGAAAATATTTTAAAGAAATATTACTGTATTATAGAAAAAACAAATTAATAGCTAAGAGTATTCTCTTTTAGATCAATAGAGATACTATATGGATAAATAGACATGTACTTGATTTTAAAACCTTTTAAGTGGGTTTATAAATTTAAGGTAAAGTAGCAGAAATGTCATGAAATGGGAGTGTGTTCCTCTTTTATTTCCATTTAGAATAGACAGCCTTCCATGAAAAACCTTACATATTTTTCTTTGATAAAAACAAGATAATTTATAACCTTAAGGTAACATTATCTTAACAATATGGAATATAGTTTCAAAGATTTATTAATAACATTTGCACTATTAATTTTAAAAAGTTTAAATGATCATTTTAAGTCATTCATATTCATCTTAATATTGATTTTGATCTTTCTAATATGGCAACTTAAATTCCATCTATAACTTCTTTGATACAAGGTAGTCAGATTTTCCATGAACCTGGCTGATTCAAGTCGTCCCAGACAGTGAGTTGAAAATGTGTCAAGACTGGAAGCGGGACAGAAAAATCACGCAGACACCTGAAGTGAGCAGTGTTGAAACTCATGGCATATTCAGGTAAGCTGGTTATATTTTTACCTGAGTCTTTATAGAAGAGCTTATGATCAACAACTCATTGCTAATAAGCATACTCTACAAAGAGCAAGGTATTCAAATAAAGCCTGTGAATAGAATATATTTCATTAACTCTAAAATGCAGCCAATTATGTGTCATTATTTCACATACGTTACAAAATGTGCTGCCACTTAAACTGTGTAATGATGCTTTGTCACTGCTTGTATGTTTTCTTTATTTGATTTACATTGGATGTGGTCTTTTATTTGAGTTATTCAGGGTTTTCTGCAAAAATATAAAGAAAATATACATAAAGTAAATTAAGTATTTCTAAAAGGCATGCACAAAGTCCATCTCTTTCAGGTAATTTTCTGACTGATTGCTGATTCTTGTACTTTGCTACCTGTACCATCTTCTGTGCCATCAAGAGCATTGGTGATGCCACATTTACTGAAAGAGTGGAGCTTGTCTCTTTAGGATTTTCCTCCAGGCAACAAGGGAGTAGCTTAAAGATCACTGGATTGAGTTTCAGTTTCAGATTGTCAATCAAACTCACACTCGACTTTCCCAACAATAATCTGCAGAAATTTTACGGAACAGGGAACAGAGTAGCACACACCACACAGCAAACACGGTTCCCATTGTAACTGCCACTTAATGGGGCGTGTTTGGATTAGAGACAAGAGCTGATGTAAGTGAGGGTCACATTAACAAAGGAAAGGTGAAGGGTCCAGAGACTCTCAGCTTAAAATTCTTGCTAGTAAAGTTACACCTGCAGGGGTGTGGATCTACTTCCATTTTAGTGCTGCTCAAGTCATAGATTACACGTTATTTTTTAAAAAACTTAATAACCAGTTTTTAAAACTTGGAAGCATTCTTGAATCAGTACTCAGTACATAGTAACCTCAGGAACATGCTCATTTATCTCCAACTGGGTGCATGGTTTCAGTTAATATTTCAAGAAGTTTAATTCAGGATAAATATTTCCTCACTTTTCCTTAACACTAAAGTCAAGTTGTTGAGCTTTTCTGCCAGTATCTTTGTCTTATTTGGCATGTTTCCATGGTCTGATTAGATCTGCAATTCATGTCTTTCTTTTGTATTGTTATTTAGTCTATTTTTATTTAGATGTATTCACATCTATTTTGAGTTGTTTCTTTTGTCTCAGTTTCTTAAGGTGTTAATCTTTCTTATGTCTGCGTACAGTCACTCATAATAGGCTTTAAAGAAATTTAATAATATTCCATCAAAATTTTCTAACATTTTCTAGTAGGGGTAGAGTGATAAAAGTATAAACCACAGAATCATGTTACTCAAACTAGAAATGATTCATTGCTTTTTAACCCAATATCAAACCCTCACGAAATATAATTATTTCTGTTCCTCACAGTTCTGGACTAAATTAGTAAGATGTAAAACACCAATTTTTAGGTGGTACCCTATCATTTAAAGGGTTTCTCTCTGGCCCTGCCACTTATGGAGGAGGAATCTACGGAGTCAAAGAGATATGTCCACTCTGTTTGGTTCTCTTTGTGTCTTCAATTCTGGTATAAAACTCTGAGTGTCCAAGAATTCGAAACCCTATCCTTGCCTTCTAGGTTGTCATGGAAGTATAATTTTCATGGTAGGATGATAGAACATATTTCATATAATGCTTTGATGTCTTGATTTGTTTTTGTTTTTGTTTTTTGATTTTGGTATTTTAAATATGGGGTTGGCCAAAAGGTTCGGTTGGTTTTTTCCGTAAGATGGCTCTAGTAGCACTTAGTTATCTTTAACTTCATTCAAAACAATTTTGTTAGATTGTATGTGACAGCTGTCATATCAGCGTGCATTTAGAAAAAGACTTATCAAAATTGGTGAATTTTTATGTAGCCATTTTAATATTGAAGATGGAAGAAAAAAGGCAACATTTTTGGCATATTATGCTTTATTATTTCAAGAAAGGTAAAAATGCAACTGAAACACAAAAAAGTTTTATGCAGTGTACGGAGAAGGTACTGTGACTGATCGAACATGTCAAAAGTGGTTTGTGAAGTTTCATGCTGGAGATTTCTCGCTGGATGATGTTCCATGGTCGGGTAGGCCAGTTGAAGTTGATAGCTATGAAATCAAGACATTCATTGAGAACAGTCAGTGATATACCACATGGGAGATAGCCAACATACTCAAAATATACAAATCAAGCACTGAAAATCATTTGCACCAGCTTGGTTATGTGAATCACTTTGATGTTCCTGTTCCACATAAGTTAAGCGAAAAAAACCCTCTAGACTGTATTTCCACATGAGATTCTCTACTTAAACGTAATGAAAACATTACATTTTTAAAACAAATTGTGACGGGTGATGAAAAGTGGATACTGTACAATAATGTGGAATGGAAGAGATCGTGGGGCAAGTGAAATGAACCACCACCAACCACACCAAAGGCCAGTCTTCATCCAAAGAAGGTGATGTTGTGTATATGGTGGGATTGGCAGGGAGTCCTCGATTATGAGCTCCTTCCAGAAAACCAAATGATTAATTCCAAGTACTGCTCCCAATGAGACCAATTGAAAGCAGCACTCAATGAAAAGCATCTGGAATTAATCAACAGAAAATGCATAATCTTGCATCAGGATAATGCAAGACCGCATGGTTTTTTTTGTTTTTTTTTATTAGCCATTTGCATATATTCCTTGGCACCATGTCTGTCCATCTTTTGCTTGCTTTTTTTTTTTTAACGTTTTTATTGGAGTATAATTGCTTTACAATGGTGTGTTAGTTTCTGCTTTATAACAAAGTGAATCAGTTATACATATACATATATTCCCATATCTCTTCCCTCTTGCGTCTCCCTCCCTTCCACCCTCCCTATCCCATCCTTCTAGCTGGTCACAAAGCACCGAGCTGATCTCCCTGTGCTATGCCACTGCTTCCCACTAGCTATCTATTTTACATTTGGTAGTGTATATATGTCCATGTCACTCTCTCACTTCATCCCAGCTTACCCTTCACCCTCCCCGTGTCCTCAAGTCCATTCTCTAGTAGGTCTGTGTCTTTATTCCCATCTTGCCCCTAGGTTCTTCATGACCTTTTTTTTTTTTTTTGATTCCATATATATGTGTTAGGTTTTAATTAGATTACTTTAAAATGCACAACAGTGAGAATTTCTGAATGTTTTATTAAAATGATAAAATTTTATTTACAAAGAGCAAACTCTAGTCACTAAATAACATTTGTGAATTGAAATTATTTTTGCTATTAGGCTTAAAACTTTAAGCGACCTTTTTTTTCCTCAGTTTGTGAATCATTTGTTCAATTTTGGAAAAAAAAGATCAATAGCACAAATACACTCATATTTACTTTACTGTATTTTGTAGATTTAAGTTTGATAGCTTGAGGGTGTTTTATATTTTTATATCTTCTGAATGTATAAAACAGTGACCTATAGTTTTGAACTCCTGATATACCACAAGATAATCTTTTCCCTTGATCTTTAACTTTGCGGTAAATACAGATATTTTTCTTAATCGTAATTGATATATCTCCTACTCTACCATGATGAAGAACTTAATTCTCCTTCATTTTAATTTACAATACAGTCAGAACAATCAATATTTTGCTGAAAAACTTGTAATTAATTTTCTTCTTCATTTTAAATTTTCAGTGGACAAAAAGTAATTCGAGAGTTCTTATAATAGAATTTTGCATGAAAAGAACTTTTTTTTTTATAGCACATCATTACAATGTGCAAAGCAGTCTCTTTTACAATCCTATGGGTCAATTACACTTTTTTTTTTTTTTTTTTTTGCAGATGCAGAAAATGAGATTCAGAGCGAATAGATATTGGGACTATAATTCAAATTTTAGATATTTGTCTGTAGATTATAAAAGTATTTCTTTTGTGCAGTAGCTACCTTTGCAGAGTCTTAAAACAATCTTCAGGTACTTCAGGTGGCTGTTCAAAAGTTCAGGGTTGTTACTAGGGCAGAATAGATGTGTATGAAAAGGATACTAGGTAACTTTTTTATTACTTTTTTTTTTTTAATTGGAGTATAGTTGATTTACAATGTTGTGTTAGTTTCAGGCTTACAGCAAAGTGAATCTGTTATACATTTACTCCACTCCACTCCATATTATTATACATTTATATCCACTCTTTCTTTTAGATTCTTTTCCATATAGGCCATTACAGAATATTGATTTGAGTTCCCTGTGCTATACAGTAGGTCCTTATTAGTTATCTGTTTTATATATAGTAGTGTGTATATGTCAATCCCAATCTTCCAATTTATCCCTCCCCCTCTTACCCTCTGGTAACTATAAGTTTATTTTCCACATCTGTAACATTATTTCTGTTTTGTAGATAAGTTCATTTGTACCCCCTTCTCTTTTTAGATTCCACATATAAGTGATATCATATGATGTTTGTCTTTCTCTGACTTACTTCACTCAGTATGACAATCTACAAGTCCATCCATGTTGCTGCATATGGCATTATTTCATTATTTTTTATGAAGATCGACAACCAGGTTCAATGCCTTCCAGTTGGCAACTAAGCCCAAGAACAAAAACAACAACAGTAAAACTGTAGGACTGGTTTGATGAGGAAACCACTGCCCTTCTCACTGACTACTGAGTGCCACAAGTTGCTCCCTGCTGGAAACACACCCTATAGACTTTCCTGCTACAATGGAAGAAGCAAGAATGCCACTACACAGATTTCTTTCATCAAGAACTCCAGGATGAGGGAAATCTATGTGAATTATATCTCCTGGAGTGTTCAGAATTGAGGTCCTTTTTAGCTCCAAAATCAAGCTAAGTATGATTGGCAAAGCCTTGACACATAACTTGAACCCCTTAGCTGTAAGGGCTGAGGAGGGAGTATATGGCATTTTCACATTCTATGGTGAGTCAGATCTATAACTGAGATCATAAGATGTAGACAGAGGTGGGTCCAGTTATTATTTCTGGGGTTTCTTGAGTAGTAGTAGTAGTAGTGGTGGTGGTAATAATAAGAAGAAGAAGATATAAAATTAGATGTAAGAACTTTAAATGGGTCTGAATAGAAGTGGTTAAAGATGAAGTCTTTACCTAGATATGTATTAGAGGAGAAAGACATTGTCTTCTGAAACTAAGTTTGACATTAGCTGTAGATATTTGTGGTTTTTCTTTGTCAGATTAAAAAATGTCCCTTCTATTCCAAGTTTGCTGAGAATTTTGTTTTAAATCATGAATGGATGCTGAATGTTGGCAAATACTTTTTCCTCACCTATTGGTATGATCCTTTGT
Source organism: Balaenoptera borealis (assembly GCF_965194805.1). Classification (NCBI taxonomy): domain Eukaryota; kingdom Metazoa; phylum Chordata; class Mammalia; order Artiodactyla; family Balaenopteridae; genus Balaenoptera; species Balaenoptera borealis. The sequence continues at coordinate 6,905,181 of NC_138860.1, forward strand.
TTTTGTCTTTGTTAACTGTCTTAAGATAATGAATTACACTGATTAGTTTTCAAATGTTGAACTAGCCTTGCATTCCTAATATAACTCTCCTGATTGTGCTTTTTCTGTTTGTTTTTATATATTATTTAAATTTGCTAGTATTTCATTAAGAAATTTTACATGTTTTTATGTCATATTGTTCTTTATATTATTATGATTTCTGTCTTGTGTGTCAAAAGATGCTGGACTCCTCAAGTGAATTGAGAATGGCTGCTGTCTCTTAAATTTTCTGGAAGACATTTTTAAGAACTGGCATTAATTCTTCCTTAAATGTTTGGTGTAATTCACCAGTGAAGCCATCTATGCCTGACATTTTCTTTTTCAGAAAGGTTTTAGCTACAAAGTTAGCAATGAACTATGGAAATGATCTCTGAAAGTATAGTCTTGTAGCTACAAATTTAGTACTACTCATGTTATCTATTTCTTCTAGGGTGAGTTTAGGTAATTTGAGTCTTTCAAGGAATTGGTCCATTTCATCTAAGTCATCAAGTAATAATACTATACATTTCCCTCCCATCTTGATGTAAGTGTATTCTTCAGATCTGATAGGTTGTCTTTTCATTTTCATTTAGTTCAAAATGTTTTCTATTTTTCTTTGAGACTTCTGCTTTGGTCAGTGTAGTATTTCGTAGAGTTTTGCTTGCTTTTTAAACTATTTGTAGGTGTATCTGATATCCTGCTATTTTTTTTTTATGTTTAATGCTCTTTTTGTCAGAGAATATTGTCTGAGTAATTTTAATTCTTTGAAATTCAATAAGATTTGTTTAGTGACCTAGAATATGATCTAGCTTGGTAGACAAGGGCATTGCTAAATCACGTGGGTCAAGTCTTCCTTGTGTGTTACAGTTTTATGATGTGGAGGATATTTAGAATCCGGGTATTCTGCCTCTAAATGCCAGTAATTCATAACAATTATTTTGCAACCAAGTTTTCCTCAGAAATTTTTAGATGCCCGTTGGGGGCAGCAATGCTTCTTATTGAAAATAACTAATTTAAAGAATCATGGGTTGGATTCTTCTCTCACCTCCGTGTGTCAGCTTGGATTTTTCTCCCTCTTTCTTAGCTCTGTAGTTCTTCCAGTCTACTTTGTAGCAATTTGATTCTAAAGCATCACCTTCCACTGGAACCCAAAGGTCTGGAGGAGCTTCAAGCTCCCAGTGGGTTCATCTGAGGTTAACCCAACCTGGAGCCTGGAGTCTCCTCAAATGTCCATTGATGAAAATTCCCAGGCAATTCCAGTTGCCTCTCAAACTATGTCTGAAGTGTTAATAAAGAACCTCAGTAACTTGACGCTCAACCCTAGTATCAAATTGCCCTTCATTCTACCAGAATGTCTACCTCAACCGACTGGGCGGTTACTTGGTGAAAACATACCCTGTAGGAGAGGGGTGACGACCATGTTAACTGATCAGAGAGATAAGATGGAGCGGCTGATTCAATCTATTAAAAAGCGCTACTGCAAAGGAGTTTCTCGGTCTGACTCTCAAAGAGAACCACTGCAGAACGACGTTGAGACTCCCTCAAGAGTGCAAAGATTTAGATGCAGCTGTCGTTTTTGCCGGTCTCATAGAGATCCTTCTGAGGATAATTATGAGAATTATTACACCAATAAGTATTACAGTAATTATGACACGGAGTCGGATGAGCCATAAACCTCATTCTTGTACTATTTTTTCTTACTGGTAATTTTAGGATCATTATGAAGCAGCTTGGGAAAGATTGTGTACCAATATTTTGATAACCTATATTATAAGTTCTGTGATGTCTTTTTTTCTTGCATCTCTTTTCTACCTTAATACAGTAACTTATAAGGAATCTACGTAGCTTGCATTTAATGACTTGAATATACTTTAGTTCCACTTTGTGAAACAAATTAACTTGTGTGGAAGGAATGTGAAGAAAACATTGAGTGGCTTGGCCACAGCATTGTTAGAACAGCATGTTGAATTGTAATAAAAATTTTTGATGTCCTGTTTCAAAAAAAAAGAAACATGAATATTACAATTATTTCATAAATTAGGTATTTTAGATTTACTTGTTCTCAATCCTATTTAAACCATCATAAAATGTGATAATTATTAATTCATTTTACTTTAGTCAAATGTTAAAAATGTAAAATTCAGGATAAAATTACTTAGTAAATTGGTGTTTTAATGTAGTGTTCTGTCTCTGTGAACATGTGTGTGTATGTATGTGTGTGTGTGTACACTAGTATATGTTAATCATTGTCCATATTGGATACTTTGTTTTTTCTTTCATTGTATTCATCTATATTTGCAGAATTAATAACATCTGCACAAAAATTGCAAAGAAATTCCTTCCTCATATTTATAACTTTTATTGTGATGAAATTGATGTGGATCCCTTAAAGGAAATAATTACTTCTTAGTTTTTATCCAAGGGAATGTGGCCTGAGCAAGTGTCTCTTGATTGGTGGTGGTGGACGAAGTGTGAGCCTTTTGAAAATCACTTAATAATGATAGCTTTTGAGGTAGCAATTTCGACCACCTGCACTGGACCATCTGGACCCATCATTATTTCTGCTCTGTGAAGTAGGTTATTATGGTTCACACAAACACATTTCTGTTTTTTCATAACTAGAACAGTTCACCTGGGACAAAAAATAGGAGAAATCTACTGTACAAAAATCCTTCATGCAGAGAGGATAACTTGATTAAGTATTATTATTAATGGAATTTAAAATTTTTTCTCTTATTTTTCTGTCCAATAAATTCTGTTCCTATTTCCTTTACTGATGTAGAGAACTGTGATTTGAAAAGTCACAAACAGTTCATCCCTTGGTTGACATAAGTACACCTTCATAGCTTGTTGTATCAACTCTGTACTCATAGAGTTGGTAATAACTATTTGTAACTGATTGATAATAAGTGATAGAGATATTTTTTGGTAACTTTCTTAAATTTAAACTACATAAAGTAGTGTAAGAACAAGGTCCCTGGTGAATATATAAATTATTTTTTAAAAAATAGGATCAATTGAACCACTTTTTCTCAACTTCTCTAATAAATCAAACAACCCAAATCAACATTATTATGTCAAATTCTTCTTTGCACTCCAATAAATATCAGCACATTCCACAAAACCAATTAGTAGTAATAGTATTACTCCTACTAAAACGTACTTTCTTGAGGGCTTGCTTTGTGCTAGATACAATGCTTTATTATCTAATTTAATTTAATCTTCCCGATAAAACATGGGTTGATGCTATTTCTAGCAAATGGAAGACCTAGAAACTGTCTCAAAATTTCCATTCTTCAATAATTCCATTTTATTCTCAAAGAGTAGAAATTAGTCTAGATTAGGAGGTTGTGAGTATGAAAAGTATATCCAAGGAAGTGATTACAGAATGTGCAAAGTATGAACGGAGCCTGGCTTCTTTACTCGTCCATAAGGAGATCTATAAATGGTTAGAGGATAAAATTCAAAGAACACAGTTACAAAGAGTGAAGCTGTGTTGATACTTAGGGGTGAAATGAGGGAGGGCTTTGCAAATGACACTGAGCAGTCTGGACTTACCCATGAGAGCATCAGGGAATCACTGAAGGATTTAAGGCAGACAAATAATAGCCTTATAATGCTTAAGAAAATTTTATTCTGCTTTTATGCTTAACGTATTATAAGACTGTAAGACTGGAAACAGAATGACCATTTATGAAACTGACCCTATATTAAAGTTGCTTGATGGCCATGTCCTGCATTTGAATCATAGAATCACAGCATCTTTTGTGGTTTATTAGAAAGTAAAATTTAACAATAACACCCCAGTTTCTGGATAGGAGATTTGACAATTTCTGTTTGTTGCTTTGTCAAGGGCTTAAGTAACCTGAGAAAAATTTGGAGGGCACTGCAGTTTGAAGACTTTGGATAAATTTATCTACATTATACTTCTTCCTCTTGTGTAGAACTCTAGGCTGTGACCAGTTTCTGCATACAGCTTTCTTTCAGAACGTCTTTCCCTATGAGAACTTAACTATGTGAAAGTCCAGTTTTCCTCTGGGTCCATGCCCCCATTCCTTTAAGGAAGAAAATCCTTCCCACTCTCCTTTATCTGCTTCCTGCTTGGGGAAGGCAGCAGGTAAACCCTACTTCATCCAGTATTGTTGATTGTGTAAGTGTGTCTGTTCTACAGCATGAAAGAATTCAAGTCTTGTCCCCATTTGCCTGTGCTTTGTCTGTTCTTAACACCTGACCATGCCTATCAAGCCTCTGTGTTAGTGGAATTCTTGTAGTCTTTCCAGTTATTTTTCTGGGGCATTGCTCTTCATCAGGAGGGTAAATTGTGACTCAGTCTTGGCATGATTTTTGTAGCTTTGTCTGATATATACCATGCAAAATGTATCTAGTTACAAGCAGCTGTGCAGATTTGTCCATTTTTTGTACATAATGTGAGTCATTTAATGGAGATAAGAATTTGAGAGGTACAACTAGCACTTAAAACCAAGGCATTACACTATTCAGAACTTTCCCCCCCTATACTTTCAATGTCTTCTTTTCCACTGTTTTCTTCTGTTCATCTCACAGACATATACAAAATTTCTCTATCTGAAGATCTTAGTTCTATATTGGCCTTGTGATCCTACTTTTCCATCTTTCTTCATTATTTCATCACCAAGATTCTTCAAAACATAGTGTCAATTCCATACGTCTGTTCAATGATCTCATCTTCATTTTTCTACCCACGAATACCAGAAATCTACCCAATAATTCCATTGAATACTATCCCCAAGGCAACCATAACATCCACTTCTTGTTTTTGTTCAGTCTGATTCATCTGAAATTGACTTCCCAGGCCCTGGGATTTCTCCAGCCCTTACTTATATAATCTGTCTTGCCATTTAATCACATTCCATTATTCTTACTTTTTTGTAAGCAACTGATTATCAAATTACTTAATCAGATGATAAATTAGGCATCTGCAATGATGGAGTCTCTTCTATTTTTATGCTACTTTATTGATGATCAAAGGGATCTATTTAATCTCAGAGGGACTTAGCAAATCAATGAGATGTTAGAGGATTCTAGCCTAAGTAAAAGATCTCAAGTATCCTCTTCACACAGAATTTCACTTTCAGATATCTTAATCACAGGCATCATTATTGCCTATTGTTTGCTCAGCAGAAGCCTTGAGAAGTTTTAAAGGTTATATTTCTAAAGCACTGCCTCTGTTTGGCTTCTGGTACAATGTATTCTGCCTTATCTCTTCCTATCTCTCTTATCATTAATTTATAATCCCTGGATTGAAAACTTAACTGAATATGCTTTCTTTGTTTGCTTCTTACATATTGCTACATCCCATGTTCCTCCCTAAAACCTTTTTCTTATCCTGTTCTAATGCACCCTTCACTTTTGAACTTGTTCTTTCCCATGTTGTCAAATACCATCTCTTTGTAGGTGATTTTAGATCACTTATTTAGCCCATAGCATCTTCAAAAGTTTGTCCTCTATATCAGAGTGCTTACTTGACAACTCCACTAAAAAATCCACAGATATCTCTTTACTATTCCTGTCTTTCTTTTCTCGATTACAGATGCTTTTCTTCATCCAGTCATTCAGGAAATAAACTTGTGAGCTATATTTAATCTTTACTTTGCTTTACCCCTATTGCCACAAGTTCTAAGGTTTGTATTTTTGTACCTTTTGTTCATTTGTTCGGTTCCAGCTCCACAGCTAATGCCTTAGTTCAGACTCTCATTTTCTCTTCTCTCAACTATTGTCATATTTTCCAAAATTGTTCCTCTGCCTCTTAAATTTCTTTGTTTGTCCTCTCCATGGCTGCCAGGGTAATCTTTCTAAAATGCAAGATTTCCCATATTACTCCATTGCACAAATATCTTCAAATATCTTCACAATTTCTTACAGTATAAAACTCAAAACTGTTAGTGCATTGTACCTTCTGTGATCTGGGTGTTCCAAATGCCCAGGACTTTAATTGCTTTACCCCAAACCTCTCCAATTCAACCTTATCCAAATATTTATAGTTCTGCAGGGCACCATATTTTGTGGCTCAGGTGATTTTGGGGGGTTATCCTTCATTTCAAAAATGACTTTGTTTATGGACCAGCAACCTCTCATCCATCAGCATTCAACTAATTTGCTACCTTTCCTGAACTCATCAAATGAAATGATTAATTTCTCCTTTGGGACCTCACTATCTCCTGTACATTCTACCCCTAAAACATCTAGCAAATTTATTTATTTTCATATCTGTCTCACTCTATAATCAGTCAAATGAGTTCAGGCAGTCAGTCAGCAAATATTTAATGAGAATTTTCTTTGATGGGATTAGGGTCTATGAAGACAAGTAAGACAAACTTTTGGGAATCATAATCTTAAAAGTGTTTTTTTTTTTTTTGCACTATTCAAAGGATCAATCACACGATTGTAGCAGGCTTTAGAAACATTATATCTATATCTATCTATCTGGAAGATTCAGTAAAATTGATTAAATTGGTAAATAATTAAATGATTTATTGGCAAATAATTATATTCATAAATAAAATAACATGCTCCCAATTTCTCTATATATACCTTAATTTTGTCTACTGTTTAAGGTTAATTCCCACCATGGAACTTTCCTCAGTTACTTCACGAGGTCTGGAATCACAATCTAGCTGTGCTGTTGTCTGTGTTGTCTAGGCTTCTATTAACGTTTCTAAGTTTTTGGGTAGTGATCCCCATTTCATAGGCTTATTGTGCAGACTTGGAGAGATAACTGTATGTAAATCCCGGTTCATATTAGGTTCATAATGCATTTTTTGCTGCTTTAGCTCCCAAATTATAAATTATAAGGTGTTTGTTCCACCCATTGTAGCCTTTAGCAATTTTTTGCTTCTATTTTATTTCTATGAGTATTTCTTAGTCCTATGAATAGCAAATTTACTCCTAGGATGACTAAACTTTTATTTCTTTACTCCTACCATTGTCTCACACAGTGCCTTATATTTCAAGGTTGCTTAAGTCATTTATTTGTGGAATGAATATATTTAATCTACATATGCTAGCTCCTTTACTTTATAAACTACAAGCACTCCTATCATGGATACACACAGACACAACTCACACATGTGAGGCTCCTGAAGAAAGAATTCTTCTACTGGATTATGAATTCTTCCACTGGCTTGTGAAATGATTTAAATTTTTTTTAATGCTTATTTTTTTTGTTAAGAGGAGTGAGAAAATTGTGTTCACAATAACGAGAAAAAAAACCCCTAAAATATCCAGAAAAATTTAATCAGGAAGAACAGGAATTATACAAGGAATATATACAGTTTTATTTAAAAATTATAGAATAGAAATGGAACAAACAGAAAGATATACCATGTTCCTATAGGAGTATGTAGATTATCATAAATATGCAGTTGTTTATATCCAGATGGAGTGATGGAAGTTGGAGAAATAGAGCATTCTGGTCAATTATTAACATTGTTATATAGTGTTTTACTTCTTAGCTATCTTAAATATCTACAAATTAAAAGGGATGTTTGTTTTCATATTAAAAACAATAATGCAGTATTAGCAAAGATTTTTTTTACAACCAGTGATGAGTGTATACAGATTCAAAATATATTGGTAGAGAAATTAATTCATTTTTAGAAATATTTTAAGAAATCTGGTCATAAAGTGGCTAAGGTTGAGCAATTTCAATGTAGATTACGTGTAAATCACAGTTCTAAATTACTACCTGTATAAACTTTGATAAACTACTATACCTCTCTAAAATGGGGATAATATAAACTGGGTCACAGTGTTGTCTTAAATATCCTGTGAACCAATTTACGTAAAGCAATACATATTTTACTGCACACCATAAGAACTAAATATGAACTTATAATTATTAACAATATTTTATTGTATAATAATTTTCAATTAAAACTTTTAAGTAATTTATTTAAGTTATTCAAAGACAATAGGCAAAATACAATGAAAATTTATCTTTCTGTTATATATTCAAGGAAGCCTAAAAGAGTAATTTTGGATGTACAGAAACATAGTTTCTTTACAGATTCCCTCAAAAATAGTAGTCTAGGTATGCTAGTTTTATTCATACATCCAATAGTTATTTTACAGCTACTATGTTCCAGGCACTGTGCTAGGCTACTGATAAAGATTGGTGAACAGAAAAAAATAGTCTCTGCCCCACGGTATCAATAGCCTATCGTTTGGGTCCAATTATAATGGTAAAACTAAAGACCGTTTTGTGAGTTATGTTGGTAATAGGGGTCTAGTTACAAAAACAGCAAGAAAACAGATAATAACAATGCCATAAAGTAAAACAATAAAAGCTCTGATTATTTTCAATAAGTTCCTACAAGTTACAGCTAGCGATAAAATAAGCTTCCATAATTTCACAATTATTTCATTTACAGTTGAGCATATGACAATATATACGCAAAGAAGCTATTCTACTAAGACTGGTAAAATAAATTGTAGGGGCAAAAGAATAGATAATGAAATAGGCAAGAAAAGAAATATATGGCCTTAGAATTGAACCTCTTTCCAGAAACCATAGAAGAGACTAAAGAATTATTTGAATAAAATAATAGCTAATATTTTGTAGCTGTTTACTGCATGCTATAAAATGTGCAAAGCAATATGTATGTTTTATGTCATTTAATTATCTCAAATAATATTATGCCACCTTATACATGAGAACATTAGAATTTAGATGGTGTTGGTAATTTGTCCAAAGCCACAGAACAAGTCATTGCCAGGACAGGGGACTCAAATCCAGACCTTCATGTCTCCAAATTTCGACCACTCATCTGCTATATTCTATGGACAGTGATTGAAAGATTGTGGATCCTAAACAATATCTCTTTTTAATTAAACTTATTCTCTGGTGCTTTTCTTTCTTTTCTCTGGATAGTAACTAGCTCAGACTCAGGAGACTGAATTAGTTTATGAACACAATAAAATTGAAAAAAGGAGGTGAATTAAATGACAGGAAAAACAGCAATCATATGATGATGCAAGTCACCATGTATTTATTTCTGAGTAATTTTATTACCTTTATTTAAAAAAAAAAAAAACCCAGGAAGCTCTACTAGAAAATTACCAGAAGATCAGGGGACAATTGACTATTTATCATTTAATTACTCTTCATATTTTATGAATATCTATTATTGATATTAACCAGTGTTTAAAATTAAAGTAAAATATGTAGAATTAAAATACCTTTTAAAATTGATTTTCATAGAATATTATAGGAAATACAGGAAAAAATTATGAAAACCACAAAAAATAGCATATTTAATAATTTCTTCTATCCAATCAGAAAGCTGTTATCAATTGTAACTGAATTGTCTTTTTAAAATTTATTTATTTATTTATTCATTTTTGACTGCGTTGGGTCTTTGTTGCTGCGCACAGGCTTTCTCTAGTTATGGTGAGCAGGGACTACTCTTCATTGTGGTGCGCGGGCTTCTCATTGCAGTGGCTTCTCTTGTTGCGAAGCACAGACTCTAGGCGTATGGGCTTCAGTAGTTGTGAATCACAGGCTCTAGGGCACAGGCTCAGTAGTTGTGGCTCACAGGCTTAGTTGCTCCGCTGCATGTGGGATCTTCCCAGACCACGGATCGAACCCGTGTTCCCTACATTGGCAGGCAGATTCTTAACCACTGTACCACCAGGGAAGTCCCATAACTTAATTTTCAATTTCCTTTCAACCTTAATTAGAATTGGGCTGTTGGAGAAATAATTATCCATCAAACACAAAATTATAGCAACATACTATGCCATGTACAATAATTATGCTTTTTTGAATTATTTTAAGGATTCATAAGACTCTACAAACATAAATGTGAAGGATGCTTACTATTCAGTAGAAGGAGAAAAGAACAGGCAATCATCTAGCAAGACTGAAACGTTCAAGAACAGCTTTCAAATTGTTACCCCAGTGGCACAGAACACCCTTTATCTCTGGGCCAAAATCACCAAGATAGATTTCAGTTACTTTGGTCTCAGAAGCCACAGCCTTATCTGAGAATGGGTATGATGTATGCTATGTAGTTATACAGTCAACATTTGGCTGCATGATCTGACTCAACAACTAAAACAAGATAAAATAACAGAAACCAGAGGCAAACCATCTATCTGAAACTCATATAATACTATATATGTATGTATATATGTGCATATGTGTGTATATATTTAGAAGATAGATACAGACTGCCCCTTGACATGTTTCAAACTCTAGTACAGAACTGTTTAAATCACTAATCAGCACATTTAATCTTTGATTGGCCAAGGATCAGCACTATGGCTTCAGGCATGTCTAGAGATAAACTCAGGTTTGCAAAGAACAGTTGAGAAAAACCCTGTGTGTATACATGCTGTTTAAAAATTCTGGCACTGGATTTTAATCTAGTACAACACAAAACACTCGTACATTGTTGGTGGGAATGCAGCCACCGTGGAAGACAGTATGGAGGTTCCACATGATCCAGCAATTCCACTCCTGGGTATTTACCCCAATAAAAAGAAAACACTAATTAGAAAAGATATACACACCCCTATGTTCATTGCAGAATTATTAACAGTAGCCAAGATATGGAAGCAACTTAACTGCCCATCAATAAATAAATGGATAAAGAAGATGTGGTATACACACACACACACACACACACACAGAGGAATATTTGCCAAAAAAAAGATTGAGATCTTGCCATTTGAGACAACATGGTTGGATGTGTAGGGTATTATGGTAAGTGAAATAAGTTCGAGAATGACAAATACTGTATGATTTCCCTTATATGTGGAATCTAAAAAACAAATGAACAAACTTATCAAAACAGAGATAGAGCCATAGATAAAGAGAACAAGCAGGTGGTTGCTAAAGTGGAAATGGGTTGGGGGGATGAGTGAAATAGGTGAGGCAGATTAAGAGGTACAAAACTTTCAATTACAAATAAATGAGTCACAGGTATAAAACGTACAGTGTGGGGAATATAGTCAATAATTACATAATGTCTTTGTATGGTAAAAGATGACAACTAGACTTACCATGGTGATCAGTTTGAAATGTATAGAAATATCAAATCACTATGTTGTATACCAGGAACTAACATAGTGTTGTAGGTCAAGTATACTTCAAAAACAAACCAATAAACATAGCAAAAAAGGTCAGATTTGTGATTACCAGAGGTGGGAGGTGGGAGGAAGGGGGATTGGATGAAGGTTGTCAAAAGTCAAGAGGAAAAAAAAAAAGAAAATCCTGCCACCATGGATTTTAATACAACACAAAAGCAGTTAAATTATTTAAATGACCATTTTGTCATATTTACACACAAACGTTAATTGACCTAAAATTTAAGTGGGTTAAACCATTTTAAATAATGTCTATAAAAGCACATAATAGCATTAAAACAGAATTCCCCAAAATGGAAGGCCTTACAATAGCACATTCCTACAATGAGGAGAAAATATTTGGAAGGGTGGGTGAGCCTTGTACTATGTTGCATATCACCACTCTGAAGTAGGTTTATCTGGACATGCAAATGCTTTCACATGTGAATCTTAGCTTACTTCCTTCGAGAAACAAAAGTATATAAGCAAAATCATTGCAGCACCTTCCCAAATAATGCAGTATTGCTCTTGTAGGCTTCCTCCTTGGAAATATTCAGAAGTTGCTTTGATAAAATCCTGAGAAGAGTCAGGATAGTTTCACTGTGTAACTAGGTCACATGAAGTGATGTATTTATCGCACATAAACCTGTTTTTTATTCTCTTGTCTCACTCAGGCTACAACCTCCTCTTCTAAAACCTGCCTTTAATTTAGCTGGTTTCTCTAAAAATTGTCTTGGTTATGTTAATATTTATTTCCTTGACTAAGAATTCCAGGGGAGAGGAAGGGCAAAGATTTCAAGCTGCTTCCGAGAATCTGAAAATTAACAGACATTATTACATTTATTATAGAAACTGAGATCACTGTGCTTAGAATTTCAAGTCTTTCTCAGAAGAAGATGGTTTGATTTTGACATGAATACTGCTGAAAAAAGAGAAGATTAGTGTATGTGATTATAAATCTTAGAGTCAATGTATTTAAATAAACTCAAATAGATAGAAAAAGATGGTTATTTTGTGAATAACAATAACATATATACCTTTAAATTATACTTAAAAATATGATAGTCTGTGGAGACACTAGGTTTAACAAAGAGAGCATTTGCAAAGTAAAATAAAAATTCCATTTGATTACAAATACAAATCTGCTATTCCTCGTCCAATATTCTTTGAATATCCTTTTAATGTTCTCTCACATTTCCACTTTAGGAATTATGACTTTCTCAGGTAAAAATAAAACAAAAACACCACTTTTCATGGTGTAATCTGCATTTTGTAATATCTATTGATGTTGAAGGTAGGTAGACTCTATAACCTAGCAACTCTATGCAGTAATGAAAATGGTTAATCTCCAGCCACACCAACAAACTGGATGAAACTTATAAATATGTTTAGTTAAAAAAAAAGCCAGAAAAAAACCCCTACATATTTCATGTTTCCTTTTATATATATTTTAAAAAATGAAAAATAAACTATGGAGTTAGAAGTCAAAGCAGCAGTTAAATTAGCGAAAAAGAAGTGGAAGAGTAGTGGGGAGAGGGTAGAATGAGGCTTGTGGGGTGATGGAGATTTTATAATTGATGATGGAGTTGTTACACTTGATGCTGTCGTGGTATTTACCTAGTTGTATTCACGTTGTAATATTTCTTCAAGCTGTAAAATTGTAAATTATGTACTTTTCTTTATTCATATTATACTTCAATATACATTTTATGACATTTTAAGGAAAACAATCTATAATCCTTGGGGAAGGAATAAAAGAAAAGCATTTTCATACTCGGTAAATCCATGTGCATAGGACGTGGATAAGGAGGGATTGACGCCGAGGCCTTCCGACGATGCAGGAGTGAAAGCACCTGGGCCTTTCGGGGCAGCTCTGGTGGAGCCCGACCTGCCTGGGCTACCGTGCCTGTGATGTTTTGCTCGCTTTCTTCCTGGTTATTTAATAGTTAAGCTTGATTTGGAGGTCTTTCCAGGGATTTTGTGACTCCCCTGACATCCTTTCCGAATCCCTTTCTGCTGAAACTTACTAGAGTGGATTCTGACACCTGTAGCTAAGCAACTTGTTTATTTTAAAAATTACTTTGATAATCAAACCGTTGATCCTGTGAAGGTTTCTAGCTTTAAAACTGTTAAATGAGCAGTCCCGCCGTGTTCTTTCTCCCAAGTCAACCAGTAAACCCTGTGACCATTTGATGACATTTGGAAGTGAATGCTGACGTAGCAGATAGCTGCAGTTCTTATGAAGAAGGAACTATTTCGAGTTGCCGAATGTCTAGTGCAGGGGGCCGGGGAGGGGGGTCGGATCTGGAACTGCGTGACTAAGAAAAGGGCCTTTCTCTCCTGCAGAGGCTGAAACAAGGCTGCAGATTAATTGTTGGGTCTGAGGAACAAAGATGCAGAACAGGGTGATGCAAAGTAACTAAGTATAAATATCTTTGCTAATACAAGCATTAAAAATAGGAACAGAACACATTAATATTGAGCTTGGGACAGAGAGTGCTCGGGGTTTAAAGAAAAAAAAAAAGGTATTTGGAATAACTCAAACTAATCTGCTACAATTTAGACATTACAAAAATAACCAGATCCAAATGAATATAAAATTAGCTATGAACCAATCATAACTTCATTTTAAACAAAAGAGTTTTTGAAATGCAAGATTAACGTTTACGATATATTTTAATTTACTGCTGCTCACCTGAGCAATTGTATTGTTTACACCTTGACCAAATTATGGTTATTGCATAATTAGAGAATCATGTTCACGTCAATAGCAAAGTTTCATTATTCACCAAATGCAATTCTGTTTGAGTTTTATGTCTTCTAGGATGTTTAGTTAATATGGAATTCCTGAGGGTGTTTTTAAATATACTTAAGTGTATCTCTTTCTATTTTATGATGTAGTATTACTTTATAACTTGTATCCATATAATATAACTTTAGAAATTCATTCAAGCCATAAAATTGGAAACTAGAGGTAATGAATACAAATGACTTTAAGTGCTTTGGTCACATGGCACAAACAGCAATCTGCATATATTACATTAAATTACTATTATGGTAAAAATTTTATATAGTTGTTAATTTTAAATCCTACCTTTATAAAATATTCTGATTCAACCCAGTGAGGTAGAAACTTAACCCACATTTGTCTCCCAATGTGGAACTAAACATGTAGTAGTTTAAAAAACAGAGAATGAGGGCTTAGGGTATCACTAGTGAAATATAGACTTAAATTTTGTGACGAGAAGAAGAAAATCAGAAGGGAAATGGATCAAATAAGCAGAGGACTGACAATGTAGAATCCGGGTATAGCTGGGGAGGTGGCTGATTGTAACAATAGCAAATGTTCGTTTCTTTAACTCAGATTACTAAATATCCTATGTTGTGCAGAATATTTCTATGTGATAGTTTCTTACCCCAAATGCTTTTATTACCTTCATTGAGAAAGCTGGAAGAGTGTTTTGAGATAGCATATTTATTGTGTGTACCACTGCTGACATTTGTTCACTGGGATAAGCACATTAGTAAATTGTTTCTCTATTGATATTCTCAATGAAAGTTTTTGACTTTTTTCTAATGGATAATGCCCTCAGAGTGACTGGATATTAAAATTTCATCTTTTGAAATTGGCAAAGTGGTTATTTACACTTAAAAAGTAAAGTTTCTCTCTTGTTTGAGGGCTTTTTAACAACATTCTTGGTATTCTAACAGTATGTATAGGTTTCAACTCAGCTGGATATTAGCTAGCTTATGATTGTTATAATATTATTTAAATTCAGTGAGTAATTTATTGAAGTAACTCACAGGCCTCCTGGAAACATTAATTAATTTCACTTCACTGTGATCTCTTTTCTCAGCAGGTCATGCATTGAAACTTGTCTTCAAAAACAGACAATATGTAAGAAGTATTTATGTACATAAGAATATCACATGATTATTTTTAACCAAAAGGTTTTTTTTGAATTAAGGTATGTACATTGTGTTTTTAGACATAATGCTATTGCACACTTAATAGACTACAGTGTAGTGTAAACATAATGTTTATATCCACTGGAGAACCAAAAAATTCATGTGACTTCCTTTATTGCAGTATTCTCTTTATTGTGGTGGTCTGGAATGGAAACTGAGTGATTCCTGAAGTATGCTGCATGTATATATAATGAATTGATTACTATAGTCAAGTTAATTCACATATAATGCCCTCACATAGTTACCATTTTTTTATGTGTGATGAGAGAACCTGAAATCTACACTCTTAGCAAATTTCCGGTATTAAAAACAGTATTATTAACTATAGCCAACATGTTGTATTCAATAGTTTAGATCTCTAGATGTATTCATATTACATAACTGCAAGTTTTTAACCTTTTACCAGGATCTCCCCATTTTCCCCACCTCCCTGCCTCTAGTAGCAATGGGTCTACTCTCCAATTCTATGTGTATTTGTAGGTTCTGCATATAGTGTGAGATCTCACAGGGTTTTGTTTTGTTTTGTTTCTGTATCTGGCTTACTACATTTAGCATAATTTCCTACAGGTTCAGCCATTTTGTTGCAAATGACTGACAATTTCCATATCTTAAAAATTGTAAATAATGCTGCAGTGAACATAAGTGTGAAGATATCTCACCAAGGTAGTGATTTCATTTCCTTTGGGTATATACCACCAGTGGAATTGCTGGATCATATGGTAGTCCTATTTTTAATTGTTAGAGGAACCTCCATACTGTTTTCCATGAAAGTTATACCAATTTAAATTTCCACTAACAGTTATCAGGGTTTCCTTTTCTCCACATCTTCTCTACCACTTGCTGTATCTTGTCTTTTTGATAAGAGCCATTCTAACAAGTGTGAGGTGATATCACATTTTGTTTCTGATTTGCATTTCCCTGATTATTAGTGATGTTGAGCACCTTTTCATGTACCTGTTGGCCTTTGTATGTCTTCTCTGGAAAAATGTATATTGAGGGCCTTTGTCCAGTTTTTAATCCAGTTATTTGTTTTGTTTGTTTGTTTTTGCTATTTAGCTGTATGAATTCCTTATATATTTTGGGTATTATCCTCTTATCAGATGTGTGGTTTAAGAATATGTTCTCCTGTTCTGTAGCTTGCTTTTTCATTTTGTTGATTATTTCCTTTACTGTACAAAAACTTTTTAGTTTGATATTGTCCCACTTGCTTATTTTTGCTTTTGTTGCCTGAACTTTTAGTGTGAAATCCAAAAAATAATTGCAAAGATCATGCCAAAGCATTTTTTCCTATGTTTTCTAGGAATATTATAGTTTCATGTTTGCTGACTTATATTTTCAGATGTAAAAGAGTATCTAGTTTTCTCAATACCATTGCCCAGAGACACTATCCTTTCCCCATTGTGTATTCTTGGTGCCTTTGTCAAAAATTAGTTGACAGTATTATGTGGGTTTATTTTTGGACTCTATTCTGTTCCATTGTTCTGTATGTCTATGTGTCTCATATGTGTGTCTATATGTATTTTTATACCAGTACCACACTATTTTGATTAATACAGCTTTGTAATATAGTTTTAAATCAGGAAGTATACCTACAGCTTTATTCTTTCTCAGTGTTGCTTTGGTTATTCAGGATCTTTTGTGGTTCCATACAAATTCTAGAATTGGCTTTTCTATTTCCGTGAAAAATGCCACTGGGATTTTGATAGGGATTGAGTTGAATCTGTGTATCACATTGGGTAGTAGAGACATTTTAACAACATTAATTATTCCAGTTCATGAACAGAGGATGCCTTTCCATTGATTTGTGTCTTCTTCAGTTTCTTCCTTCAATGTCTTATAGTTTTCACTTATCAGATCTTTCACCTTCTTAATTAAATTGATGTCTAACCACTTTATTCCTTTTAATACCATCATAAATGGGATTATCCTTTTATTTTTTTCTTTCAAAGGCAAGTCAAGTGAAACAGTGAGAGTGGAGAAAGAAACAAAGAAATCTGTAATTGGCTGTGATCAATAAATTGTTAAAACCACTGCACTTGGACCAGCTGGGATCATTTTCTTGATTTCCTTTTTAAATATATTGTTGTTGTTGTTGTTGTTTTCTTAAACTTATTTATTTATTTATGGCTGTGTTGGGTCTTCGTTTCTGTGCGAGGGCTTTCTCTAGTTGTGGCAAGCGGGGGCCGCTCTTCATCGCGGTGCGCGGGCCTCTCACTATCACGGCCTCTCTTGTTGCGAAGCACAGGCTCCAGACGCGCAGGCTCAGTAGCTGTGGCTCACGGGCCTAGTTGCTCCACGGCATGTGGGATCTTCCCAGACCAGGGCTCGAACCCGTGTCCCCTGCATTAGCAGGCAGATTCTCAACCACTGCACCACCAGGGAAGCCCTAAATATATTGTTTTTGATGTAAATAAATACAACTGATTTTCCTTTGTTGATTTTGTATTTTGCAACTTTACTAAATTCATTTATTCTAACAGGTTTTTTTTTTTTTTTCTAAGTGAAGTCTCTAGGATTTTCTACGTATAGGATTGTGTCACCTGCAAACAAAGATATTTTTACTTCTTTCTTTCCAATTTGAATACCTTATATTTCATTTCTTTGTCTGATTGCTCTGGCTAGTACCTCCAGTACTTTGTTAAATAGAGGTAGTGAGAGTGAATATCTTGGCTTTCTACAAATTTTAGAGGAAAAGCTTTCAGTTTCTGTCCATTGCTTTTCATGCTAGTTGTGGCCTTTTTATAAATGCTCTTATTCTGCTGAGGAAATTTCCTTTTATAGCTATTTTGTTGGGAATTCTTTTTTTTTTATCATGCTTGGATATTGAACTTTTCAAGAGATTTTTATGCATCTATTGAGATGATACTTTTATTTTTCATTCTATTAATGTGGTGTATTGTGTAGATTCATTAGCATATGTCAAACCAATCTTTTATCCTGGGGATAAATCCCACTTGGATGTGGCACATGATTTTTTTGATGTGTTGTTGAATTCAGTTTGCTAGTATTTTATTGAGAATTTTTGCACTTATGGTCATCAGAGATATTCATGTGTAGGTTTCTTTTTTGTGGTGTTTTTGTCTGAGTTTGGTATGAGGATAGTGCTGGCCTCTGAAAATGAGTTTGGAAGTATTTTCTCCACTTCTACTTTTTGGAAAAGTTTAAGAATTGGTAGTAAGTCTTCTTGGACTATTTGGTAGAATTCAGCCATAAAGACATCTGGTCCTGAGATTTTCTTTGTTGGGTAATTTTTTATTACTACTTTAATCTCCTTATTTGTCATTGGTCTGTTCAGACTTCCTATTTCCTCTTAACTCAGTCTTGGTAAATTGTATGTTTCTAGGAATTTATCCTCTTTTCCTAGACTATCCAGTTTTTTCACATATAATTCTCCATAATCATCCCTTATGATCCTTTTTTATTTATGAGCAATCCATTGTAATGGTCCCTCTTTCATTTTTTTTTTTTTTTGAGTCTTCTCCTTTACCTTTTTTTTTTTTTTTCCACTTAATCTACCTAAAAATTAGTTGATTTTATCTTTTGTTCGTTTGTTTTTTGTTTTCAAAAAACCAGTGAGTAAGAGTCACTAAACTAGTTTCCAGACTTCTCGCAGAGGGAATTAATCCATATATAACTGTGTATTTGGTGTGTCCATGGGAGGAGGGAAAGGCAGGAGCGTTCTATTCTGCCATCTTGTGTAGAATTCTGATATTGCTTATTTTGAATACATATTATATATATGATGTAAGTTACTTCTTTATCCTAAAGAGATAACCTGTATCATAAGAAGTTTTAAAATAGAAAGAAAACACTTTTTTTTGAATTTTTGAATTTTATTTTATTTTTTTATACAGCAGGTTATTATTAGTTATCCAATTTATACATATTAATGTATATATGTCAATCCCAATCCCCCAATTCATCCCACCACCACCACCCCACCACTTTTCCCCCTTGGTGTCCATACGTTTGTTCTCTACATCTGTGTCTCTATTTCTGCCCTGCAAACCAGTTCATCTGTACCATTTTTCTAGGTTCCACATATATGCATTAATATAAGATATTTGTTTATCTCTTTCTGACTTACTTCACTTTGTATGACGGTATCTAGATCCATCCACGTCTCTACAAATGACCCAATTCCGTTCCTTTTTATGGCTGAGTAATATTCCATTGTATATATGTACCACAACTTCCTTATCCATTTGTCTGTCAATGGGCATCTAGGTTGCTTCCATGACCTGGCTATTGCAAATAGTGCTGCAATGAACATTGAGGTGCATGTGTCTTTTTGAATTACGGTTTTCTCTGGGTATATGCCAAGTAGTGGGATTGCTGGATCATATGGTAATTCTATTTTTAGTTTTTTAAGGAACCTCCGTACTGTTCTCCATAGTGGCTGTATCAATTTACAGTCCCACCAACAGGGTAAAAGGGTTCCCTTTTCTCCACACCCTCTCCAGTTTGTTGTTTATAGATTTTCTGATGATGCCCATTCTAACTGGTGTGAGGTGATACCTCATTGTAGTTTTGAGTTACATTTCTCTAATAATTAGTGATGTTGAGCAGATTTTCATGTGCCTCTTGGCCATCTGTATGTCTACTTTGGAGAAATGTCTATTTAGGTCTTCTGCCCATTTTTGGATTGGGTTGTTTGCTTTTTTAATATTGAGCTGTATAGGCTGTTTATATATTTTGGGGATTAATCCTTTGTCCGTTGATTCGTTTGCAAATATTTTCTCCCATTCTGACGGTTGTCTTTTTGTCTTATTTATGTTTTCCTTTGCTGTGCAAAAGCTTTTAAGTTTCATTAGGTCCCATTTATTTATTTATTTTTTTATTTCCATTACTCTAGGCAGTGGATTAAAAAAGATCTTGCTGTGATTTATGACAAAGAGTGTTCTTCCTATGTTTTCCTCTAAGAGTTTTATAGTGTCCGGTCTTACATTTAGGTCTCTAATCCATTTTGAGTTTATTTTTGTGTATGGTATTAGGGAGTGGTCTAATTTCATTCTTTTACATGTAGCTGTCCAGTTTTCCCAGCACCACTTATTGAAGAGACTATCTTTTCTCCATTATACATCCTTGCCCCCTCTGTCATAGATTAGTTGACCATAGGTGCATGGGTTTATCTTTGGGCTTGCTATCCTGTTCCATTGATCTATATTTCTGTTTTTGTGTCAGTACCATATTGTCTTGATTACTGTAGCTTTGTAGTATAGTCTGAAGTCACAGAGTCTGATTCCTCCAGCTCTGGTATTTTCCCTCAAGACTGCTTTGGCTATTTGGGGTCTTTTGTGTCTCCATACAAATTTTAAGATTTTTTTGTCCTAGTTCTGTAAAAAATGCCATTGGTAATTTGATAAGGATTGCATTGAATCTGTAGATTGCTTTGGGTAGTATAGTCATTCTCACAATATTGATTCTTCCAATCCAAGAACATGGTATATCTCTCCAACTGTTGGTATCATCTTTAATTTTTTTCAACAGTGCCTTATAGTTTTCTGCATACAGGTCTTTTGTCTCCCTGGGTAGGTTTATTCCTAGGTATTTTATTCTTTATGTTGCAATGGTAAATGGAAGTGTTTCCTTAATTTCTCTTTCAGATTTTTCATCATTAGTGTATAGGAATGCAAGAGATTTCTGTGCATTCATTTTGTATCCTGCAACTTTACCAAAGTCATTGATTAGCTCTAGTAGTTTTCTGCTGGCATCTTTAGGATTCTCTATGTATAGTATCATGTCATCTGCAAACAGTGACACTTTTACTTCTTCTTTTCCAATTTTTGTCCTTTTATTTCTTTTTCTTTTCTGATTGCCTTGACTAGGACTTCCAAAACTATGTTGAATAATAGTGGTGAGAGTGGACATCCTTGTCTTGTTCCTGAGCTTAGAGGAAATGCTTTCAGTTTTTCACCATTGAGCATGATGTTTGCTGTGGGTTTCTCATATATGGCCTTTATTATGTTGAGGAAGTTTCCTTCTATGCCCACTTTCTGGAGAGTTTTTATCATAAGGGGGTGTTGAATTTTGTCAAAAGCTTTTCCTGCTTCTATTGAGATGCTCATATGCTTTTTATTCTTCAGTTTGTTAATATGATTGATTTGTATATATTGAAGGGTCCTTGCATCCCTGGGATAAATCCCACTTGATCACGGTGTATGATCTTTTTAATGTGTTGTTGGATTCTGTTTGCTAGTATTTTGCTGAGTATTTTTGCATCTATATTCATCAGTGATATTGGTCGGTAATTTTCTTTTTTTGTAGTATCTTTGTCTGCTTTTGGTATCAGAGTGATGGTGACCTCATAGAATGAGTTTGGGAGTGTTCCTTCCTCTGCAAATTTTTGGAAGAGTTTGAGAAGGATGGGTGTTAGCTTTTCTCTAAATGTTTGATAGAATTTGCCTGTGAAGCCATCTGGTCCTGGGCTTTTGTTTGTTGGAAGATGTTTAATCATAGTTTCAATTTCATTACTTGTGATTGGTCTGTTCATATTTTCTATTTCTTCCTGGTTCAGTCTTGGAAGGTTATACCTTTCTAAGAATTTGTCCATTTCTTCCAGGTTGTCCATTTTATTGGCATAGAGTTGCTTGTAGTAGTCTCTTAGGATGTTTTGCATTTCTGCAGGGTCTGTTGTAACTTCTCCTTTTTCATTTCTAGTTTTATTGATTTGAGTCCTCTCCCTCTTTTTCTTGATGAGTCTAGCTAATGGTTTATCAATTTTGTTTATCTTCTCAAAGAACCAGCTTTTAGTTTTATTGATCTTTGCTATTTTTTTCCTTTGTTTCTATTTCATTTATTTCTGCTCTTATCTTTATGATTTCTTTCCTTCTACTAACTTTGGGTTCTGTTTGTTCTTCTTTCTCTAGTTCCTTTAGGTGTAAGGTTAGATTGTTTATTTGAGATTTTTCTTGTTTCTTGAGGTAGGCTTGTATTGCTATAAACTTCCCTCTTAGAACTGCTTTTGCTGCATCCCATAGGTTTTGGATCGTCGTGTTTTTGTTGTAATTTTCTCTAGGTATTTTTTGATTTCCTCTTTGATTGCTTCAGTGATCTCTTGGTTATTTAGTAACATATTGTTTAGCCTCCATATGTTTGTGTTTTTTATGTTTTTTTCCCTGTAATTGATTCCTAATCTCATAGTGTTGTGGTCAGAAAAGATGCTTGATATGATTTCAATTTTCTTAAATTTACTGAGGCTTGATTTGTGACCCAAGATGTGATCTATCCTAGAGAATGTTCCATGTGCACTTGAGAAGAAAGTGTAATCTGCTGTTTTGGCATGGAGTGTCCTATAAATATCTGTTAAATCTATCTGGTCTGTTGTGTCATTTAAAGCTTGTGTTTCCTTATTAATTTTCTCTTTGGATGATCTGTCCATTAGTATAAGTGAGGTGTTAAAGTCCCCCACTATTATTGTGTTATTGTCAATTTATTCTTTTATAGCTGTTAGCAGTTGCCTTATGTATTGAGGCGCTCCTAGGTTGGGTGCATATATATTTACAATTGTTATATCTTCTTCTTGGATTGATCTCTTGATCATTATGTAGTGTACTTCCTTGTCTCTTGTAACATTCTTTATTTTAAAGTCTATTTTATTTGATATGAGTATTGCTACTCCAGCTTTCTTTTGATTTCCGTTTGTATGGAATATCTTTCTCCATCCCTTCACTTTCAGTCTGTATGTGTCCCTAGGTCTGAAGTGAGTCTCCTGTAGACAGCATATATATGGGCCTTGTTTTTGTATCCATTCAGCGAGCCTGTGTCTTTTGGTTGGAGCATTTAGTCCATTGACAATTAAGGTAATTATCGATATGTTTGTTCCTATTACCATTTTCTTAATTGTTATATGTTTGTTTTGGTAGGTCCTTTTCTTCCTTGTGTTTCCCACTTAGAGAAGTTCCTTTAGCGCTTGCTGTAGAGCTGGTTTGGTGGTGCTGAATTCTCTTAGCTTTTGCTTGTCTGTAAAGCTTTTGATTTCTCCATCAAATCTGAATGAGATCCTTGCTGGGTAGAATAATCTTTGTTGTAGGTTCTTCCCTTTCATCACTTTAAGTATATCATGCCACTCCCTTCTGGCTTGTAGAGTTTCTGCTGAGAAATCAGCTGTTAACCTTATCGGAGTTCCCTTGTATGTTATTTGTCATTTTTCCCTTGCTGCTTTCAATAATTTTTCTTTGTCTTTAATTTTTGTCAGTTTGATTACTATGTGTCTCGACATGTTTCTCCTTGGGTTTATCCTGCCTGGTACTCTCTGTTCTTCCTGGACTTGGGTGGCTGTTTCCTTTCCCATGTTAGGGAAGTTTTCGACAATAATCTCTTCAAGTATTTTCTCGGGTCCTTTCTGTCTCTCTTCTCCTTCTGGGACCCCTATAATGTGAATGTTGTTGCATTTAATGTTGTCCCAGTGGTCTCTTAGGCTGTCTTCATTTCTTTTCATTCTTTTTTCTTTATTCTGTTCTGTGGCAGTGAATTCCACCATTCTGTCTTCTAGGTCACTTATCCGTTCTTCTGCCTCAGTTATTCTGCTATTGATTCCTTCTAGTGTATTTTTCATTTCAGTTATTGTATTCTTCATCTCCGACTCCCAGAGTAATGGAAATAAAATATAAATAAATGGGGCCTAATTAAGCTTAAAAGCTTTTGCACAGCAGAGGAAACCATCAACAAAACAAAGAGACAACCAACAGAATAAGAGGAAATATTTTCAAACGAAGCCACTGACAAGGGCTTAATCTCCAGAACATAGAAAGAGCTCATAAAGTTCAATATCAAACAAACAAACAAAAAAACCTCAATCGGAAAATGGGCAGAAGATCTAAAAAGACATTTCTCCAAAGAGGATATACAGGTGGCCAAAAAGCACATGAAAAGGTGCTTGACATCACCAATTATTAGAGAATTGCAAGTCAAAACTACAGTGAGGTATCACCTCACACTTGTCAGAATGGCTATCATCAAGAAGTCTACAAATAATAAATGCTGGAGAGGGTGTGGAGAAAAAGGAACCCTCCTACACTGTTGGTGGGAATGTAAATTGGTACAACCACTATGGAGAACAGTGTGAAGTTTCCTTAAAAATCTAAAAATAGAGCTACCATATGATCCAGCAATCCCATTCCTGGACATATATCCAGAGGAAAACATAATTTGAAAAGATACATGCACCCCAATGTTCATAGCAACACTATTTACAGTAGCCAGGACGTGGAAGCAACCTACCTAAGTGTTTATTGACAGATGAATGGATAAAGAAGATGTGGTACCTATATACAATGGAATATTGCTCAGCCATAAAAAGAATGAAATAATTCCGCTCGCAGCAACATGGATAAGTCTAGAGATTATCATACTAAGTGAAAAAAGCCAGACAAAGACAAATACCATATGATATCACTTATATATGGAATCTTAAAAAAAAGGTTCAAATGAACTTAGTTACAAAACAGAAATAGACTTACAGACTTAGAAAACAAACCTATCGTTACCAAAGGCAGAGGGTGTAGAGGGATAAATTAGGAGTTTGGGATTAAAATATACACAATACTAGATATAAAATAGATAATCAACAAGGACCTACTGTATAGCACAGGGAACTATACTCAGTATCTTGTAATAACCTATAATGGAAGAGAATGTAGAAAAAAAGAATGTATGTGTGTGTGTATATATATATATATATATATATATATATATATATATATATATATGTATAACTGAATCACTTTACTGTACACCTTAAACTAACACAACATTGTAAATCAACTATATTTCAGTAAAAATTTTAAAGTGTACCTATCAAAAAATAATTTAAGTCAATAGGCAAGAATAGATTGTACTTAACCAGCTTTGTTCATTAAGGTATTTAATTCTGAGACTAAATGTTAACCATTTAAAAAGTCCTTCTCAGGGCTTCCCTGGTGGTGCAGTGGTTGAGAATCTGCCTGCCAATGCAGGGGACACGGGTTCGAGCCCTGGTCTGGGAAGATCCCACATGCCGTGGAGCAACTGGGCCCGTGAGCCACAATTACTGAGCCTGCGTGTCTGGAGCCTGTGCTCCGCCTCAAGAGAGGTCGCGATAGTGAGAGGCCCGCTCACCGCGATGAAGAGTGGCCCCCGCTTGCCGCAACTGGAGAAAGCCCTCGCACAGAAACGAAGACCCAACACAGCCATAAATAAATAAAAATTTTAAAAAAATAAAATAAAATAAAATAAAATAATAAAAAGTCCTTCTCTTCAGTATAAAAAATAAAATAAAATAGAATCAAACCATAAATATATAAACATTGTTAACAGGACTAACAAATGATAAAATTGGAATTTCATAGAGGTGAAGAGATTGGCTGTATCTCAAGATGCAATCTGTAATTAAAACCCAGTTTCTTTTCCAAAGACCAATACCTTCAATGTCACTACATAAGAAACCAGCTAAGACCTTAGGAAGAGGTGGTCAAAGTTCTGAGAGTGTGTGAAGAGGAGAGGGATTTATCTTCCTTGAGTATTTACAAGAGCCATTTAGTAAGAGATGCTATAAAGCAACAGAAATTGAAATTAATAAAGGCAAATATTTCATAGAAAAATCATCCAATGTTTAAGAAGAAAAGAGAAGTACTATTTGGTTATCATTTACTGTGTACTGATTTCTAATAAATAAAATCTCATTTATTTCTGTATGTTAGTTATCATCACCTCATTTTATAGAAGAGACTTGGAGAAATCCAAGATATTACGCTAATAAATGTTGGACCTGAGATAAGAATGCAATTTCTGTGATATTGCCTCAGTATTACTTAATGGAAGATGTAGGCTAAAAAAAGAAAGAAAAAAGAAAAAGTAATGTCAGGGTGATTACAATGTTTATATAAAGTTTGTTTCAAGTTATATAATGATATATCATGGAAATTTTGAAATATGAAATTATGGAAGGCTCCTAGAACTTCTGTCTTCATAATATGTCATTTGATGAAAAGATATTTGGAGGTTTATCTTATTTTAATAGATGCCACATGACTAATACTGTACAGTAGTCCTTCCAAATGTTAATAATACTCAGGTATTAAATGATGAACAAGTTGCAGAGGGATGACTGATAATTTATAAATAAGGTATGTTAGGATTTAAGTTTTAATTTCTAGAAAAATAGTACCAAATAACCCCAAACCAAAAGAGCAAACCCAAAATCTTAATCTTGATTTAAAACCAAAAAAAATCTGGAAATCTTCATCAAAAGATTACCTAGAAAAAAAAAATGGTGACTCTGTTTAATGAAGTCCTTGAAGTTCTGCTGAAATCCTTTAATCGCAGGGAATTTAGTTAATTCCTCATTTGTCAAAGAAACAATTACTTCAGTACGGGTTGTGCTGAATATGACAAAGCCATGAGAGAAAAGATTCCACATTTTCATGAGTTATTTTAATTTATATGCTACCCATGAAGCATTCAAATCACTCTAATGATTCAATAAAGAGAAGGTAAGATTGCCCTTAAAAGAAAGTGGGCACTTGCACATTTGCTTGGATGGCACAAAACTGAATTCATACACACACACATATATATATATGTAAAGATGATATTTTACTTTAAAATATTTTAGTGTTTAATTTACTCTGCTTTGGAAGCATTTCCTACGAAGGGAATGAAACAAGTAGGCTATGAAGGTCCCAAGTTGTAAATTTTGCCAATGTACTTGTGGTGTTTGGATATATCCATGGCAGTATTTTGCAGTTCTAGCTTTGAATGTTATTCAGAAGTTTAATGACTAGATAAGCTTATTTTGCACAGCAAGCCTGGAGTCTGAACTCTGCGTGGGAGCCTGAGTACTAGGGGCCTTTTCAGTTCCAACTTGCTTTACTCACCATGCGTGATGACTGAGCACGTAAGGTTCCTTCCTCACATCATGTTATCAGGCCCTGACCCCTTAACATTTTCCAAATCTGCACACTCCCACTTTACCAGCGGTGTGCTCCTATAAATATATCATTTTTACAATATTAATCTTTTCCAAGTGGTACACCAGATACATCTTTATCTGGTTATATTTTACACTCAATTTGCTAATGTTTACCCTTTCATCTAGAACATTGTAGCATATTTGCATTTTCTGTTATTTCAGTCATCATACTCTTTTCCCAATTATCTTTCCTTTTACTTTAGCCCTACGATCTATAGTCACTTATGAAAAATTTGGTCTCATCACGTGACATAAACAATTTCTTTCTCTGGCAGTCACTACCCTTACCTTATTTCATTTTGCTTCATTGCACTTGGAACCCATTATGTATATGTTTATTTGTATATTTTACTTCTTCCCTATTAAACTGTAGACTCCAGGAGCTCAACGATTAAGATGTATGGTTTCAGTATACCCACAGTCTATAACAGTGCTTGCCATGCTGGAGTAGTATGTACTCAACAAATATTTGTTAGACAATGTAATAGTAGTTATCCAACAAATATTTGTCAAATAAAGGGAAGAATGAGTAAATTCTTGGAGGCAACAGGAAAATATCCCTCTTGAATTTCTATGAGAGACTGCTTTTTGTTAGCTACTAACAGCTCATAATTGTATATCTATCAGCAAAATATTTAAACTTAAGTAGAAATATTTTGTCCATTGATTTAATTAATTTCACTTTCTACCTTATTGGCTTCAGAAGAAAAAAAATCTAAAACCTTGCCTTGATATTTTGTAGCAAGTTTCATCCACTTATTGAATAATATAACTGATTATTTCCATATAAATATATACGTCTGATAGCAAAGTTCTTGCCAAGCTGGAAAGATTTATTTTCACCATGTAACTTGACAGCAGATTTATAGAAAACATTTCTTATTAGTCAAAAAAAAATAACAGTTGTAAATTGTTTTATCCAATTAAAAGAAAGCATCAACTTTTAATACTATATTTTAAACCTCTGTAAAAACTGAATTAAGTTTGTAATTGTAAAGTAAATACAATTTAAACAATTGAAAAGCTATTGCTCCATATGAAGGCAACTTTCTCAAAAGTATGTGTGGTTACATTCATTTTTATCAGTCATACTTTTTGTGATAAAATTTTTACAGGGTAGATTTAAAAACAATGGAAAGTAATGTTTTTTTCTTGGAAAAATAACACACCATATACCAATATATTTTGCATAGAATATTTTGGTTTATGAGCGTTACATATGACACTATGTATAAAGTAAGTTTAAATCCTGTTTTTAATTTTTTTCTTTTGCTACTAGTATGTCTAATTATAGATGTGTATAGACCATATACAAAATTGTTTCCTGCCATTTATAATGACAGAATATGCCACTTAGGAAAGATATATCTTCATGATATTAAATACCTCTCTATTTCTAAATTAATATAGCCTATTATATTAACACCATTTATTAAAACATTATACCAATTTTAAAGAGCTATTCTATTAATTATACCATTATCCAGAAGTTTAGAATTTTTAAGTTATTGAGTCATATTAGTCAAAGTTTAATGGCAGTTTTGTAACACTTAACCATACCTTAAATATTTAATGAAGTTAAATACATTTCCAGTAGGAGGGCAACATAATATCGTACATCCTTTGTACTGTGGATCTCCAGGATTCCCCAAAATCGCATGATTACATGCAATCCACACTCAAAGCATTTTTTTAAAAAATTAAATGGTTGAGCAGTTAAGTTTTACACTGCCTGAAACCAGTGTCTGTTGTTTTTATGGAGGATTGTTATTAGACAATTTTTAAATTATTTTGCATAACAAAAATGGCCTGTTAACTAAAGAATGAATGTCTACTTGCTTATCAAATTCTTACTTTGTAATCTTTCTTCCTTTAGAACACTAGATATTTTGTGCTGTGGTCTATTGGATGGAAGTGTTCTGGAGGATAGTCCTAATGAAAACTTAATATGTTTCCTTTGCAAATCTCTGGCTATATTTTTTCTTCAGTTTTAAATTTAAATGTTTTGCCCATTATGTGTAAATGTTTGTATTATTTCATTTACTTTGCCTGCTCTTCAGTGAGCTTTTTTGATCTAGAAACACAGGACTTTATTCAGCTTAGTACAGGTTTATTTTAATATTAGATCTTTCGTTATTAACACTGTTACATTTGTCCTGGTCTCTAGCTCAGAAAACCAATCCATAGGTTGAGTTAATTAATTCATGTATTTATTTAACATAGTGGATTGTATTGAATATTTTATCCATTTTGAATTATGTTATAGTTCTAATGTCAATTCATATTTTGGGCTTTACTTGTTTTTTGTTTTTTGTTTTTCAAGTTTGTGGTAATTTGATACTGCAAGGAAACTCAGCATAGGAGCAGAGCTTTGGAGAGGCATGAGAGATAACTGCTTGTGTGTTAATGAAACTTACCACTAAGAAAAACAATTAAAGGACACCACGGCCTATTAAATGAGTTAATTTATACTCACTATCAATTACACTCAAAAATATAAATTCTTTAGGAATAGATTATTTTCCCAAAATGCTACATCATTTAGTCAGTGGACTTGGAAGTCCAAATAGTTCCTCCTCTATTTTTTATTATCACTCCCTGTGAACTTCACGTAGGTAACACAGCTTATGTTCATGGTCCCTGTGGTCCTCATGACTATGGGGTTTTTTTTTTTCTTTTATCTTAATCTTCCACACTGAAAAAAAATTAAGGATGAAGCCACGTTTGTATTTATGATTTAAAATTGAGACACAAGCTTAAATGTGTACACATACACAAAACTAAATGTCTCTAAGTTCTCATCTTGTCTTTTTATGAGGACACGAATCCCATCATGGGGACCCCTCTCTCACGACTTCATCTAAACTTAATTACCTCCCAAAGGTCCCACCTCCAAGTACCATCATACTCCAGTTAGGGCTTCAATATATGAATTTTGGGGAACCACAAACATTTAATCTGTAACAAGTCTGCCACTTCTCAATGTCCCTAAGATATCTGCTGTGCTTTCAGGTATTGGATGCAGGTATGACAATGGCAAGCAAAAGTAAAAGAAGCTTTTCTACACTAGCACCTCTTTTTAATCAGAAAAAAATCCTGACTCAGATGCTCTTCATCAGACATCCTCTTGTTTGCTAGTATTTTGCCACATCCTTTTCTCTAAAATTTCAACCAGTCAACGTAAAGGAAATAGAATTACCATGATGTATTAGCTTAATTAAGAATCATTGCCTGGGTTTTGCCAAAGGCTTATTTTTCTCTGAAGCACAATTTCATTGGGTTTATATTAGTAAGTGATACGGTGGGAGAAATTGATATTTTTAGGCAAGAATGAGTGTCTAACATAGTCACTGGCTGCCTGAGTAATGTTGAGAAGTGAATTAATTCTTCTCACCCTCAGCTTCTTTATAAATTAGTTATGAGTTATATTAGTTATCTACTGACTCATAAAAGATATCCCCAAATTTAGGAGCTTAAAGCAACAGACCCCTACAATCTCAAAGTTTCTGAGGGTCAGGAATACAGAAGCAGCTTAGCTGGGGGTTTTGGCTAGGGTCGTTTATGAGGTTAAAATCTATCTAGTATGTGGCTATAGTCACCTGAGACTCAACTGAGGCAGAAAGATCCACTTGTGATTTTTGGCAAGGCTTCCATCCTCTCTGGTGTTCTCACCATGAAGAGACTGGAGACTCCAGGTTCTGGAGACTCCAGGTTCTCACCATGAAGCCTCTTCATAGAGCTGCTCAAATATGGCAGCTTGCTCCCCCCAGAGACAGTGATCTAAGAGAAAGGATGGAAACACCACCAGGATGGAGGCTGCAGTGTTTTTTAAGTAAATGAGATAATAGGAATGAGAATATGTATGAATAGTAAAACTTGTGTAACTCTGAGAATGATATATTTTCATTCATGAAAGCTTTACTAACTTCCCTCAAATAATGCCATAGAAAGACAAATTGTATTTTGGCCGAAGATAACATTTTCCTGAAGGGAAAGTATTTATAAAAGAATCTGGCACAAATTATGTATTGTCAAGGAAAAGACAAATCTGACCCTGTAAAGAATATTCAGTCTTGAGAATAATCTTTGTTTTTTTTTTTATGTGGGCTCATTTCTCCTCATGCCTCCCCACCTTCCCCCTCAGGATTTCCAAAATAATTTTTCTAATTCCATTTCAAGCAGTCTGAAAACACAAATATTTGCCTTTAGTGAATAAATTTAGAATTCACTAGAAAATACAGACTTTCATGAACAGAAAAGAGAAAGGGAAAAAAAAAAAGCCTACTCATCAACAAGGTAGATGGTAAGAATAAATTATTTCCTCTTCCTGCTCAGATGAGATTTATAGCACTAAATATTTGACAAAGGTTTAGATATTGCCAAAACATTGGAAACCTTTACAGATAAAGTATTCATGGTATAGTGGTATACCATTATATTCCATGGCTCTTTGTCTTTTTAATATCAAAAGAGTCAATCAACTGGCTACAGTGTAGGTCCAATGGCTAGAAAGTAGTATGACTTAAAATCCCAGTGAGTTAGTTTGATTGTCTCTTCATTTTGGTTCTTATATAGTCATAATGAAATTAAGAGTATAGAAAGATTCAAACAAGTTAAGGTTTTTTTCTCTATAAACAATTTGTATATTAATATTGATAGGAAAATGTCTCATATACAATTATACTTTTCTGTCTGCACTGCTAATTTCTGAGTTTATGAATTTTTTATAACCTTTTGATTATTCAAGTCAGATAAGATAGAAGAGAGGTAACTACAAAACTAATGTGTCATTTTTGTAAGATTATCTTATTGGTGAGATTATTACCTGTGTTTATGTAATGTAATAATTGTATTTAATACAATTTAAGAAACACTAAAGCTTAGTTTTTGTTTTAATAATTATTAACTTTGTCAATGATATTGCTTAAGTAGTTAATTTGCCCCCATTTTCCTAAGAAAAAAAATAGCCTTATAAATGAAAAAGTTTTAAACACAATTTATTTACAATTGTTTTTTATTTTATTCATTACGGCTATTACAATAATGTATTGTACAAAATAGCTATTATTTTATAATAGATTTATCTTACACGATAGTGATTAAAATTGCAAAATAAAATAATTTTGCTGATAGCCCCCACTAGATGTCTACTTTTAGATAATAATCAATATTAATAGAGTTTCTCTATTTACATAGAGATGGTTTAAATTATTTGGAGACTAAGTGAACTCTTAAGTGAACTCTTTGTTCATTCATAATTCAATGTTTTTTAATGTATCACTGTATATCATTTATGCTCTTCTTGGAAAATAGATGTACTCTTGGGGCTTATTAATAAAATATATTCTGTAATATAAATTAGCATATATGTGTTACTTTAGAGTAGTACATTTTTCCAATTTCTAATCTAGACTTTTATTAAAAAATGGAATTGTTTTGTTGGTTTTGGTATATACTAAGACTTTTGGTAACATTTAGATTTGTTATTTTAATTTCATTCTGTTTCGGCTATTTGAAACTAGTTTATATTTCCTGGTTGAATAGAGGACAGAGAAAGAAAAATATTCTGCATTTGTGCTTCTGGCTACCACATAGTTGTAGGAGCTGGAATTGCCCTTCTCCTTTAAAAAGAAAATCAAAAACAGGTATGATAAACAGTTTCAAATACTAGAAAACAGGCAACACAGGAAATTGATTCTGGAGAAAAGGGACATGAAGTTGGTAAACCCTCAATTTGTCCAGGTTATTGCCTAGAGAGAATTTCCATGTTACAAAACAGAGAGGGTGAACTCACACAGAGTTTGGGGGGCTTGCTGAGTTGAGGAGACAGAGTTCAGAGAAGCTTAGATGGGTCGAATTTAGAGGGAAACGTAGTGGAGATGAAGATACTGCACAAAGAGTGGAGCTCAGGAGATCTGCACTTAACTGTCTGCTTGGGTCCTGAGCAGAGTTCTGAACTATGCATGAATGGAAAGAAATTTCCTCGGCCAGGGAAGGAGGGACAGAGAACAAGTTGGCAGGATAGTCACTGGTGCTCTCACGAGTTAGTGACTAGATTGTGCTTCAATCAACCAGAGAGAAAAACCTCCTCAATCATGTGGCACCTCATAGAATGTTCAGAATATTTTTGTTTTACTTGATGTATAAAATCAGCACTCGAGTAAAGGCTGCTCTGGACCTCCCCTAACAAAGCTTAACAGGAGCTCTCTAAAGAAGTACATATCATATGATATCGCTTGTATGTGGAATCTAAAACAAAGTGTACAAATGAACTTATTTACAAAACAGAAGTAGAGGCGCAGATATAGAAAACAAACTTATGGTTACCAGGAGATAAGGTGGGGAGGATAAACTGGGAGATTGGGGTTGACATGTACACTGCCATATGTAAAATAGATAACTAATAAGAACCTGCTGTATAGCACAGGGAACTCCACTCAGTACTCTATAATGGCCTATATGGGAAAAGAATCTAAAAGAAAAACAAGAGTGGATATATGTATATGTATAACTGAGTCACTTTGCTGTACACCTGAAACTAACACAACACTGTAAATCAACTATACTCCAATAAAACTTTTTAAAAAAGAATTAAATATATTAGAAGTAAATTAACTAAACCTGAATAAAGTCCATGATATTTTAAGAATTTGGCACCAACCAGAGTAAAATCTAAAATGGCCAGCACCCAATAAAAAATCACCAGTCATCTACACAAGTAGACAAATAGACCCATAACCAGGATAAAAATCAACAAAAACAGACATATTTAGAAATAACCCAGATGATAGAACAGACAGACATGGATTTTAATGCTCCTATTGTGAGTATACACCATATGTTTAAGAAAGTAGACAGAAACATGAACGTGAGGAGGGGAGACATGAAACTGCTAGTGGTGAAAAATATAATATCTTAAATGAAAAGTACACTGAATGGGGTAACAGCACATTGAACACTATAGAAGGAAAAATTACTGTGCTTAAAGGACATCACAAAAGAAACTATCCAAATAGACCCCTGACAAGAAACAGACTAAAACAAAGAAAAAGAAACAGTGAACAGAGCACCAATGAGTTGTGGGTTAATATCAGTTGGACTAACATCATACAACTGGAATCCCAGAAGAAGAGGAGAGAGTAGGGGAAGGAAAGTGGAAAATATATTGAATATAGTTGAATATGTTATTTGAAGAAAAATGGTTGTATTTTTGAAGAAGTATAAACCCAGTGTATTAGTTTCACACTGCTGCTGTAATAAATTATCACAACTTGGTGGCTTAAAATGACACAAGTTTGTTGTCTTAAATTAGTAGTGATCTGAATCCCAAAATTGGCCTCACTGGGCTGATATCAAGGTGTAAGCAGTATCACATTTTTTTTTCTACAATCAGGTAGAGGCTCTACAATCAGGTTATTTTTTGCCTTTTCCAGCTTCTAGAGGCTACATGCATCCCTTGGCTGGTGCCCCTCTTCCATCTTCAAAGCCACCAATGGCCAGTGAAGGTTTTTCACATTGCATCACTCTGATACTGACTCTTCTTTCTCCAGCTTCCGCTTTTAAGGACTCTCATAATTACTGCCCCAAATCCAGAAATAGTAAAAAAAATAAAGCCACTAAATTAATAAATAGGATTTAGTAAGGGTTTATTTTGCACATAAGAACAGTTCACAAACTGGGAACTTTCGAAAATAAAAACTGTTTTGGAGCTCAGAGGCATGAAGTTGCAGGATGACTATAAAATGAAAATGAGGAAGTTGTTTAATCTCTACAATGACTGGCTATTCCCATGGGGGTTTCCAGATGGCAGGGGATTGGTTAAACATGACTATCTCATACTATTTTTAGGAAGATGACTAAAATTGCTTTTATGATTATCAGAGACATTTACAAGAAATAACGTAAGTTTCATTTATGTTCATGAAATAAACTAGATTTACTTTTGCTTACCTGGCTTAAATAGTTTTGTCTGCTCAGGAAATTCTTAAATCTGTTCTCCATTTTGTTTTTAATATTAATGTTACAGTGGCCCCTTCTGGATGATCTTTGATAATCTCCCTACCTTAAAGTCAGATTATTAGCAGCCTTAACTCCATCTGCCACCTTAATCTCCTTTTTCCATGTAACATAACATATTAATAGTTTCTTTGGATTTGGATTTGGATATCTTTGGGGGCTCATTATTCTGACTATCAAACCTGCATATTCAATAAGTTCAACAAACTCCAAGCAGAAGAAACATGAAGAAAAGCACGTGAAGACACATCATAATCAAGTTGCTAGAATCAGAGAAAAAGAACAAAACTAAAAAGCAACCAGAGATTTAAGGCATACAACATTTTAAATGATGTTGCTTCCAGTAATCTAACCAGATCAAGGTGTCAGCAGGGTTGGTTTCTTCTGAGGCCTCTGTCCTTGTCTGGCAGACAACCACATTCTTGCAGTGTCCTCATGTGGTCTTTCCTCTTTGTGTGCCTGCTTCTGATTATAACTTATCTTGAGCACATCAGAGGACAGCGGAATACCCTGACTTCCTAAGAGGGAGAAGTCATTGAAATAGTGTCAGGGTACATTTCAATTTTGCCAGAGCAAAGTGAGAAAGGGAGAAAGCTATCTTAGCTATCTTAAACCAAATTAAAAGCTTAGCTATCTTAAATTAAAAGCTTAGCTGTTAAAAGTTAGCTATCTTAAAACCAAATTAGAAGAAATCAGCTAAAATTTTAAAAACACGTTATAGCCAAGGTTGAGCTGTCATGTGAGTTTGCAAAAATTGGGGTGTATCATGTCAAGATGAGGGTTCCAAACCCTCACAAAGCTCTTTTCTGTGGTTTTCCACTGAGTGCTTATGAAAATGACTGGGCAGTGCAGGAGTCCATAGAGAGCTTCCCTGGGTGGAACAGATGTTCGGTAGGTGATGGGTGGTCCCTAGAGGATAAGCACAAAGCCCCACTCGTATACCTATGACCTTTTCTCCTAAGAAGTAAAATTCTTAAGCTATGGAGGGAGAAGCAGCAAATTCTCTGTCTTTCAAAACCCAGGAGAGAAAAAGAACAAAAAACCCATAATTGATTCTAGGAGATGAGTAAAAACAAAACTGATCTACTTCTGTAGGACAAATAGGCAACCCTCTGGCTCCCAAGATAAAGTCAAATTTCCTTTGAAGTTCAGAGGAAGAAAGAAAGAAAAAAAAAAAATGCCTCTCCCGGAGAAGGGACAGCAAAGGATCTTAGACAAAGGATTCTTAGACAAAGAATACAACTCATCTCAGCTGTTCCTACTGGTAAATATAAAATATATTTACGTAACAATAAAAATAACCATAGCTGTACTTGTAAAGTTATTCATCTTGATTATTATTGCATTGTGTTCAATCTTACTTGATTAAATCATTTCATTAGAGCTCAGATTTGAAAATCACTACTTACACATTTTCCTTAATTTCAATCATTAAAAACAATAAAAAATTAACAAAAAGGGGAATGGTACATAAAAACACTTATAATTGTTGATCAAGTAATCATTGAGTTGGAAATCTAGCTATTTGAAAAACCACAGTTCACAGTTACATTCACTTTTTGCCCTTAAGATAATCTAGTTAAACTTTAACAGCACGTTCTTTTTATTTATGGAAATGAGGCAGACAACCTTTTGACTAGAGAACTTGACAAAGGGCAAAATAGCTAGCCTTTATGGAAATCAAATCTCAACACCAAATTCAAGGGATACACAAAAAGAGGAGTCATTCAGTTTAGCATCTATGATACGATATATAGATAGCAATGTGGCTCATTTAATACATTTAAATTGTCTCATTTAATTTATCATGACCTTAATGATATAGCTGCTCTTTTTAAGTGGGCAATGTTGTAAACATTTCAAGATCTGAGAATCCATGGATTTCTGTATATCATTAGATAAAAATTGCACAAATTATCCTGTCTAACTGTCTATGTTGATCTAATTGGGCAGATAAGGTGGAAACAGTTCCACTTATACTCTTTAGACATAAACCTGAATTAAGTTTCTCATTGTTAAATTAAAATATACTTACAAGGTCAGTTTCATAGGTGTATGGAAATAAGGATACACGGCCAACTATTTTTACTTTCTGGAAAAAGTAAAAGCAGAAAAGGGAAATATTAACTCTCATTACTTGTAAACTGTTCTCATAGATCACATAATCACATATTTCAATTGAAAGTAAATATCTATTCTGATTAGGAAAGCCAGTTTGTTCTTAAGACAATGGCAAGTTCCAGTAATCCTGTAAGTATAAATTCAGTGAAAGCTTAGAAACTTCTTTAGGTTTCTATATAGATGAAAAACTTATTCGTGTTTGTGAGTAAGCATGTACATGTTTGTGTGTTTGTAAGCTGGGTGATACCTAGTTGTTAATAGTCCTTATGAAACATCACTTACAAAGGTAGAAAGTAATGCTTTTCTGACATACTTACTTGGACCATCAGAAATTTCACTAGGATTTTTAAAAAATTTTTATTGAAGTATAGTTGATTTACAATGTTATGTTAGTTTCTGCTGTATAGCAAAGTGATTCAGTTATACATATACATATATCTGTTTATCTTTAGATTCTTTTCCCATATAGGTTATTACAGAGTACTGAGTAGAGTTCCCTGTACCATACAGTAGGTCCTTCTTAGTTATCTATTTTATATATTGTAGTGTGTATATATCAGTCCTAATCTCCCAATTTATCCCTTCCCCTCCCTTTCCCCCCCTCCAACCATAAGTTTGTTTTCTACATCTGTGACTCTATTTCTGTTTTGTACAATATATAAGTTCCTTTGTACCCTGTTTTTAGATTCCACATATAAGCGATATCATGTATTTGTCTTTCTCTGTCTGACTTGCTTCACTCAGTATGACAGTCTCTAGGTCCATCTATGTTGTTGCAAATGGCATTATTTTGTTCTTTTTTATGGCTGAGTAATATTCCATGGTATACATGTACCACATCTTCTTTATCCATTCCTCTGTTGATGGACATTTAGGTTGCTTCCATGTCCTGGCTATTGTAGATAGTGCTGCAATGAATATTGGGATGTATGTATCTTTTCAAATTATGGTTTTCTCTGGAAATATGCCCAGGAGTGGGATTGCTGGATCATATGGTAACTCTATTTTGAGTTTTTTAAGGAACCTCCATACTGTTCTCCATAGTGGCTTTACCAGTTTACATTCCCACCAACAGTTTAGGAGGGTTCCCTGTTCTCCACACCCTCTCCAGTATTTATTGTTTGTAGATTTTTTTGATGACGGCCATTCTGACTGGTGTGAGGTGATACCTCATTGGAGTTTTGATTTGCATTTCTCTAATATTTAGTGATGTTGAGCATCTTTTCATGTGATTTTTGGCCAAATGTATGTCTTCTTTGGAGAAATGTCTATTTAGATCTTCTGCCCATTTTTGATTGGGTTGTGTGGTTTTTTTGATATTGAGCTGCATGAGCTGTTTGTATATTTTGGAAATTAATCCCTTGTCAGTTGTTTGTTTGCAAATATTTTCTCCCATTCTGAGGGTTGTCTTTTTATTTTGTTTATGGTTTCCTTTTATGTACAAAAGCTTTTAAGTTTAACTAGGATTTTATTTTTAAAAAGTATTTACCCTCAATTAATGGGGAAATATTTTTAAAATAGTAAGAAAAATGGCTTATTAAGAATGGATGAATATACATTTTTGTGAAAATTATATAGTTTGTTAAAATGGACTTGTGTAAAAGAACACATGCAACAAACCATAGATACTATGTAACATGGTTACTGCATTTGATAAATAACTGTGGTTTCTGAATTAAGCCCTAAACGTCAGTAACTAAAGTTAACAAAAATTCATTTTTTTTTCTCATGTAAAGTCTATTTTTTTTTTCTTGGTTTGCTTGTGGCATTTTGCAGTCATTCAGGGACCCATGTTCCCTTGAAGTTGGGCTTGGCCATTACCTGGAACTTCAGAGCCCTCTGCTAGAGCTACATACACTGCATGTAGGTACTAGATACTCTGCCTCTGGCAAAAGATGGGGCAATAAAACATGGCAGAATTTACAAAAGGTTTGTATGGGCCAGGACCCAGCATGGAGCACATCACTAATGTTCACATTGTATTACCCCAAACTCAGTCACACCGTCAGACCTTACCTTGCAAGGCAGGCTGGCAAAAGTGATGTAGCTATATGTCTGGGAGAAGAATGAGAAATAGACGTCTTGGGGACGCCAGATATTCTGGGTCACACATGTTACACTAATCTCTGGTCTTAAATAGGGTTTGTTGGATCTACTTCTGATCATGTTACTTCAGTTTCCAGAGATGATTATTTCATTAACTTAGTAGTAAGTGATTCAACAAGTGTTTATTAAGTGCCTTCTATGTACCTGGAATGTTTATTAACGGAGCTGTGTATATAGGATAACCAACCACCTGGTTTGCTGGAAGCTGATGAGGCTTCTTGGGACTTTCAGTGCTAAAACTGGAATAATCTTAGGCAAACCAGGAAAGTGAATGCCCTAAAAATATTTTTTAGTTAAATTACCATTAGGAACATACCCTATCAGTTTCTATTAGCATTCCATGCTTATTGTAAAACATTAGAAAACACAGGTAAAATGGAAATCTGTGTACAGGCAAGTGTTAGTATTTGGGTATATAACTCTCTGTAATTATATAAATGGACTCATAAAACAAACCAGTTTTCTAATAGTTTGTAGAATCTGATTCTACTTAGAATCCAATAAGTATGTGTCTAATATTATTTTAATGTCTTTATAGCATTTTAATGAATGAATGCATGGTTATTTATCATATTAGCTTTTCATTGTCAGACATTCATTTCAGTTTCTGACAGCTAGAAGCACTGATTGAATTAGCATGTTGGTATGCACATTTGGGGATATTTGTGTCAAGCAAACAGTAGCAGATGATGACATAGCATATAATCCAGGTGTAGCTTTTATTGAGAGAGTCTTACAGGGACAAGAGCTGTAGCAGCACCACTTCATCTGGGAAACAACCAGCATTCTACCTGTGGGTGACAGGTTTTTAATCTGCTTGGTGGAGCCAGCTCCGATTGCTTCTCTAATATATCAAGGACTGGGGCTCTGGCCTAGAAGTTGCCACTATTTGGCCCGTGAGAACCTCAGTCTCCGATCCTGCTTTACCGCCCCACATTCTATCAAAATGGTTGTCAATCAGTAGAGCCTAAGTCTCCCTTCCTTGTGGGTTTCAGGTCCTGACTGGTCTCACCTGTGCCCTGAAAGGCTCGGCTTAGCAGTTCAGCCTCAGACAAGTTCATCTTTTCCTTTCATCTGTATAAATGGGTCTGAGTGTGCACCAGTAGCACTGCACGATGCACATACAGAATGGGTTTATTGGCAAAAAAAATGTTACTAGTAATAAATCGGTAGAGCACACACAAACTCCCAAATTTTCAGTACTCGCAGATGGTCTGGGGGGACCACGACCAGTATCCTGACTGAGAAACACTATGCTCCATAATCATCTATTTATGTATACCGATCGGGGTAGGAAGCATTAGGGATCATGTAACAGTGGAAGCCTCTGATCAGGGAAGTAACCTCATGAATATTAAGGATTCTCTTGAATCCTTAATCTCTCAGCAGCTGGAGTCAGCCTAATTTCCTCTTGATTCAATTCAAACCTGCTGAACCATTTCTCCACTAAACTACTAAAAAGGGAAAGAAAAACAAACCAGCAAAATTGGCTAGATTTGTCTCTCCTCCCTCGCAAGAGGTCTAGTAATTTAAATAACATCAGTTATATCTTTGATTGAATGTTTGATAGAACATGTCTTTAAAATATTTTGCATGTAAGACCTTTTTGGAGATACTTTGCCAGTTTTTAAAATCTTCACTGTGCTTATTGAAGAGAATGGAGAATGACAATGATGCTGTATTTGTAATGATTAGACAGGCTGAAATATCTGAGAAAAATCACTTTATTAATAAACAGATGTTCCAATTGCAAGAAGAAATACAGTGGGGATGAACAGTGAGTGTCTACAGTCATAGTGATTTTTTTAAGTTATATTATTGTCTTGTAAAACCACTAAGAAAAAACCAAAGAGCTGTGTGCTGAGAAAACCTGAGGGAAGAAAGACTTTCTAATTCTCTGTGTCATCTGTCTTCTTCGCCACCACTGCTGTGGTGTTCTTTCTTGCCACCCTTTATTATAAACAAAAACCAAAATACAAAACAAGGACCAAAAAAAAAAAAAAAAATCAATGTGCACACATAAAAGGAAAACATAAAAGATGGCAAAGTATTTTTTAAATTATAAATGGAGAAAAAAATGTTGAAAAATTATAGAAAAAAAATAGGATGAAAAAAATCTTTAAAGATTAAAATGGCATAAATTATAAAAGCATTAGTCTTTTTTATTGAAGTATATTTGTTTTACAATGTTGTGTTAGTTTCAGGTGTACAGCACAGTGTACAGTTATATATATATTCTTTTTCAGATTCTTTTCCCTTATAGGTTATTACAATATATTGAGAATAATTCCCTGTGCTATGTGGTGGGTCCTTGTTGGTTATCTATTTTATGTATAGTAGTGTGTGTATGTTAATCCCAAGCTCCTAATTTATCTCTCCCCCACCCTTTCCCCTTAGTTAACCATAAGTTTGTTTTCTATGTCTGTGGGTCTATTTCTGCTTTGTAAATAAGTTCATTTGTTCTTTTTGTTTGTTTGTTTTAGAGTCTATATATAACAATACCATGTGATATTTGTCTTTCTCTGTCTGGCTTACTTCACTAAGTATGATAATCTCTAGGTCCATCCATGTAGCTGCAAATGGCATTATTTCATTCATTTTTATGCCCGAGTAATATTTCATTGTATATATGTACCACATCTTCTTTATCCATTCATCTGTCATTGTATGTTTAGGTTGCTTCCATGTCTTGGCTACTGTAAATAATGCTGCAGTGGACATTGGGGTGCATGGCTCTTTTTGAATTATAGATTTCTCTGCATTAATCTTTTATTAGGAATTAAGGTTTAATTTTTAAAAATAAGAATATAAACATGAGATTTAAAATTAATTCAAAGACCTCAAGTTAAAAGATGTAACATTCAGATAAGATATAATGCATCAGTGCTGATAAATTTATGTTGAGTGATAAGTGTAAGAGTTTATGACAACTTGTGATACTTTAAGATATTTTTAAAAGGAAATTTGATGAGTATATGTACAAGTAACATACTAGGAATAGAGAGGTAAGATATGAAATACTATATATTCTTTTTAAACTTCCACCATCAAATAAGCCTTCTTTGTCATGCCCCTAGGATCAGAGAGGTTTCCCCCAGCTACAGTCAAGTTACATCCTATTTTCAGTGTGTTTCGTAATAAATGCGTAATAGCAGGTAGAGGGGAGGGAATAAAGAAGAGGAAATACTAACACAGGGGCACACACAGCACATGAGCAGCAAAGTGTGTGACCCGATCCGTCTTCTCCTGGGAGATATTACAGTGCTTAAGTGGTGCTGGTCCGAAGAGAATGAAATGACAAGAGAAAAAACAACAACAAAAGATGATCCTGCATTTTAATATGATTATTCTTTAACTTCAGTGGACCTCATGATAACCCTGAGAGCTTATGCAAATGCAGATTTCAGGTCCATGGAATAAAAATTTCAGTCAGTCAGTATGGCTGTTGCCAGAGAATCTTCGTTTTTTATGCTCCTCAACTTAACCTTGAGTTTAAGAAATACTATTATATTCCTTCAAGGAGAGCCTGCAATTCCAGGGAATCCCATGTCTCCATTTATTAAGCAAAAATGGAAGGTCTGTATGGTCTTTTAAAAATGTATTTTCTATTGTCAAAATTTTTAAATTTTCGCTACAACTGACACTTGATAGAAGAGCAGTAAGCATTTCTTCCAATACCAAGAAAATATGAACAGTATTTTATTGGATGATTTAGTTAGTATGAGATCTGAGATTTAATTATTAGATTGACAATTATAAGGCTAATGAATAAATTCAAAATAAATTTCTTATTAAAAAAAATTAATAAATACAAATTCCTACAAGGACATGCATATAGGCATCAAATCACTTGTATTAAAAATATTGGTTCCAGTTCTCTCAAGGAATCTGCTACTGAAAATTGTCTGACTTTTGGTTTCAACTTTAATATTAAGTGTATCTGAATTTAAAAGTATGGTTTCATAATTTTGACTTCTATATGCCATT
Source organism: Balaenoptera borealis (assembly GCF_965194805.1). NCBI lineage: Eukaryota > Metazoa > Chordata > Mammalia > Artiodactyla > Balaenopteridae > Balaenoptera > Balaenoptera borealis. The sequence continues at coordinate 6,948,454 of NC_138860.1, forward strand.
ACTATAACACTTATAAACTACATCAAATAAAGTCTCAAAAAATCACAAATCACATCCACTGTTGGCTACCAAAAATTCCAGGGGAAGAATCTTATTTATAAACTAGGTATATGCACCCAATCAGTATACACAGATATAAATGAAATAAGAACAGACTATAATATACCTATATTTTTTTTCTCCCACTCTTCATCATATTATTATTATTTTGAAGCCTCTGAGTTGTGAAAAGACTTACTTGAACTTTCAAAAACAATTTCATCTGGGAGCCAGAAGAACTTTTAAAACCAGCAGTATGAATTTTCCGGGCAAGCAAAACAGTGATATTTATAGTGATTTTGTTCACAAGGCTGCTTATTAAACTGCTCTGCCCTATCCAATTTGAAGTTGAGCCATCTAAGTCATAAGTGGAGAAGCATTTGAGTTTTTTATGAAATTTTATATTGTGCTCTATTAAGTGTTTTTAAATATAATACCTGCTATTGTCAGTTCCATTTTGAGTCATTATCACCCTGAAGCTAGAGTAAGAATCTGAGACTAGAAAAATAATTAAAAAAATAATAATAATTAAAAAATAAACAGGCAGGCCAAAAAGAAGAAATGTGGTTGAGTAGAATAATATGGTGGAGAGGGTATAAGGATTGTCCTATGCTTTAATCATTTATTTACCCCTGGAAAGTAGATAAATATTTTAATAAAAATACCATGACTTTGTTACATATTTGTATTCTGTTTTTGGAACTCATCATACAAAATTAATAGTCAAGACAATGTACATTTTACTAAATGAGGAAAATATAAAAGTACACACAAATCCTCTTCAGCCCAATACTTTTCTTCCACTTTGGATGACACAGTATCTCAGCGATAGAGCTTTTTGTGGTTTAGCACAATACAGTGAAAATCAGAACTTTTCAAAACTGCTTACTAGTAATAGCCACAGGGTTTCTGTCACTCCTCATTTATATATCCTGAATAAATGCTCCAAGTAAATGGTAGCTGAAGTTTATAAATAAGAACTGATGTCAAATTGTTGTTGTTTTTTTTTTAACATCTTTATTGGAGTATAGTTGCTTTACAATGTTGTGATAGTTTCTGCTGTATAACAAAGTGAATCAGCTATATGTATACATACATCCCCACATCCCCTCCCTCTTGTGTCTCCCTCCCACCCTCCCTATCCCACACCTCATTTCTCCAGAGAAGATATACAGATTGCCAACAAACACATGAAAGGATGCTCAACATCACTAATCATTAGAGAAATGCAAATCAAAACTACAATGAGGTATCATCTCACACCAGTCAGAATGGCCATCATCAAAAAATCTACAAACAATAAATGCTGGAGAGGGTGTGGAGAAAAGGGAACCCTGTTGCACTGTTGGTGGGAATGTAAATTGATACAGCCGCTATGGAGAACAGTACGGAGGTTCCTTAAAAAACTGAAAATAGAACTACCACATGTCAAATTGTTTTAAGTAGCTATCTCCTGCTGGTATTTCTAAAAGAATTTCTTCAGAAACTATCTGAATCATGAGAAACCAAAAGGAATACTGTTTACTATTAGGTTGGAAATCGCAGAAAACCACTTTAAAAAAAAAATCTCTCCTGTCCAGAAATTATTCTTCTGTGGCTGATTATGGCAGTTATACAAGGTTGTCAAAGAACCAAAAGCTTTCTACCCTCCAGTTCTGTCCTAACTAAGCTCTGACAGTTACGCTCGTGCTTCAGAATGACTGTGGCAGCTCCAGGCTTCATACCCACCCTCAGCCATCAGGAAGTCAGAAAGGGAAGAGGAGGGCATTGCCCCTGGTTTTAAGAATGCTTCGTGGAAGTTCAGCTCACATACAATTGGCCAGAACTTTGTCACATGACTACATCCAGCTGCTAAGAAAACTAAGAAATGGACTCTTATTTTGGGCAGCCACATGCCCACAAAAAAATTTGAGGTTTTTTTCATAGAATAAAAGAGAACAGATATTGTGGAACAACTATCAATCTCTGTCGTAGCCTGTCTATTTGGATGCCCGTAAATGCCTATACTCACCTCCCTAAGGAAGGCGCACAATCCAGTTACTGCTTTCAGCTCAAAGTTCATGATCTCAGGATTATATTTAGCCTTCTCATCAAAAGCTGTAACTCTTCATGGTCTTGTGACCTATAATAAAGGACCTATTATTGTCCCTAACACAAAGAAAAGAAAAAAACACTTCACCTGGCAAGACCTACTTGGCGGAAAGGAGTGTGGGAAACAGAGCAGTCACTGATCCATAGCCCTTTTTTTTAAAATTCATTTTTATTGGAGTACGGTTGCTTGACAATGTTGTGTTAGCTTCCACTGCACGACAAAATGAATCAGCCATACACATACAGATATCCCCTCCCTTTTGGACTTCTCTCCCATTTAGGTTTCCACAGTGCATTAGGTAGAGTTTCCTCAAATTCCACTGAGCTGAAATTGTGAAGATCCCTTTCTGTGCAGGGGACGAGGTTCCTCATTTAGCCCATTTGGCACTGCCTGCTGCTTTTCTGGGAAGAAGTTCCTTTCACCAGCATCCTCCAGGGACCATGACTCTGCTTTTTGGGAAGGTCTTTATCCTCAGTAACCCACACAGAAGAATTAGAAGTGGGCGTTGAGCACATGCTTGTCTTGGTGGCTACAAAGCCTTTACGGCCTCTATCCTGCTGGTGTATTTTTGAGAGCCCAAGAGTTTCTTCAGGGATTAAACAACTATGGAATATTTCAGGTTAGACTTTTTATCTCTGTGGCAATAAAAATTTCCACAAAATTAACAGACTTCAGTTGTTTTGCTTCTGGGCAGTTCTGCAAATGGGCAACCATAGGCAAATACTATACAGACATAAAGCCTGAAGACCCTGGTCTTTTACTTACTGGGCTTAGTATCATGGCCACCATCACCACAGCCTGACTGGTAGCTCTTCTGTGGTCATCTGAGGCAAATGACACTCTTAATCAGATCTTTGCTGCTATACTGGCCCTGATGCCTGCTATGGGACTATTTATGTAGGTGTTTAGAAAATGTATGAGGACCGTGATGTTACGGACACCATTATGAGCAACTGATTATCATCATTTCTCTTTGGGATATAGATGGTTTTAAAACAGCAAAACTTAGATTGTAAAACAGAGATTACCCTGAGCAGACATATTCCTTTCATCTCTGTTTATAAACTGACTATTTCTAGGATTTTGCAATAATCTAGTAGAAGCAGTCAACATCCAGACCAGAGCACCATGGTATTGCTGACTGAAGTTTTGATCAAATATTTTTCTACAAATATTTCTGCAAAGCGATAAAGATTATCACTTTGTCAGCTTACAAACTTAAGTCCTTGTTACCTACTAAGTTAATGCCACAGATTTTTAAGTGAAGCATTTTTAATATAGACTATAGTCATTTATAATAAGCTGTGTCCAGGTATGGAATTCTATATTAATTAAGGTTCAATTTAGCAATGAGTGAAAAAATAAAAGTTCAAATAACAGAAGCTTAAACTGATAAGGCTTAAGTCTCTCAGTTAAAAATTCAGAAGTCAGCTGTCCAGGGCTGGTGTAGAATAAGTCATCAGAGACTTATGTTCTTGACGGTTTGCCATTCTGTCATCCCTAGGGAGTAGCAGTCATTTTTTTCATATTTCAGTTTTCGTTTTTATAATTTTCCTGCATGTATTCTGATACTACTGTGGTGTAAAAGTGAATTTTTTTCATGTTTCAGTCTTCATTTTGATCATTTTCATTCCTCTATTTTCCTTAAGTAATTTTTATTGTCAAAGAAGAAAAATAATGTCATAGTATTTTCTTTTCAGTTTTTAACCTTGCTTTACGGAATACATACAATTTCCTAGAACTATCAGACCAGACTTACTGCATCCCAGGAGGTGGAAAATCTAGCTGTTGCCAGAAGGAGCGCTCATCCTGCCATTACCCTGGCAACTCCAAGTCTCAGGATAATATAGAGAGACATGATTTAGTTCAAACAACTTCAGGATGTATTATTGCCTACATTCCAAGCTACCAAACCATGGATGTCAAGCCATGCCCAGTACAAATTAGTCTCAGAGAGGCAAACTTACACATATTTTTTGTTAACTGTAAAATATCTTCTCTAGTTTTATTCTCACGGCAACCCCAAAATAAAAAGTGTCCGAGGAAAGAAGTCTAATGTTTAGCCTATCCATAGGTCTTTTCTTGGGTACTGACATTTCACTCTAGCTGGATCACTATTTGCCATATTCTATTCATTAAAAAAGCCTAAATCACCTAGATTTTACTTGGTAACTAGTGTAGTGATCCTCTATGGGGCTGGTAATCATGTGAGGTCATGTTGGAAAAGGTGTACTTTTTTGGTTACAATGATTGGGGGTCCTTATTGATATTCAGTTGGCCAGGGCCAGGAGTTCTAGTTCTAGCCTTCCTGAAGTGCTCAGGAGAGTCATTTACATATAGAAAACATATACATATTTTCTATGCAGGTGAAAAATGGTTTATAATTATTTGGTCCTAAATCCTAACCTAATTTAACCTATAGAAATATTTTTTGCACAGCTTTAACATACACTGAATTTTCCAGGAATGCATTTATATTGAAATAAGTTTGTACTTTGATTTGGATCTTTATCAAAAGTTATTCTTAATTTAGGAAAAAGTATCACATCATGGATGACACTATCACTCGTGATAGAATGTTAAATGTATCAGGCTGCATTCCATGTTAGGGTAGTTTATATAAATATCACACTGTTCACATTTTTCTGTGACATTTCTTTTGTCTAGTATGACAATAGATAAATATACAATAATTTAATTTTCTGTTCTTTTCTAGACAATTCTTTGTTTCCAAAGTTTGCTATTATTAAAAAATACTGCTATAAAAATTTTTGGACATGTCTATGTGCTATAGTCTGAATGTTTGTGTCTCCCCAAAATTCATCTGTTGATATCCTAACCTTCAGGATGATGGTATAGGAAGTGAAGTCTTTGGGATTTGATTAGGGCATGAGGGGGGAGTTCTCATGGATAGGATTTGTGCCCTTGCATGTGAGTCCTGAAAGAGCTCCTTCCTCCCTTCCGCCATGTGAGGTTTCAGCTAGAAGGTGTTATCAATGAACAAGGAAACCGGTTCTCAATAGAACCTGCCCATGCTGGCACCCTGATATTGGACCACCAGCCTCCAGAACTATGAGAAATAAATTCTATTGTTTATAAGCTACATAGTCTATGGTATTTTTGTTATAGCATCAATGATGAACTATGACACTGCTTTAGACAATGGCAAGACTTTACAGATCTTCACCTGGGAAATGGCAAGACTTGTTTACAGATATTCACCTGGGAACAGGCTTTCTGTTATAAAGTTTGGGCAGGAATGGTATTCAGAATATTTAACCACTGTAATGTCACAGGCAGCGCCCTATCAGAATGTAGGCCAGCAATCAACTACTTACTAAGCTGTAGTATGTAGACCAACATACTAATATTCATGGGTATAAATGTTTTTATAATTATTTAATAATTCCTGACTGTATCCAAACAGGTTCTACTTGTCTATATTATCAAAACCAGTAGAAAATGAGGGCCCTCGTTGCTCCACTTAGTGTTATCAGACTTGGATATTTTTTCCTGAGGAAGTAATTAACCCATCATAATGGTTTTTCTTTGCATTTCCTTAATAGTTAATACCATGTTTTTCTAAATGGATGCTTTTTTGGCTTCATCTTTTCAAAATTTCTGTTCTTTTCCTTTTGTTTTCTAGTAGATTGTGTATATTCTTTTACTAATTCAGACAATATACCTATTCTTTACATTTAACCCTTTATTTATCGTCCGTGCTCCAAATGACTTCTCCAAGTTTGCTGCTTGTCTTTATCATGTCTTTGATTATTATGAACTATTATATAAAAAGCACTTTATATTTATAAAGTCAAATATTCCCTTTATTATGTCCATGTCTTATGTGTCACTTAAGAAATCTTCCTACCTGAACTCATATTCTTTCCTAAAATTATTTTTTGGTGGATTGTGTATGATCAGGGTTCACTTTTTCTTTGTATGGAAAATCAGTTGCCCCAGCAAATTTATTGAAATGCTCATCCTTTACACATTTGTCTGCAAAGAAATATTTATCATAAAAGGAATTTACATAAAAGTATACATCTGACTCTTTGCTCTATAGTCTGTTATTTTAATCAATTTGTCGAATTCTACACAAAATCAGAACTGACTTAATACCTATAATTTTCATTGCATGTTTCAAACCTAATGAGACAAGTTTCTCTCCCCACCTTTGTTCTTTGGAATTATCATTTTTGGCTATGTTTAGTCTTTGGTTTTCTCTAAGTATTTTAGAATTAGTTTATGACAAAATATCCCAAAATAATACTTGTTTTATTTTTGAATAAAAATATGAGCTTTCTCCCTCTACCATTATGAATCATTTAGAATACTCTTTTGGGGGCATTCAGCCTATTTTGGACACCTCTGAAATACAGTGTACATAACTGTCTTAGTTGTATCACTAAATTAATGAAATGTATTCTCTAGTCACCTGAAAAATTTCAATTATTTCTTACACATGCAATGCTCCTTCACAACTAATGTCTCTGTTTCAACAGTTCCATGGCCTAGATAATTTTCTTCTAGTTTTCAGCTAATAAAATTCTACATCTTTGATAAACACCTTGAAATATCTTGTCCTATATTATATTTTATGATACTCACAGAAGTATAATCAGATGCATTTTCTTATTATATTATACTACTATATAGTACAGCTAATTTTATAATAGTTGTTATTTTTCAATGTGTCTATTTCCTTTATTAATTTGCCTGTTTAATAATATCAGAAAACAGATAATATTAATATTAGATTCCAAATACTTAACACAGTGCTTAGATCTACTAAGAATTATATTTTGTCTTAAATCGGTTCATTAGATTCTTTTCAAATTTATATTTTTTCTAAATTAAATATTATCCTGTCAGAGAAATATGTTTATTTGGTATATAAGGCCAATTGTTAAATTATATCACATTTGCATGTAATATAAATTTAGATGGATATTCATTAGGAGAAAATTAATTACTAAATTTTTATGGATATATTATAGCTTTAAGAATTACAATTAATTAGTACCTTTTTAGTGTCTCAGAATTTCATTGTTTATACCACTTAGTCAATTCTTAACATGTAAATATAATTATTTTCTTATATGTATTCCAGGCTTCTGAATAGAAACGTAAAATAGTCATGATAGAAGATAACTTGATCACCTGTTTTTTAATTTTTCTTTCACATTTAGCAGATAACTTGCCTTTTTTGAGAAAAGAAAGATTGTCTCTTATTTTTTATGATTTTTCTTAAAGCACTTTTTGGTTCAAAGCAAAACTGGTAAAAAAAAAAATTCAGAGATTTCTCATTCTTTCTTAGGGTTTCCATTTCTGCTTACATCATGCATGTGTTCTCACATGCTGTCTACTTTATCCATCAGAGTGCTTGGATATTAATGATAGTTGTTTTACATTTCAGTCTGGTATTTCCAACATCCCTGCCATGTCTAATTCTGATGCTTGCTCTGTCTCTTCAAATTGTGTTTTCTTCCTTTTTGTGTGCCTTGTAATTTTTTCTTGATAGCTGGCCATAATGCAAAAGGAACTGCTATAAATATCTCTTTGGTAATTCGGTGGTGAGGTGTGAGGTGGAGGGGGAGGGACAGCGTCCTATGGTCCTGTGATTAGGTCTCAGCCTCTCAGTGAGTTTATGCCTCCAGGCTGTGAGCTTCCCAGGTGTTTCTCAGTTTTTCCTCCCTCCTTATGTGGGACGGGATGGCTGGAGCTGACTGAAGCTGGGTAGTCATCCCTCAATATCTGGGGAGGATTGGTTTCAGGACCCCCAGCCCCACCCCAGGGGTACCAAAATCTGCAAATGTTCAAGTCCCTTACACAAAATGGCAAAGTACAGTAGGTCCTCTGCGTCTGTGGGTTTCGCATCCCTGGATACAGAGGACCTGCTGTATTTCCCTTCCCCCAGGTCAATTAGGCTCTTATAACATGCAGCCGGTTAGGCTCTGGTTAACTAGTTTCCCCTGAGGGCAGGGCTTATTAAGAGGAGCAAAGTGCTCTGGCGTCTTTCAGAATGGTTCCTTTTCCCCTCCTCTTGCTGGAAGTACACGGGGAATTTTCTCCAATATTTACTGTGAGAACCTGGTGGAGCTCCTGTAGGTAAATCTCACAAATTTGTGGGGCCGCCATGACTGGGTCCCCCTGAAGATTTTAACTCTCAGAGTTGTCTGCACGGAGCTTCCAGCACTTGGTCAATTACAGTGCAGGTTTTCCTGGCCCAGGTCTGGTTCCGCCAGTGATTTCCATTACGGAGTCTCTGCTCTGGTAAGCTGACTTCTTTATTCGCCTGTCTCTCCAATCTTAGAGACTGTGGTTTGCCGTGTTCTTACCTCTAATATGGATCCGAGAAAAGCTGTCAATTTTTCAGTCTGTTCAGTTTTTTACTTGTGAGGGTGAAATGGTGATTTCCAAGCTCCTTACATGCAGAACTAAAAATCCAAAGTCCCAAGATTACCTTGTTGTATACTTGTGTAGATAAGATTGCATTTTCTGTATGCTAGGAAGCAAAGTCTACTTGGTTTTTAAACTGAAGATGTGTGTGTTAAGTATTTAGATTATAAATGTTCATCTGGGTGTATTTTTTTATATATATAAATTTATTTATTTATTTATTTATTTATGGCTGCATTGGGTCTTCATTGCTGCATGCGGACTTTCTCTAGTTGTGGCAAGCGGGGGGCTACTATTCCTTGAGGTGCACAGGCTTCTCATTGCGGTGGCTTCTCTTTCATGCGGTGCACGGGCTCTAGGCGTGCAGGCTTCAGTAGTTGCAGCAGACAGGCTCAGTAGTTGTGGCTCCTGGGCTCTAGAGCGCAGGCTCAGTAGTTGTGGCACACGGGCTTAGTTGCTCCGTGGCATGTGGGATTTTCCCGGACCAGGGCTCAAACCCGTGTCCCCTGCACTGGCACGCGGATTCTTAACCACTGCGCCACCAGAGAAGTCTGTCTGGGTGTATTTTTAAAGCAAAATCATCCTCATAAAGCTCAGAGAAATATATCCTAAAAAAAATGGTGCATTATGAGAGACTATAGAATTATTTCCCCAACTGAAACAACACCCCTTGAAAGACTGTTCAAAAGATTGGCTTAAGTTTCAGATTAATATCGTGAATTTTATTTTTTAAGATTTGATGTGGATGATTTGTAGACATAAATGTTTGAATTGTTTAATAGTAATCAAGGATTTAATTGTGAGTTTGAATCATCAAAATTATTTTCCAAAGATACATGCTTCCAACGTATTCCAACAAATTACAAATTGTTATTTAAAGTAATGAATGTTGTGCTTTTTTCTAGTTATCTGTACTTTGTTAAAATCACATCTTAAATCATTCTTTTTCTCTCATTTGAAGATACTTTTACTTGATTTGCATTAAATACTGTGTTTCATAATACTTTTGTTAAATTTAGAGACAGCTTGACACCTGCAATTTTATTCTTAATTCTACTATTGATGTGGCCATCTAGTTCCTTTGTTTTCCATTAGTAAGAGACGTAGATATATATTTGTAAAACGAGGTAAACAATTATACCTTATGGATGTTCACACTTATTTTGTTTTATATTCTATTCAAACATTTTGTCCCATCATTTCTGAAGTAATAGAATATATTTAGGAAGAAAGGTAGAAAAATTATCACTGATGCAAACTCAGTGTTCATATAAATGAGAGCAATTCAGTATTGCTTCAAGCAGGGGATATAATGTCTGATGTGGTATAGAGATAATGCATAGAGTTATGATTACTAGAAACTGTTGTGCTTTACACAAATCTAAAATAAGAATTTAATCCTCTTCAATTTGATTTGCTTGTGTATTTTTAGTTAATTGTTAAAAATGTTAAGATAATTGTAGATTTACAGGCAGTTGTAAGAAATAATACACAGAGATCCTGAGCCATCTTTACTTAGTTCCCCCAATGATAACTTGCAAAACTATTGGACAATATCACAAAGAACATTTCCATCACCACAAGGATTCCTCATGTTGCTTTTTTGTGTCTCTCAACTTCCTTACCTCCACCACCTACTTATATCCTGACAACCACTAATATGTTTTATTTCTGTAAGTTTGCCATTTCAAAGATGCTGTTTAATGGAATGATACAGAATGTGACATTTAGGGATTGTCCTTTATCACTCAGCAAAATTCTCTGGCGTTTCATCCAGATTGTTCCGTATATTCATAGTCTGTACTCTTTTATTGCTTAGTTATACTTCATTGTAAGGCTACAAAACAGTTTTTTTTTTTTAATGCTTTCTCTTTTCTTCGTTTATATAAATAATATTTTCCAAGACTTGGTTCCCAATTCCTTTCCCTAAATAATTCAGCCTTATTAACCTCCTCCATTATAAACACTTCAATACCATATTCCCTAGGCAATTATAGGTATTTGTATAACATAGTATATTTACACCAGTGAATAGATGCATTTGTAATTGTTCCCTTGTTACTTTATATATTTCCATAACTACATGTAAAATTGTCAGAGTAAATCATAATAACTACTTGTCACTGGATACATATTATGATCAGTTTTTATGCTAAGCATCACATAGGCACACGTAACAATTCTCACAACAACTATATGAAGTATTGAAGTATTATTGATCCATTTTACAGGTAATAAAACTAAAGATTATCAAAGAACACCCAAGCCTTTCACTCCATACCCTCTACACTAGATTGTTTTGTGCTTTAAGTGTACTCTTTTTTTGGAGATAAATTGATACATAACATTGTGTAAGTTTAAGGTGTACAACGTGTTGATTTGATACATGTATATATTGCAGTATGATTACCTCTGTAATGTTAGATAACACCTCTATCATGTCACATAATTATTCATTGCTTTTTTGTGGTGAGAACATTTAAGATCTAGTCTCTTAGCAACTTTTGATGCATGTGATAAAAGTATTGTTGACTATAATCACTGTGATGTGCATTACGTTTCCAGAACTTATTCATCTTCTAGTTGCAAGCTTGTACCTGTTAACAGCATCTCCCCAATTCACCCCCCTCCCCCTGACCTACCACTGATAACTACCATTCTATTCTGTTTCTACTAGTTCAATTTTTTTTACCTTCCACATATTAGTGAGATCATACAATATTTATCCTCTCTGTCTGGGTAATTTCAGTAAAATGCACTCATTTCCATCTATGTTCTTGCAAATAGTAGGATTTCCTTCTTTCTCATGGTTGAATAATATTCCATTGTTTGTGTGCACTAAAACATCTTTATCCATTCATTCATTGACAGACACTTAGGTTGTTTCCATATATTGGCTATTGTGCATAATTCTACAGTAAACATGGGAATGCAGCTATCTTTTTGATATTTTGTTTTCATTTCCTTTGGATATATCCCCAGCAGTGAGATTGCTGGATCTTATGGTAGTTCTATTTTTAATTTTTGGAGGAAGCACCATACTGTTTTCAATAGAGGCTGCATCAATTTACATTCCCACCCATAGGGCATGAGGGTTTGCTCTTCTCCACACCTTTGTCAATACTTGTTACCTCTTGTCTTCTTGATGATGGACATTCTAACAGGTATCAGATGATATCACATTATGGTTTTGATTTCCCTTTTCCTGATGATTAGTGGTGTTGAATTTTTTTTTTCTCGTTCTGTATGTTGCCTTTTCATTTTGTTGATGGTTTCCTTTGCTGTGCAGAAGCTTTTCAGTTTGATGTAGTCCCACTTGTTGATTTTTGCTTTCATTGCTTGTGCTTTTGGTGTCATATCCAAAAAAATCATTGACAAGACCGTTGTCAAGAAACTTCTTCCTTATGTTTTCTTCTGGGAATTTTACTATATCATGTCTTATGTTGAAGTGTTTAATAAATTTCAAGTTAAGTTTTGTGGTGGTGTATTATAGGGGTCCAATTACATTATTTTGCACATGGCTCTCCTGTTTTCCCAACATGATTTGTTGAAGAGAATATCCTTTTCCCTTTGAGTCTTCTTGGCTCCCTTGTCAAATAAAATATTAGTTGACCATATATTTGTGGGTTTATTTCTGGTCTTTCTATTCTGTTCCCTTGGTCTATGTATCTATTTTTTATGCAAGTATCATACTGTTTTAATACAATAGCTTCCTAGTATAGTTTTAAATCAGAAAAAAGTCACACCCCTGATTTTGTTCTTCTTTCTTATGATTTCTTTTGATAATAGGGGTCTTTTGTAGATTCATAAAAATGTGAGGATTGCTTTTCCTATTTTTGTGAAAAATGCCATTGGAATTTTGATATGGATTGCACTGAATCTATAGATGGATTTGGGCAGTATGGATATTTTAACAATATTCTTATGATCCATGAACATGGAATATCTTTCCATTTGCTTGTGTCATCTTCAATTTATTTAATCACAGTCTTGCTATTTTCATTGTACAGATCTTCCACTTCCTTAGTTAAATTTATTCTTAAGTATTTTATTATTTTGATGCTATTGTGAATGGCATAGTTTTCTTTGTATCTTTTTCAGAAGTTTCATCGTTAGTGTTTAGAACCACAACTGATTTCTGTATGTTAATTTTATATCCTGCAATTTTACGGAATTGGTTAATTAGTTCCAACAGGTTTTTGTTGAGTTTTAATGATTGTATGTAAGATCATATCATCTGCAAATTTCACTCTTTTCTTTCCTATTTGGATGCTCTTTATTTTTTTTATCTTGCCCAATTACTCTAACTAGGATTTCCAGTAAAATGTCCAATAAGAGTGGTGAGAGTGGGCACACTTTTCATATTACTGATCTTAAAGAAAAAGATTTCAACCTTTCACCATCGAGTGTGATGCTAGCTGTGGGTTTGTCATAATAATAATAATAAGAGGCATATAATAATGCCTTTTATTATATCGAGGTCTGATCCTTCTTACCCAGTTAGTTAAGTGTTTTTATCATGAAAGGATATAACATTTTGTCAAAGGCTTTTTCTGCATCTGTGAAGATGAGAATATGATTTTTATCTTTCATTCTCTTAATGTGGTGTAGCACATTTATTGATTTGTGAATTTTGAATCAACCTTGCATCCACAGGATAAACCCCACTTAGTCATGGTAAATAATCCTTTTAATGTGTTGTTGAATTCAGTTTACTAACATTTGGTTGAGAATTTTTGCATCCTATATTTATCAGGGATATTGGCCTATAATTTTCTTTTCTTGTAGTGTCTTTATCTGGCTTTGGTATCAGGATAATGCTGGCTTCATAAAATGAGTTTGGAAGTGTTTCCTCATCTTCAGTTTTTTGGAAGCATTTGAAAAGGACTGGCAATAATTCTTCTTTCAATGTTTTGTAGAATTCACCAGTAAAGCCATCTGGTCCTGGGCTCTTCTGCATTGGGGAGTTTTTGGTTACTAATTCAGTTCCTTACTCATTACAAGTCTGTTCAGATTTTCTATTTCATCATACTTTTTGTCTTCGTAGGTTGAATGTTTCTTGAAATTTATTGATTTCTTCTAGGTTATCCAATTTGTTGGCATATAATTACCTATAGTAGTCTCTTGTAATTCTATGTATTTCTATGGTCATAGTACAGTATCAGTCATAATGTCTCCTCTGACATTTCTGATTTTATTTGAGTCTTCTCTTTTTTCTTAGTCTAGCTAAAGATTTGTCAACTTTGTTTATCTTTTAGAATAAGTCAGCTCTTTGTTTCATTGATCTTTTAAAATTGTTTTTTCTGGTCTATATTATAGTTGTTTCTGCTTTGATTTTTTTTTCTTTCCTTCTTTCTACTAACTTTGGGCTTAATTTGTTCTTCATTTTTTAGTTCCTTAAGAAGTAAGGTTAGGTTGTTTATTTGAGTTATTTCTGTTTTCTTAATATATGTATTTATTGCTATAAACATCTTGCTAAGAACTGCTTTTGCATTACACACCATAGGTTTTGGTGTGTGATGTGTCCATTTTCATCTCTTTCTTAATATTTTTTGATTTCCCTTTTGATTTCTTCTTTGATCTATTGGTTATTCAGGAGTATGTTGTTTAGTTTCAACATGCTTGTAAATTTTCCAGCTTTCCTCTTACTCTTGATTTCTCATTGGTTGGAGAAGATACTTGGTATGATTTCAAGCTTTCTAAATTTACTACAACTTGTTTTTTGGCCTATCTTGTGATCTGTCATGGAGAATGTTCCATGTGCACTTGAGAAGAATGTGTATTCTGCTGCTACTGGATGAGTATGTGTGTGTGTGTGTGTGTGTGTGTGTGTGTGTGTGTGTGTGTGTGTATAAAATACATCTGGTTCAACATTTCCTTGTTGATTTTCTGTCTGGATGATCTATCCATTGTTGAAAGGGAGGTACTGAAATCCCCTACTATTAATGTATCATTGCCTATCCTCTCAGTTCTGTTAGTAGTTACTTAATATAAATAGGTGCTCTGATGTTGGGTGTGTATATTTTTAAAACTGTTATATTTTCGATGAGTTGAACTTTTGCACAGAATAACTTTTTCCATCCCCTCACTTTGATTCTCTGTTGTCCTTAAAGCTGAAGTATGTCTCTTGTAGACATCCTATAGTCGAGTCTTCTCTGTCACCTCTTCTAATCTTCACTAGTTGCCTTCAGGTGGGAGATACTTGCCATTTGTCCAATTTATATCTGGGGCTTTCTCCTACCTTGTTTGGATACACTTGCTCCATGTTTCTTGCTCCTTCTTGTGGCAGAATTCTTCAGTTTGTATATTTTCTCCGGATCTTACTACTCACCAGACCAGCTGCTGGAAGCCTCTCTTTTGTTTTTCTGAAGGTGGCAACTCAGTTCATTTGTGGTTTCTCCCTTGACCACAGACCCTGGCCTTTTTTCCGCGTGCACTCCCTTTCTACCACTCATTGTCAATGCAGCCCTCAGGAGCACACACAAGGAGTCAGTCTCATAGTGGGAGGTGTGTGGGTTTGGTAACTAGTGCATCGTGGTTGCCATGAGGGCCTGGTAAGTGTATCCTTGAGTGAGGATTTCCCAGTGACTATGGATGGGTTTCCTGCCAGAGTTCACAGCACAATAGGAACCACATCCACTTAATACCTTATAGTATTCTTCTCTTCCTCTTACAGGATCCCTTTCCTCCTCCTAGTCATGGGGGTCCCACCTCAATACTTGGTGCTGCAGGAGAGAAATGAGTTTCTCTAGCAGTGTCCTGCAAACTAGGGAAACCAGGAGCTCACTCAGGCTCTCCCTTTCCCCCAGGGGAAAAGTCACCACTGCCTAGTTCAGCCTCACGCTGTGCCTCCTTAGTGGGAGGGGCAGTGCTGGCAAAGTTCCTCTTACCCTCTCCAATGTGTCCAAACTTGTATAACTTTTTGTTCTAATGAAGTACTGGAAGCTGACCTCAGTAATCCTGGACTTCTACAAAAGTTATCTTACCAGTGGGTATCTGGCCAAGTCAGCACTCTCTAGTTGTCCCTGACTGTGGCCAAGAGAGTCTGAGCTGGTTCACAGATTCTTACTGGTTCTGCAGCCTATATGAGGTCTGTCTGCCCATTACCTGATGCAGAGGTGGGTGAGACCCCTCCCAGGTCCCTTGGCATATGGTGCTGGATACAACATCTCCCACAGAGGTACATTTGTTCAGGGATGGAGGCTGAATTTTAGCTGTTAAGTGGGGGATCGAATAGGAGGGACTCCTCATACTGCCATGATGCTGACATCATTCCCTGTAGGACACTTTGCTTAACTGTTTATCCATTGAGAGACATCTGGGTCATCTCCAGTTTTTGACTATTATAAATAAAACTGCTATAAACATTTATGTTCAAGTTTTTATGTTGATGTATGTTTTTATTTCTCTAGGAGTAATATCCAAGTGTGCATTTATTGGATTGTGTGGTAGTTGCATGGTGAGTTATTTTAAGAAGCTACTAAGCTGTTTTCCGGAAAGTCCATGTTTCACATTCCTATCAGTAATGTATGAGTAATCCAGTTTCTGTCCATTCTAACCAACATTTGGTATTGTCACTATTTTTCTAAAGCCGTTCTGGTAGATGTGATATCCATTGTGGTTTTAATTTGTATTTCTTTAATGGCTAATGAAGTTGAACATGTTTTCCTATACTCATTTGCCATCTGTATATCATCTGTGGGAAAATGTCCCTTCTTATCCTTTACCCATTTTCTAATTGGATTGTTTTTAAGTCTTGAGTTTTGACAACTCTTTACATAATCTAGATTCTGTCCTTTGTTAGATATGTAGTTTGTATGTATTTTCTCCCAGTGTATAATTTTCCTTTTCATTCCCTTAATTTGTCCTTTAACAGAGAAAATGCTTTTAATTTGGAAGTACAATATATGAGTACTTTTATAAATTATACTTTTGGTATCAAGTTTAATATGAGGATTAAAAGGATCTATGCCTTCCCCTAGATCCCAAAAATACTCCTGTGTATTATTTCTAACATGAGATAAAACAAAATAAACCGATACCACATTTGGAAGGGGTATATAAGAAAGGAAATCAGGGTGTGAAAAATTTTAAAGGTAAACTTAGGCAACCTGCACCAGACAAGGCTGCATGAGAAACATGCCACAATTCACTTTTCAATAGCTGAATAGGGTCAT
Organism: Balaenoptera borealis; assembly: GCF_965194805.1. Classification (NCBI taxonomy): domain Eukaryota; kingdom Metazoa; phylum Chordata; class Mammalia; order Artiodactyla; family Balaenopteridae; genus Balaenoptera; species Balaenoptera borealis. The sequence continues at coordinate 6,965,164 of NC_138860.1, forward strand.
AATCTTGGGTCTGAGCTTCCTCTCCTACAAAGCAATGAACAAAACCATCAATATGGATTTACTGTCTGTAATATTTACTATATTTACTAATATTTACTTTAATATGATCAGAAATTCATAAATCTTTTTTCTTAAAGTGAAAAATTATTATTTTTACTATAGGTAGGCACAATATAATTTATAAATATGTGTGTATATCTGTATATAGATAGATCCAGAAGTTCAGTCATTCCATCATTATATCACGATACGTGATAAAATATTTCATTCTGTAAGTAATTTGTTTAACGTAACAATGATATGGATCCTATAATCAGACATACTGAGATTTAAAACCTGAATTTGGCAATTACTAGCTGGTCAACCTTGCTTCTGCTCTGATTTTCTCAAACTAGAAAATGAGAAAAAGTGAGAAAAATATTATATTCAAAATTCCTAGCAGGAGCCTAGCAAAATGTATGATATCAATATTTTATTACCTAAGAGTAAAAATGTTTATCCTTTATATTATTTTTTATCATTTTCTGATTATTTTTCTCAAATTGTGAGCGACAACGTTGGTTAGGAGATATGGAGAAAAAAGAAGGTCTGGGGTAAAAGTAAGGAAAGAATATAGTATTATTCACCAGTGCCTATGGGTATGCAGAAACTGTGGGTAAACTTGTTTGCAGCTTTCCATATAAAATAAATGAATTATAAAAAGAAGATCATAATAGCCTGATCATGAAAAACTGCTATTGAAGTTTATTTGCACCCATGATATCGTATACCTGAGGGGAAAATGTATTAGAAAATGATCACTTTGGGTTGATTCTCTGGTTTTTTGGGTTTTTTTTTGTTTTTCCTGTCATAAATAGCCTCTGATACTCTAAGTGTCTCCTGTTTTCCTTAAGGTATCACACTTAGTAGAGTCCTTGGACTCTGCCCCAATTATAAAATTCCTAGGAGTCCCCCTTCTGAACTGCATTGAACTGCTTCTAAAGGCAGTTAACCAGTGATCAGAGGAGGGCCAGCTACTGTTAAGCAGTACATCAAAAGACAGCACAGTGAAGGCAGTTTATTTTCTTGCTATTGTATTTGCCACCCCACGGCAGGAGGTGCAATACTTGGTGCTTGCTTTCTTTTAATTTGTAGAGATAATACAGTGCAAGTAAAATGATCTCAGACACAGTCCCTCAAAGAATGAAACTCTCTCCAAAATGCCTGAGTACTCACTGTTTAGAGAATTTGAAATGAAATCTTCTGTGGAACTGCATAAAAATAGATCCTAAGATTTCTTTTCTCTATTAGTATAGAAAACATCCATGGAGAATCAAATGAGAGAGGTTCATTTTTTTAAATTACACAAACGCCAAAAATATATACTCTTTTTATACTTTTTATAATATGTAGTAACCATTTTTTCCCAGTGATTCAAATTTTCTTGTGAATTTTAATATCGCAATTTAAATTTTTATATTTTTATATATTTATATTTTTTAAATTTTATATTTTATATAATATGTAGTAATGACTTTTTTCAATGATTCAAATTTTGTTGTGAATTTTAATTGTGCAATTTAAATATAATTGTGTAATTAACAATTACAGAATCAAGTTGAACAGTATATGCAATTTTCTTGTAGTGATTATTTACATTTTACTGTGAACTTGTCAGTGACAGAGACATGATTAGAAATTATATCCCCTGAATTTTTTCTGAGAATCTATTCCTTCATACTGTGCAGTTTTTCATCTGTCCTTAAATAATGAATCTATCTGTGGCTGTCACAGCACTTCTCAATATCATAAACAAAGGAATTACAACCAAAAAAGTTGAGCTAATACTGTTCTAGTAATGTTTAGTTTGAAATATCCTAAGTCAATATTTCACTTTAGATATGCAATTTTTTCCTGCTTCCTATGTTTAATTTGTTTTATTTCACTGCCACAGATACACCTTGAGTATAAATTATTGTTCCTAAAACAAGGGACTGATAATTATCAGAGCTTTATTAGACTTATACAAATTCTCAGTGAAACTATATAAATATGCTATATCATCAGCTGCAGTAAAAATGAAATAGAAATCTAGATAATACTGTTATGATTTCCTTAAATTATGTAAGGGGATTATAAGCCAATAGTAATATTAATCTTTAATAATTTTACCTCAATTTTAGTGATGATTTATCTGAACTCAAATATGCCATTACTCCAAATTCTCATTTATACATTTAATTTATAATATTCTTATTATTTACCTTTTAAGGTAGGAAGCAGATTGCACTCTCTTTATTTTAAATATTCAAGGAAATATAGGAGACTGCTATTTTAGGTCGTTTTTTGCTATAGTAACAGAAATCACCAATAGCTCAGTGGCTTACAAATGCAGTTTTTTCTTTGCTCACATTACAAAAAGGATGTGGGTCAACTACAAGTCTTCTTCTGGTCTCTCCTGGTTTTTCTGGGCTTGGCTGGACTCAGCTCTATGTGAGTTCTCACCCTGGAACAAAATTTGGAGGAGCAGTGACTATCTAGGTCATTTTGTTTTTACGGTGAAAGGCAGAAGTTCCACAAACTATAAAATACATTAAGGCATTTCACTCAGATACAACAAATGTCACATCTTTCATACCTCATTAGTCAAAGCATGTGAAATGTTCAAGAGTTGCAACTCAATAGTTTGGGAAGGTCTATTATACCTACAGAGAAGCATGATGAAGAATAAGAGGGAATGAATGATTGTAAACAAATAATACAAATTACTATGATTATCCTTCAGTCCCAACTTTGCCTATTTTTGTGCCTTCAAACTATAGTCCTGATATTTTCAGGTTGTATAACTGTTAACATTTTATCCCTGATGTCTTAAAGGAAAACCCCCTTTCAGATGAAAACATTTTAATCAACTAATATTTGGTTGTTTCACTTCATGTTAAAGCATCTCAATAGTTCAGAATCCTAGCTTCCAGGTTGATAAGTATAAGCAAGAAGATTAAAAGAGTTATCTATTCAAAATTAAGAAATTATGTAAGGTATTGCATATAAAATCATAATCACCCTGTATTTTGTTTAATAGCTTAAAGTTTAAGGTTTTTTTCCAACACTAACTAAGCTTTCCTCCATAAATACAAATGAAAATATATTTAAACTGGAATTAGGTTCACTTACTATAATACTAAGTTTGGTAAAATTGATACTTGCTAAAATGCCTATTTGAAATCAGTACAGTTAAAGAAGAGAAGGAGGAAAAAAAAAAAAAAAAAAAAAAAACCCTGCAACTCGGACAAATACATCTAGCAATGGGTGGCATGAATTCCCATAATATTCCCATAAGTAGAGCATAAGTATAAAACTGGACAAGAATACTATTACATGACCCTAGAAAATGACCAAAGATAGACGATATTTTGAGAAGTGTTTCCTCATGAAGGAGAAGCACTGCCTCAAGTAACAGAGATTGCATTTGTGGGCTTCTTGTCTCAGGCCATTTCCACACCCCTAGAAATGGATGTCTTGATCCAGAGTATGTGGCATAGAAGAAAGCATATTAATGGAGAGATTCTGGAAGTGAGAAAGCTGCAGAAAGTTAAAGATTAACACAAGACTGTAGTAGCAGCAACAGCAACTCTTCTCATATTCTTCAGTGAGTGCTGAACAGGAAAAGTAGGTAAGGGGCCCCAGAGGATACTGGGGAAGACAGAAGATCTGGGGGGTTTGCAAATTTAATGCACCTTTGAATGCATTTTTCAAGGAATACAGAGATTGAGCACCGTAAGGTGGAACCTTTTGAGACTTGAGGTGAATGTCCCCTTTATGAATAGCGGGTGACTTCCAAACTGTGCAGGTATAGAGAAGACCACTAGGGAGCCAGGAAGAAAATGAGAATAGATATCTGTGGCTGCACACTGCCGTGAAGATGAAATAATTGCCTACTGAGGTAAATACCAGCAGTTCTCATAGCACAAATGACAATCGGAGTCCAACAATAATTTATCTACAATGTCCAGTTTCCAACCAAAAAAATAGTAGAAAGGGCGGGATTAAATTAGGAGTTTGGGATTAAAATATACACACTACTATATATAAAATAGATAATCAACAGAGACTTACTGTATAGCACAGGGACCTATACTCAATATTTTGTAATAACCTATAAGGGAAAAAAATCTGAAAAATATATATGTATATTCATATATATATGTATATATATATATCTGACTCACTGTGCTGTACACCTGAAACTAACACAACATTGTAAATCAACTATATTTCAATAAAAAATTTTAAAAAACAAACAAAAATATTAGACATGTACAGAAACTGAAATGTGAAACTCAGGAAGAAAAGCAGTGACCAGAAGCTGATTCTGAATGGGGCCAGACAATAATTTATTAAAGAAAAGTCTTCAAAGAAAACATTATAAATGTGTCCAAAAAAAGGGAAGAAAATTATTCCATTATCCAGTTAACAAATACAGAAAATTAACAGAAAAATGGAAACTTTAAGAAAGAACCACATGGAAATTCTAGAGACAAAATTTATAATAATGGCAATGAAAATTTCACAAGGTAGAATCAACAGCAAATTTGAGTCTGTGGAAGAAAGAAGTGGTGAACTTGATTATAGATCAGTTATCCAGTTATCCCTTCTGGAGAACAAAGACATAAAGATTGAAAGAAAAGGAACAAAATCTTAAAAATCTGTTAGAACATATCAATTGTTCCAACGTTTGTGAAATTATAGTTTCAAAAGAGAGGAGAAAAAGAAGTAGAAACAATGCTCAAATTAATAATGGCCAAAAAGAATCCCAGATTTGTTTAAAACATTGATTTACAGCCCCGTGAAACTCAAGAAATTCAAAATAAAATAAAAGCAGCATACCACACTGTGATACTCGAGACATAATACTCCCTAAAGATGTTCATGTCTTAACCTCCAGAATCCATAAATATGTTACTTTACATGGCAAAAGAGATTGCAGAAGTGCTTGAATTAAGAATTTTGAGATGTAAAGATTACCCTGCATTATCCATGATGACCCCATGCAATCACAAGGGCTCTGATAAGAGGGAGGTTGAAGGGACAGAGTAAGAAAAAAGATGTATGGTAATAGAAGCAGAGCTGGAGTGAACTACTTTGTAGATGGAAGAAAGAACCGCAAGCTAAGGACTGTGGATAGATTCTATAAACTGGAAAAAAAGGAAACAGATTCTCCCCTGGAGCCTCGAGAAGGAATAAAACACCACCAACACCTTGATTTCAGCCTGGTAAGACTCATTTCAGACTTATGACCTCAGGAACTATAAGATAATTAATTTGTGTTGTTTTTAGCCGTTCAGTTTGTGGTAATTTGTTACATACAGCAGCAGTAGAAAATTAATATGCATATATACACACATCATAGTAAAATTGGCAAAAGTCAAAAATAAGGAAAAAATAGGTAAAATAGCAAGAGGAAAACAGCATATTACATATTTGGGAGCAATACTATAAAAACAGCTGACTTCAAATCAGGAAAAGTAGAGGCCAGAAGACAATAGAATGACATATTCAGTGAGCTAGGTAAAGCATCCTAACAACAAACTGAGTTAGACAGCAAGACCTTAGATTTTAAAGGTCCAGTCATGTTCAGCCTCTTGAAGCCTGTTTCCACTGCCCTTAATGTTCAGACCTTGGCCCCCTGTTTATAGACTGGTGCCTTGATATTCTTCCTTGTACCAGTGATCGCTTGATTTATTTATTATTACTAAAATGTTGTCTCACACACAAAAAGATAAATATGTGAGGTAATGAATGTATTGACTAGATGGGAGGAATCCTTTCATAATGTATATCAAATCACCATGATGTGCATTTTAAATAGCTCGCAATTTTATATGTCAATTACACCTCAATAAAGCTGAACAAAAAAGAAAACAGGTTTTCCCTAACCTTTTCTGAGGCTCATCTATAAAGAGGCAACAATTTCTGTAGTTTGAACAGGTCATAAATTATGTCACTCCTAACACCTTATACAAGGGTAGACATGTAATCACAGTGTTTCTTGGAATTAATGTGTAGGCTTTGTGAAAAGTCATTTTGATTTTAGGTTAGGAGTTCTATATAGAGAGTAATGTGAAGCTCATGACAGCCATCTTTCACTCTATTTAAAGAGAAGCTATCATCAAATTCAATGCAAGAAATGCAAAGGGCACCCACAAAATAGAGACGTAAAACACTAATGTAATTACTTCAGCTCCCAAATCTAGGCATACCTGACAAGGCATTAGCATAACATTCTGTTACATAAACATACATTCCATTATTGATATTAATAAAAAATCATTTTTGTATCACATTTGATGCACAAGTCCTTCATAATATTGAAATTGGATCTCAGAGTAGGTCATTGTAAATGGCAAACCATAAAGTCTGGAACAGACTGAATTAAAATAGGGCAGAAGATAGTGAAGATTTTGTTATTCTCTTACTTTAAGTTGTTACTCTGCTCATTCTACTATAATATAGCCCTCAGTTTTAAGTATTATAAATTTTATTCTCAGACTGGGCTAAGGGGAAAAAAACTAATTTACTCTCTAACCACTGTAGAAGGAGCACATCTGTTAATAGCAAGGAGAAATTCTTTTTAAAAATGAGGTCCATATTAAAAATATGAACAGATAACTATTGTCATTGCAGTTACTAGTTCTGAATTGCTTGAAAAGATACTTACACAGCTAATGAAATCTTGAGAAGTTATTGACAAGAAGATTGACAAATAAGAATCTATGATTTCTCAACCTCTGAATACAGCTCAGTTCTTATACCTGTGAAAAAGAAGCCTCCCTGTTAACACCATCCAGCTCTGGAAAGTGAAGTCCTCCTCTACACTCTTTTTAGATATAAACATGGACGGAAGGGCAAAAAATATTCACTCAGAGAAAATTACAAGAGTGGATAGATTTCTGGTGAAAGCATTCACTTCACAGCTAGAAGACCTTGGCATTTCACTCTAGCACAATATAGTATATGCTATGGAGTTGGGCCCACTCTCTGTTCCTCTTTTTGTATGTGTGTGCCCTTTTGTTCTTTTTTATGATGAAAAAATTTATATTTAGAATTAGCCAGTTGGATTCAGTTTTTTTTTTTTAATTTAATTTTTATTTTATATTGGAGTATAGTTGATTTACAATGTTGTATTAGTTTCAGGTGACAGCAGAGTGATACACATGTCTATTATTTTTCAGATTCTTTTCCCATATAAGTTATTATAGAATATTGAGTAGAATTCCCTGTGTTATACAGCAGGTCCTTGTTGTTTATCTATTTTAAATATAGTAGTGTATATATGTTAATTCCAAACTCCTAATTTATCCCTCGCCCCACCTTTCCCCTTTGGGAACCGTAAGTTTGTTTTCTATGTCTGTGAGTCTGTTTCTGTTTTGTAAATAAGTTTAGAAGAACCTAATTTTGTTGGCAACATCCAAAGCATCAGTCAGGACCTAGTGGAACATATGCCTTCTTCTCTCCATCGGGCTTGATTAGGGTATTGACCTTGGCCACTTCCATGTCATAGAGCTTCTCCACAGCCTGCTGGATTTGGTGCTCTTGGGGTTGAGGTCATGATGAACGCAAGTCTGTTGCTTATTGTTGTCTTCTACCTTCTACGTGGCTGACTTAGTGGTCAGGGGGAACTTGACGATGGCATAGTGGGGGCGGTCTTCCAAGGATATTTGGGCCGCCTTCAGAGCTGCTGTGTCTTGGGTCTCTAGAAGGTGGGTGACATATGGGTCTTCCATTTTTGTGTGGCTGTGGACACCTTTGAGCGCTGCCTTCTTGGCCTTCAAAACCTTTGCTTTGGCTTCAGCTTTGGGAGGGTCAGGAGTTTCCTTCTTTACTTTCAGCAACATCTTTGTGAAAAGCTTGTCCTTTTCTTAAATGAGAATGTTTATTATGATTATTCAGTAATCCTTCTTTTTGTGCTGTGTGTTTTGGAGTTTATTAAACATAACACTTAGTCTAAAGACGGTAGAAAGTCTAAATTGGGATTACGATGACACTAAAGGAGAAATAAATATCATCTGGAGAATATGAACTCTGAGAAAAACTGACTTATATAATCATCTCTAGATGTACTAACTGGACTTGACTTTATTTTCTAAAGTCAAAAAGATATATACTCCTTAAGATGTTTTCTTCAAAGCTCCTCCTTGTTACACTTCCGTAGTTTGGCCAAAAGTGTGTCACAAGATTGTCTCTAGTTGCAAGTAGAAACTGGAAAGATACTGCTAACTACAAAAATTACAACCCATAATTACAGTTTGTTTTTTTTTTAAATAAGAGGGAAGTAGAGAATTACAATTTAGTAGAAGACTATTCATAATTGCCTATTCAGAAAATGAAATCATTGAGTTCCAATTAATGACAAGAGACTTCTATAAATGATCATTTGTTACCATAATGAGAAGACTTCTAAATTACTGATAAACATTGCAAAATGATTCTTTGATGGATTTACAGAATGGTGGATTACTTGCTTAAGGCTCTGTCTTCCCCTCACCTGGGCATTGGAACTTCATCACTATTTACAGAACTCCTGTGAGGGCTGCAGTGTTTTTATGTGGACCCCGCTCTCTGGGCACAGTGGGTTGTTCTCTGTGTGTGCATTCTGTTTATTGAAAAGCCAAATAGTTAATGGTTTTGAGCTGCATCAGTTGAGATAACTAGGTTATGTTTCAGTAAGCAACAGTAAAAATTCTTAGAGGCTTATAACCGTGAGTGTTTTCATCCTGTGGGTTCATCTCAGACTGGCACAAATTCTGCTCCCCACTGCCTTCATGTTGGGATCCAGGTTGACTGACTGAATGACCCTGATCTGTGATTTCACTGGTCTTATGTAAAGAGGAAAGATGCACGGCTGTCCCTGGGCTAGCTCTTAAAGATTTTGATTGCATGTGGCACATGACATTTTTACTCAAATTCTTTAACCAAGGCAAGTTATAAGACCCCCTCCTAAATTCAAAAGGGCAGGGGATCAGTGAATATTTTGAGCAATAATAGAATATTCTTCAAAAGACACTGGGCACTGCGTAGGTTAAATTCTGGCTCTGTCATTTAACAACAATGCTACTTTTTAGACAAGTTAGAAAATGTCTCTGTGCGTCACACTCTTCATTGAAAAGTAAACATAATTCTGGTTACAACTTACACAGAACTGACCTGAGGATTCAATAAAATTGTTAGGTAGTTAGTCAGACATTAGCAGCAAGGAGGTAACAGTGGTGAGACAAACAAGAAGAATAAATCGAGTCACACACCCAGCCATCTGGGGACTCTCCCTTGACCCCATTCAGATCGGGCTGAAACTATGGTCGTGTGGTGGGCAGCTTATCCTGATAAAGAGGGACCACAGTAATACGAGGGGACGTCCCTAGGCTGCGCATGCCCAGACCAGACAGGTGTATAACCTATAGTAAACCCAAACTCCTTATACCATAATTATAATAAAATCTACCTGTGGTTTTGCCCCCCCTGAGTGGGCGTTTCTTAGCGATTCAAGGATGAGAGCATGCGCAGCAGTAAACTTGTTATACAGCTCGGGACCGTCAATCAAATAATGATCCCCTGTCACTCACCCCCGCCTCCCTGCAAAGTGCTTCTTAAAAGCGCCCTTAAGCTTGTATAGAAATGCTGCTTTCGATTCGCAGAAACAGCTCTCTCTCTCAGTGTACCTATGCTTAAATAAACTTTGCCCTGTGCTTAAGCTTAATGTGGTAGTTTGCAATTCTTTGTTTACTACCGTGGAACCGAGATTGCTGGTCCGGGCCTTCCTTTGACCTCGGTTGAAGCTATTTTGTTACAACACACGTCCACCCGGTGACAAAATAACGGCTAGAAAACGCATAACACAGTATTTGGCCTCAAAGCATCAACTTTAAACAAGGTTATCTTATATTGGATTCAACTTTTGATTCAAAACATTAAAGTTGACTTCTATAAAAATAACCCATGTGCTCTAGTTCTAACCTATCTTCTTTCAATGAATTGCTACCCGAAGATCATAAAGGCTGAATGCCTCTGTCAATAGTAAGTTGCTTGCCGGGGGCTTTCATTGTCCATTCTTTGTTCTCTCAGTAGCCTTCAATCTTTTTTTTACTTATTTTCATAAGAGACACTTTGATTAAAATTAAGACTCATCAGCTGCTCTTAAGATTTAACAGAAAACTGAATGTAATACCCTCTTTTACAGAATGTAAATAATGCAAACACACGCTGTTACCATGGAAGCAGTCTAATCAAATATCAAACAATTGCTGTAATTCATTTTAGTAATCGTCCACTCTGTGATACAGAAGTCCATGGCACTGGTGTTGCTACTTAGGAGTTCACCTGTGTTTTACCCTCTGAAACCTTACATTAGTTTTGTATTCTCATTCCCAGAGTCAAACATTGTCCTATTTACTGGATTTATCTGTTCTCAAAACATAGTTCAGCCTTCGCAACCAGAAATCTAAAGCAAGCTCTGCCTAAGAGGGGCAAGTTTTCTCTCAAGCCAAACAGAAACTGTCATTTTGCTTTTGCCAGTTTCTGGCCTTTTAGGATATCACCAGCTGAGTTGATCTCACTGTCTGTTACGGGCTTCTTTACTTACCATTGCTGCTCCTGCCGCCTCTAGGGCAGGAGACAGTATTTGCTCCTGCTTTGTAAAAAGAGATAGACTTAGCCTCATACTTTGCCATTGATCACTCCTTCAGAGCGACTTGGACAAAGACAGTTGCCTTTTTCAATTGCATTTTCCTGACCCCAATGCAACATAAAACAGAGTTGCCAGTCGTTTATATTTTATGCCCAATGACCTTCCAAATATATCATTTTCTCAAAATCATAAAAAATAAAATGTTTAGGTATCACATTTTATTTGAATTTAAAGCAGGAATTCACACTAGACAATTTACTACAATCCTATATTTATACATTTATGAATATTTATGTATTTATGGATTTATATTATGTCTATAAGTAAATATGAGAGGTAATATTGATACCTTAAATTTTGTTTTAAAAAATTTAATGGAAACTACTTCTTATGGTCATAGTTAGCAGAATAAGAGATCTCATTTAAGATCAAATAACAGTAAGTTCATGTTTATAATACCTTTGAGAGATACAAAATGTATGCCTTTATTTTATGTCATGGTTAATTTAGGCCCTTCTAGTATATCTCTGCAAAGTACCCATGTAGTAAAACTAGCTAGAAAATCAAATAAAATGAACTGTAATGCAACAAAAAGACATGCTAGGCATTAATTTACATTAGGACAAATATTAATCATGAAGTTTCTCTTTCATACTTCATGAGAATTAGAACTGAGTTGTGCAGTTGACATATTTAATTTTATTTTCCATTATTGCTATACATTTCTTTTATTATACATTTTTATTTATGTACTTAAAATGGACTAGAATTATACAGAGAATCTCATTCACTTATTTTTATTATTGAGGGAGAGTACCTACAACTTCTTGCTTCTTAATTCTGTTCATGGATGTCTTAAATAACAGGATTTAACTTGTGTGGGGTTGGAAACTAGGGCATTCAGCAAGAAGGCATTAGAGTTTAAGAGAAGACTGGCTAGGAGAACTGATTGAAAGATAGATTAAAAAATAGAAAAGGGAAAGGAGCAAAGATAAATAGCAGCCATACAATAAAAAAAGAAGTAAAGATAACATTTGACCTATCAATCAAGTCTATATGAATAATAATTTTTTAAAAGGAAATGACAATCAAGAAACAACTTAGAACAGCCAACATTATCTAATTTCCCAGTGAAAGTATGAAAGAGACAATGACCACTGCAGATTGCCTTTCAGAAATTTCACCAACTCAAATCAGGATACACTGCACTTCCAGTTCAGGATAAAGCATTTTAAAGTTCATGCTGGCATTTTAGATAAAGTTCTTAGTGGTAGATAAGCTAAAGTATAACTGAAGCCAAATAAAGTATTTGCTTTATTTTTCATAGATATGGAGTGCTGGACCCCTACAGAGAGTTTGGTTACCTGTGATGAAGTGGGAAAAAATAATAAATTCACAGAGAATACTCTTTTTACTTGAATGTAAAGTTTAGTATACATGAAACAATTTTGGATAAAATATGTGAAATTTATTTTAATGGATATAATACTGAGCTTTTTAATTTACTATCATTAAATCACTGATTATCCATATTGTCTATATTTAACAAATGTTATTTAAAAGATTTGAAGATTATGTCTTCAGATCCATGCAGTTAGTTGCTATCCAGATGTAGCAGGAGACTGATGTTGCTACAGCCAGAGGCATAGCAGGACTGCTTCTCACTCATGTGGCCAAGACCCCAACTCAACATCAACAACGCTGAATGCATTGCTTCCTCTGCTTAGGAAGACCAATGCTGCTCTAAGCAGAGCAGGTGACATTTTTACATAGGAATTTTGGCACATATGGAGTTCAGAGGTTGGTTGACTTTTAGAGGGACGAGTTGGCCTCATCTGTAGATGTGTGGTTACTCTGGTGAGACTCTTTTTGTTCACCTCTTGGCACTCGGAGGCGTTCTCTGGTGTGACTCTATTGCTTACCGACTGGCATTCAGAGGTGAGGGACTGACATTGCAAAGTATATTCACTGAGGCAAGTTGTCATTATTCATTGAACTACATGGGGGCTACATATTACCATGGATACAGAACAATCAGTCTTTTCCTACGTTTATAAGAACTTCTTCAATCTCACTGGTGATGAGACAGTAGAACACATCAGTGGGAGCCTGCTTGTCTGCATGTGAACGAGAAAAGATGATCTCATTCAGATAACCTAAACTGTATCCGGGACACAGAACCAGATTACTATACTGTGTTAGCAACAAAGCTTTTGGCCTTTTAGGTCCTATGATGTGGTAGATTAATTACATTAATGACTAAAATTCATTACCACTTACAATATGGCTACAGACTAGCACACTGGAGAATAGAACACTTGGAGGAGAGGTGAGTCACTTTAGTTGCTCCATTTGAGGCAGTCCAGCGTCAGGAAGACTAGCCAACCACCAGATATGTGGGTGAACCCATCCAGATATGTACCTGCCTGTAGACACATGAGCAAGAAGTTAACAAAGCCAAGCCCAGATCAGAACACATTTGTGAGCAAAATCAATAATTATTATTATATGCAACTAAGGTTTTGTGATTGTTTGCTTCACAACATTATTTAGGCAATAAAATGATAGAGGGGGAACAGAAAGGACAGTTGAAGATACCAAGCGCCATTATTAGGATTTACCACAAATGTGAACTTAAATATTGGATTCTTCCCATCTGGTCTAACCACTGGGAATGGCTTCACAATAGGAATAGAATTTCAAATAGAGTCCAAATAATAGGTAGAAATTTGATGGATGCATGGATTAGAATATGAAGTGAAATGAGCAGTGGCATATATTAATGTGAATAAAATATCTAAAGGACAAGGACTTGAATTGAGCTTAGAGTAAATGCATAGTATTGACATTCAAACTGATGAATTTTTGTCTTGGGCTCCAGATAGGGACAGCAAGTAACAGTATTGTGAAGATAGAAACTATGGATCTTGGCAATTCACTGGATGTGAGTGAAGGCTACAGAGACAAGAATGATTTCAAAAGCACATGTGACTTAGAAAGCAATGTTAACAAAAATAAGCAAGAATAGGAAAACAGATTGATAAAGAAAATATGACTTTATAGCATTTTAATATGATATACAGTTGACCCTTGAACAAGGCAGGGGTTAGGGGCACAGACACACCCATATCCAAAAATTCAACACACCACAGATGATGTAGCACTGTAGGATTTGAAAAAATCCTCATATAAGTTGATCCACACAGCTCAGACCCAAGTTGTTCAAGGGTCAACTGTATATGTTTATCAGTTAGGTTATGGTATAAAATTTATCTCAAAAATAATCTTTTATCCCCTTCCATATCAATTTTTTTGAGGGAAAATATGTACATAAATGACAGTAAGCCCTTCACCAGTCAGCCCGGCCAGAGATTCTGAGATAGCTGGTTGCTGGGGACCGCAGGCTGGCTGTCTGGCCTGGGTCAATGGGCAGAAACTTTTGGAGGTGATGGATATGTTTATGGCATAACGATGGTGATGGTTTCCCAGATGTATACTTATCTCTAAACTCATCTAGTTGTAGATGTTAATGACGTACAGCTTTTTGGGTGGCAATCTATCACAATAAAGTATTCTAAAGGAAAAAAAAAAGCATGCAGTTAATAAGATTAATTTTACTGGCATCATTAAACAATAATTCGGCAAGTTATTATTTGTTGATTAGGTACCAAATAAATTATATTCTGTAACAGTGAAAATAAAATAAATGTAATGCAGTCCATTCATTCAATCTGATAGGGTAGGTAAGGCTTCAGTTAGCCATTTAATATTACAAAGTAATATATAATTAATGGCAAAATACTTGGTACACATGAGAAATGTAATCTGAGGTCAGACAAAGGTAGAATAGTATAGTTTTATATTATAAAAATTGGGGGTAATTAAAGTAATACTCAAGCACTTGAAGTTTGTACTTGATTAAGCAAAGGACCACAGATAGATATTCAAGACAGATATTCAAGACATTCAGAAAAGGCTTAGATTCAGATATGCCATTTTTATAGGGTAAATTGAGTTGGAAAGGTGGCTTTATTTTAGGGACTAGTGAGAGATTGGTTAAAAAGAATGGATTTGATTTGGAGAGCATTAATTGATGTAAGTATTTTGATGTTGGTCTTCTTTGTAACAGAGAGACATTGATATTGTTTAAGCAGGTAAATGACAGGATACAATGAACATATTAGAATGGATTTGTTGAGGGAGAGGCTAAAGAAGAAAATTATTTAGAAAACAGTTGCTTTAATATACATATTTATTAATATGCTACAATGAACATGGAAAGGAAATAGCAGGTTGATATACGGTGTAGTTCAGAAAGATGTTGGACATGAAGGAAAAGTGGAGTCAAGATCTATTGCAAAGTGTAATTCATATGAGTGTTGGGGTTATGAGAATGCTTTGTTTGCAGTGAAAATTGAGAAATTCCTAACTTAAGCTAGGGAAACTTGGAAGAAGATGAGATACTTAGGAAGAAGATGGTAAGCAAAGGTTGATTGTATCAACTGAGAAGTGATGAAAATTATTCAGATAAAAAAGTCTTATAAGAGAAATAAAGTAGGAGAATACTATTTCTCTGAAAGACTGAAGCTTAAAAATTATACTTTATTTTTCATTTTCTTTTTAAAAATAAAACAGAACCTCAAAATCCTCATAAACAATGATATTATATTAATGAATCAGTATTGGTTACCTTGTAAGATTTTATTATTAATAAATGTGTGTTTCTGAAACAAGGAAATGTTTAGGTAATAATACACATGGAAATAAGAACATATTTTAAATATCAACTAATCCTTGATATATTTTGCATAAACCTATCTTAAAGCATTCAGACAGAAACATTACTCTGTTTTGAAAGAGACCATTGCATTTTCAGTCAATAGGGCTAGCATATTTTAGTATTATAAAAAATATAACTTTCTTTTATATACTTTCTTCAATAAACAACTTATATTTTCTTTATAAATTTATCTTTTTAATCACCTTTGCTTCAACTGGAAAGAAGACTAATTCTCTTACTAATATCTTTAAGCTGTTTAGCTTTGTTCACTGATTAATTTTAAAAAGCAATCAATGCAGTAATTTTTTTTTTGGGGGGGGTGCTGCGCTGGGTCTTTGATGCTGTTCGTGGGCTTTCTCTAGTTTTGGTGAGCGGGGGCTACTCTTCGTTGCGGTGCACGGGCTTCTCATTGCGGTGGCTTCTCTTGTTGCAAAGCACGAGCTTTAGGTGCGCGGGCTTCAGTAGTTGCAGCACACGGGCACAGTAGTTGTGGCTCGTGGGTTCTAGAGTGCAGGCTCAGCAGTTGTGGCGCACGGGCCTAGTTGCTCCACGGCACATGGGATCCTCCCGGACCAGGGATCGAACCCATGTCGCCCGCAATGGCAGGTGGACTCCCAACAACTGCGCCACCAGGGAAGCCCAACGCAGTATTTTTGCACTTGTGATACGTGGATAATAATAGCTATCTTTAATAAATAACATTTTCAAAAGCATGTAGCACAATGACTAGCATTCAATATTTGCCAAACGATTAAATCCTATAATCCTGATATTTTAACATTTTTTAGCTCTATTTCTCAGAATTGTGTGGAATATGCCTGATCTCTTTTTCCATACACTAAACATTATCCCCTGCCAGCCTAAACATTGTTCATTCTTTCAATTTTTCCTCATTTATCACGGATCAGTAGTAGATTGAAACATGAAATTTATTTACTCATTAACAAAAAACAATAACAAGTAGCAGCAGAGGGGAGAGAGCTTACATTTTGATTAGAAGGGAGCTAAAAGTGTAGAAAGGAAGGCAAGATGAAGCTGTTGCAGATGAATTAGCAAAGAGTTTGAGAAGTTTTCACTACAAAGCAGAGTGGATGGCAATTTGAAGAAAAAAGAAACTTAGAACATTGGTTTCTATGTTGCAAGTAAGGGACCTAAATCTAATATGTCCGATTACACAGTAAGTCATTAGTTGTCTCTTAAATTCAGTATCTCCTCTCATTTCAGGGAATTATAGGAAACACATTAGGATACTTGACAGGGTAACTCATCTGTAAACCAGTCTCCATCTTCCCCCTTTCCATTTTGTGTAAGTACCTTGGGGCCTGTCTGCCCGGCCCACTGCAGAATGAACGTTTGAGGAAAGAGGACTGAGGTTTTGCTGTCTTACGTTCCCCAGCCTCTCATAATGACTCAACAAAAATGTTGAATGAGTTAATATACAAATAAAAAAATAGTTAAAGATATAGAGGACATTTCTAACGCAGATGCCTTAAAATTATTAAAGGTAGTTTTCCTCTCAGAGGAGTTCTCCCTACTTTTTCAATAAAAACTATTAACATATTCTATATTATATAATTAAGCATATACTATGCATATACATATATTAAGCATATACTGCTTAATTAAATCATCCCCAGGTATTTTGTTTTATTTCATGTCTCTATTAAAAAACAGTCAGCCCTTTCTTTCTCTGAATTCAAAAACAAATCATTCAGCCTTTTTTTAATATTAGTTTAACAGTCTCAAACAATTTCATTATTTTTCTTCTTAATCTCTTCTGAACAATTTTAGTCTAATTATTCTTTCATTGATAGTTTCTAGCTGAGCAGCTTATACATTCCCACACCTTCCCTCACCACCAACACACAGGAGTTAGCAAAAAGGTAAATCAATAGTTTAGGTGAGTACTAACCATGTATATGTTTTATCAATATATAAATATTGCTTTGTTCTATTATCCCTCATTGAAGACTTTCGCAAGTTTATTGAGTGGGAAAGCTAGGTCTGGAAAGAAATAGAAAGTGTAAATCAGGAAGATAAATGAGGTAGATAGCTTTAGAGGAGATTAAGAGGAATAATGGCAAGTCACTATATAGGATTTTATGAGAGAAGATACAGGAGAAGAAGAATTAAATAAAAAGCTATAAAAAATACAAAAAAGAGATATAAATAATTAAAATCATCTGCTTACATTACATCATTTTAGACTCTTAAAAAGTCAAATTCCCATATACCTCCCAAACTGACCAAGGTGTAAACCATGTCTCTGCTTCTTCATCACTTTCTGAATAGTGTAAACTATTCTTGACATCATGAATCTTGCAAGAAAAGTCAAGAATAGTATGAATACATTTACTGAGAGAAGAGTAGTTTTAAAGACTGAAGTGTATCTTTCATAAAACATTCCAACAGGGTACTGAACTAGGAGTTACATAGTTTTGCTTTAATCCAAGATTTGGGGAGCTATCTGATTTGAGGTAAGCAATCTAACACCTCTGATTTGATATCCTCATCATATTATAAAGTTGGTTGAATGATTGAAGGTCCTCCATTGTTTCCTTGTCCTCAACTTTTTATTTGGAGGAAATCATATGTGAGGATAGGAGAAAAATATCTAAAATAGATTTTTTTTTTTAATGAAAGCATCATTTTCTGTGTCTACCTAAAGAGGAAGTGAGGGCCTACCTATTCAGCTCTCTGTCCCCGGGGAGAATTCACAGGACGCACTCCATAATGCTAGTGGGGACACTAGGTAATCTCCAAATCTAAAACTCAGTGATCTAAAATTGCTTTTCTGTAATTACAGGAATCATTCTAACTCACTGTGAATGCATTTTTTAAAAAAAAATTATAGTAAGATGGGTGAAATTATTTGAAAACAAGTATTAATTTTTGCCTACCTAATCTCAGTGTGTTCGACTAGTCATCTTTTAACAAATGAATGGTTTAATATCAATCTCATATATTTAAAGTATATAATATAACAATTATTCTTATCAGGCAAATTTGGAATATTTCTCAGAATTCATACTAACAAGGCATTTTTACTGCTTTTCATTACAGAATATTAGTTTTGTTTATAAAATTAGAGATTCTCTACAATGTGATGTTGAGATATTTCTTGTACTCATCATTTGGTTTTTAATTATTTTACAGATTTGCTAGACACACACATCCATTTCTAAATTTCTTTATCTCCCCATTTTGCTAGCTATCTAATCATTAATTTACAAAAGGAAAACACCAAGTTCTTTGGCATCTTAAAAAAATAAAACTCTTTGGTATAAAATTCAACCTTGAAATACATTTATTTTTTTCCAGGGAACAAGTTGCTCACAATCCTCAAATATTATGCTATTCTTATCCATTAGTCTCAAAAATATCTCAACCAAGGACATACTTCAAGGGAGTTCTCACCTTTCAGTAATGCAGAGTTCAGGTTATTAGTTTAATGGTATTGTAAATACACCAGATTACAAAGAAAATAATTAAAAAAAAAACTTGTGGCATTCATGTGGCCGTCTCATGAATTTACAATGTGTCAGAATATATGCTAATTATTAAAAATAAACTACTATTCCAGTGCATTGAGAACACTTAAAAGAAGAAAAAAAAAATGTGTCCTTGCTAGAAAACTCTATGAGAATGAATAAACTTAGTATATAATGTATGTATCCCAGGAAACACTGCATGGTCAGATTTAACCAAACAACAACAGAAAGCTATACACATTAAAAAGTTAACATTTATTATAAAAATAGTACAAAATATTTTATAAATGTATAAAAGTATTTTCATGAAATTAAATGTAAACTATAATAATTTATTTTATCTAAGACCTATTCAGTTCTTTGTTCAAAAACTTATTACTGAGGCTCCTATGTCTTCCAGATACTTTACTAGGATGTAGAAAAGAGAAGAAAAACATGGTTCTTACATTCAAGATGTAATAGTGTCATCATAAGACAGACATATAAGAAAAAAAAAAACACTGCACTGTAAAAGGTTTTAATTGATATATGCACAGGAAATTACATATATCCAGTGATTGCATAGGTAAAGCTGTTCCTAAATCTGTGGGCAAGATCAGAGGAGTTTTTCAGAGATAGAGCTCTTCACGGTGGATGGCCAGGTTGACAAAGCAGAAGGAAAAGCATTTGTAATGGTATGAAGTAACTGAATTAGCTCAGGGCTATTTACCCAAAATGTGTGTGTGTGTGTGTGTGTGTGTGTGTGTGTGTGTATGGGCAAATGTGTAAGATGTGGAAGGAAGAGAAAATAAAATCTCAGGCTGAATTGGTAGGCAAGTAAGGATAACAAAGTGTTTCATGTACGACGATAATGAATTTAGAAACCATCCTGTAAAAATCTAGGAAGCTATCAGATACTTGAGATCACAAGATCCCCATGTTCAGATTTGTATTCCAAATAGATATCTTCAGCAGCAGCCTGAGGTTGTATTTTAGGATAACAGGCTTTGAATAAGGAGGGTGAAATGACATGGAGATGATTGATGTAGACAGAAAGAAAAGTGCTTAGACAATACCAACAGTGGTCTTGATTAAGAGCACCAACCCGAAATAAGGCACAAGTAACAAAAAATAGTGATTGGTCTGGGGAATGAGAGAGAGAACATCTTCAATATGTCACCAGCTCCTGACTAAGGTCAAGAATAGATACTGGGTCCATTCACTAAGTTTGGGTATGCAAAAAAAAAAAAATAATTTATTTGCAGAACAGCTGACTTTGTGAGGCTAGTAGGTCACACCACTAAAAATATCCAGGAACAGTTGCATTTGTATACATGTCCAGGGGTTGAAGAGCATTCTGGAATAGAAATATAGATTTTTTTTTGATATAGATGAATATAGATTTAGAAAATAGATGGGAATTAAACTCATTTACACAGATGAAATTTTCCAGGGACAGTGTTTAGAAAATAGAGTATGGTCTACCAAGGAAAGCCAACATTTAGGGGCTGAGAGAAGAAATAGAAAACCACAAGACATCCTGAGAATAACCAGTCTTAAAATTGGAAAAAATCCAGGGAAGAGTGGAGCTGTGGAAGAAAATATAGGAAGGAGATATTTTTAAAATGCAGCAGTCAGTAAAATTTTAGAGAAAGAATTTTTTTTTTCTCTTCCAGTTTTATTGAGACTTCATTGACATACAGCACTATATAAGTTTAAGGTGTACAGCATCATGATTTGACTTACATACATCATGAAACAATTACCACAAGTTTAGTCCATGCATCACTTACATAGATACAAAATTTTAAAAATAAATAAAATAATTTTCCTTGTGATGAGAACTCTTAGGATTTATTCTCTTAACAACTTTCATTTGTAACATACAGCAGTGTTAATTATATTCATAGTGTTGTACATTATATCCGTATTATTTATTTATCTTATAATTGGAAATATCTACCTTTTGACTACCTTTGTCTCCATACAAAGATACTACATTGTCAGGGACTATATTCCCCACAGCATACATTTCATCCCAGTGACATTTATTTTGTAATTGGAAGTTTGTACCTCTTAATCTCCCTCACCTATTTCACTCATTTCCCCACTTGTTTCCCCTTTGGCAACCACCTGCTTGTTCTCTGTATCTACGATTGTTTCTATTTTGTTTGTTCATTTCTTTTTTAGATTCCACATATAAGTGAAATCATATAGTATTTGTCTCTCTCTGTCTTATTTCACTTAGCATAATATATTCTAGGCCCATCCATATTTTCACAAATGCAAGATTCCATTCTTTTTTATGGTTGAGTGATATTCCATTATATATATCATATATAACAATATCTATATCTATATATCTATATCTATATATATTTATATATATATCACACCTTCTTTATCCATTCATCTATCAGTGAGCACTTAGGTTGCTTCCCTATCTTGGCTATTGTGAATAATGCTGCCATGAACATAGGGTTGAATATATAGCTCTTCAAATTAGTGCTTTTGTTTTCTTTGGAAAAATACCCAGAAGTGGAATTGCTGGATCATATGGTAGTTCTATCTTAATTTTTTGAGGCACCTCCATACTGTTTTCCATAGTGGCTGTATCAATTTACATTCCTACCAACAGTGCAAGAGGGTTCCCTTTTCTCCACATGCTTACCAACACTTGTTTTCTGTTGTCTTTTTGATAATTGCCATTCTGAGCATATGTGAGATGATATCTCATTCTGGTTTTTATTTGCATTTCCCTGATAATTAGTGACATTAAGCGTCTTTTCATGTGTCTGTTGGCCATCTGTATTTCCTTTTTGGAAAAATGTCTTTTTAGGTCCTCTGCCTGTTTTTTGCCTGGGTTGTTTTTATAAATAGATTGTGAAATATAGAATAAATTTAAGTTAAACCTACAAGCCAGAAACATAGACTAAAGCTCTAAATCTTAGAATTTGTGTGTCAAGTGAACCAATCTTAATTTGAAAATTCTGTATACTGAAAGGCCAAGTTCAACTGGAACTTTAGTCTTGATTCAATACTTGATGTAGTCAAGAAGCATTGGGTATCACAGTGTTCACAAAATAGGGATAGCAACAAGACACTTTCTTTTTTATTCTAGGTACACAGAGGATGATGTGTATTTTAAACATCAATCTTCAATTTCCTGATGACATCTCTTTTGCAAATACAAATATTTTTACTAAGTTTCCAGTTGTTTTTTTTTCCCTTAAAATTTGTGGCACCATTTATCTACACTCTCAAATTTACCACACAGATTATTTTTATGAACATAAATATATAATTAGAAACTATCTGCATTCTCAATAATTTGAAAACTATCAAGTGAATGAATAGCTTTGAGAATTTTTATGGAACCCCAAAGTCTCATCTTATGATAGCCAGATAGATTTGGGAAATTATTTTGTGATGTTAGAATCCATTCTCCTCCAACTTTGGGCATACAACATAGATCTCAAATACGGATGTAAGAGTCAGAAACAGCAGAAAATGCCACAAGGAAGTCCTGGGTGGGGTTGCCCCACTGGTCAATGTGCTGGTGAGGGTGGTAGATGCTGAGTAAAGTACAATCCCCACCTTTATGAAGATGGTATTTTTGTCAGCTATCTATAGACCATGAATACTGACATTATGAAATTACCCACCTACAGAGACTGGTTTCAGGCATAGAGGAGTGTGATTCAGCATCGCTTCTGAGCACTCAGACCATGACCCTCACAGCAGTCTTTCTCTATAAGGTCACTTCTCTGGTGTAATGTCCTTTGCATTAAACAATCATCTCTTTTGCTGCTGCTGCTTCTATCTCTGACACATTCCTGTCTACACCACCCTTATGTTTCCTGTTTGTTGGTTTTATACAAATCCTTTGTGGACAATAAGGAAAAAGCTCAATTGAACTTTAAGTGTCTAGAGGCCATGTATGAAATCACTAACAACATTTAAAGAAAGTCAGGTCTACCCTTCCTTTTGGGCAAGAATGGATCTGGTTGAGGTCTTTCAAAAGCAAAAAGGACTATTGTTTGCTTCCTACAGATGATGGCTATGAAGCAGATAATTTCATTCCTTGGTGAAAGCTGACTTTCTCCCCACAATATGGCCATTATTTTATTATATTTTGCCCAAGAAATTTTTATTCAGAACGTATTATGTATATACAAGCTCTTGTAGGTCATACAGATACAGTCGTCAGCAAAATAAAGAACGTTGGAGAAATTTACCTTTTTGAAGGAAAATATGTCTGTCAGGGGTAAGGCTTGTAGAATTAGACAGACATTCTGTTTCCTGATTTTTAACTCACCCAAATGTCCTTAAAATGCTATCTTGATTTATTCATAATAAAAAGGATAATTGTAGCACCTTCTTCATAGGATTTTGGGAGAATCGAATCATCATTTATGTAGATCCATAGTAGGATGTGCTATATATGGGAATTGTGGTCCTTCTCACTTTCTTCTTCCTCTTCTTTCACATCTTTTTCCTTCATATCTCCTCTTCCTCCTCCCTCCTTTTTTCCCACCACCTCCTCCTCCTCATTATTATTATTATTGTCAATATTATCATTGGTATGACGGACACCTCAGGATAGTTGGGGATCTCATTTATTCAGCTGTATGTATCAGGAACCATCAAAAACAAAGTGTTCATACTTGGTCATGAATTTTAAAAGAAGAAGAGTCACAGGACAGAAAATTATCAGTGTTTAAGGAAAGGCCTAAAAACACATTCCTTCATTACTTATCTATTTAGAGACATAGATGTAACCCCTTTATCTGAAATTAATACTAGAATTTCCTAAGTAAAAATGTAGGTCCTTGGTTGGGGAAGGGGGTGCTTTTATAAGTGGATACATCAGAGGTATCTCCCAAGAGGAATGGCAGCCACATTCTTGTTCATCTCTCCCAGGATGTCTTTCCTTCTTTCAGGTCTTTCTCAAGTTCCAGTCCCAGTCTTATCTTTGTTTCTCCAAAGAATCAACGCTGAACATTTAGCTAAATTAAAATCCTCGTTGCCACTAAATCCCTATCATTTTAAACAAAGCCACACAAATCATTCATGTGTTTGTTATGAACTATCTTCTATTTTTACTGATTTGTTCTATAAAATTTAGGACCATATCCCCAACTAGCCTTAGGAAGTAGGGGTTGTATATTTCCAAAATATCAAATACTCTTCTGGGCTTTATAATTGGTGCTCAATTATTATTTATTATGTAATTCAATTCACAGTGATATGAGCTTATAAAGAAAATGATATATATGCATGTGAAACATCCTTTGTGCAATCTTTAGTTATAGGCTTATTATTTCTAACCAAGTCAGTTTTATCTTTCACAGACTTTCATAGGTTGTTTGCATGTCAAATATAAGGGTTGGAAATGTATTTTCTAGATATCAAGGAGTTTTATAACTGTTATTCTGGCTTTATTTCACAGTTCTTTTGTGAATCTTTTTATTTATTATTTACAGATTTATCTATATAATATTAAAAACAAATCAAAACAAAATCTCAAACACCCTTTGGTGCAAAATTTTTCATGGAAAGTTAAATTATATATATTTAATTTTACTCAGTGGTCATGTGGCATGTACTGTCAGTAGAAATGTGCCTATAATACGTAGTCATACACGTTAAATGATGTTTGATGTGTGGAGTTTTCTATATTAAAATGACAGTGTTAATTTTTCAATTCAGAGACAAAGGCATTATTATAAGAGACAGGCAGAGAGGTGTGATATTAATGTCATTACAGAGCAAATAGCATAAGAAGCATCAGAAACTAGATAATGTTATGTGAACACTCAACATTAACAAGAACGTGCCCGGCCGTCATTTTTTGCTGAACATTTGTGTTCTTTCTTCCTTTGCTCTTTCTCAGATATTCACAGAAATACCTCTTTCCTTATAAAATATTCTCCTTTTTGCACTTCATCTGTGGAAACAAATTAAAGTGAGCAGAGTAAACTCTAAAGAAAAAGGCAGCAGGCAGTCCTGCTGAAGAACCAAGCTGCTAGTACAGATAAAACTGAAGAGACTTACAGTCATCTAATTAAAATATCTATTCAGAAAATATAGAGCTGTTTTAGAAGCACACACTTATTTTAAAGAACTTTGGGGAGGTTTTATTTTTAATTTTTTTCTATAAAATTTAGAGTAACTTCAGAAATCTTCCTTAGAGTATAGGGACTGGAGAGAATATTGAAAAGTCCATTAAGGAAAGGTTTAGTGAAAGAAATATTTGCAACAAGATATTTTAAGATATTTTTTCTACAGTGCTTGTCTGTTGTTTTGGTTATTTTTGTTATGTTTACTTTTAGTATGCATTATTTTTGTTTTGAGAAATGGTAAAGAGGTAAATATGAAATTGAATATGGACTTGGCAAGGGCAGCGATTAAAATCACTGTTGTAAAAAGGCATGAAAATGGTATCACTGTTGCCAAGTTATGACAGAAAAGATCATGGAAAATCAATTCTACACATACTTAGACCCAGCTATATTTTATGTAAATTCAATAATATTAACCTTCAAAGTTTATATGATAAAGATAACAATATAATATGATGAATGATAGAAATAACAATTGTTTTCATTTCTATAGTGACAGAAAATCTAAAGAGAAGATTACCAAATTGACATGTATTGGAAAGGCTATTTAGAAACTGAAATATAAATTGAGGTAATGAATACATAGAGGATTTGCTCAGAAGAAACTGAACTTTGGCAAGTTTGTAAAAGCCTGCAACTACCAAGGCCAGAGACTAATTGGACTGTTCCTTGTACATCCTGGAATAAGTCGTGTTTTTCCAGGAAAAGAGGCAGTGTATGTCACTCATGGGTACTATTCAATGGGCTGACAGTATGGAAATATTCCTTAACTGCTTTAAAGAGGTCATCCAATCTGCCAAGGACTAATTAAATCCAGATATGTGCAAGTTATTAAAGTTATGACCCAATAGTCTTTTTCCACTAAGTAGCCTGCTGAATCCACATTGCTCAGGGGCCCTGACATCTGCTTTACCATTTTCTTCTTCAATTCCTACTGTTGTAGCTGCAGTAGAGTGAGGATGAATGTCATTCTGCCTTTGAAGCTTTGAAAGTTAATTTGTTTTTAAATTTCAGACTTTTAAGTCCAGGAACCAGAAGTGTCAGAAATAAATACACACTTGTATATTCTGGTGAGATGATTCAATGCATCAGTGCTATGCATAAACATCTAGGATGAATCCTCAAAAATGACTGACTTCTCAATTTATTTTACATAGTATCAAACAGAAAAAAGAAAAGAACCTACCCTTTTTAGTAATCTAGGGATTTCCAAAACTCAGTTGCTTTGACATTATAAACAAAATAACTTAATAAGAAATCTCTTTTTTAAGTATGCTATTGAAGATAAGACAAATGCATTATTTTTAAATTTATATATATATATGACTGCACTTTGTCTATATTAAACTGCTGATATATGTGATCTCTTCTATGTAATTGTGTGAAAGGAAGTCTAATAAATGTAGAGGATAAAGAAAGGGGCCTCTTTCCAGGCCCATGACACTTGTGGCTAAACTCACATTGAAAATCAGGAAATTTTTTTGACCAGTACCAACCACTAAGAGTTGGGAACTCCCAAGGAACTTTGTCATGACACTAGTATATCTAATCATAAACCAAATTTTCTAAGAAATGTTTTCTATATTAACAAGCTGATGTAAAATCACAGTGACCACAACATCTCTCTCAGTTAACTCTTTCTAGTAATAAAAATCAGAACACATCCTTGAAAAAGTAAGCCTTTTAGAAATTTATAATTTGAAGAATCAAAGTTGACATCTTAAATCATGCTATGGGTTAAATTTGTTTCTATCAAGAAGTTATTAATTTTTTACATTCTCTATCAATGTCTGTTATTACATGGAATAGCTATCAAAAAAGAAAACAATTCCCACTTTACAATAATCATCTTGTTACATGCTTAGAAAAACCTTAATATTTTATAAAATATTACCAATAGATTTTTTAAAATATTATACAAATTTTTGCATGTGTTATCACTAACATCCATCAGAATGGGATTACAATATCTGACTGATTTACATATTTTTCTAAGTATTATCCTTGGACAATATTAATTTATTCTCTCAAATATATCTTGAATACCTATTGATTATTGGGCACTGTTCTAGGTTCAATGGGTACAGCAATAAAAACAACAAAGTGCCTATATTTAATGGACTTTCCATTACATGGGAGAGGAGGCAGACAATATACAAATATATAGAAAAATGATGGTAATTGTCTTGGAGACGAATAAAGCAGAGGAAATTAGATTAATAACAACCATATGGCTCAAGATTGATATTTTATATAATGTGGTCAAGAAAAGTCTTTCTGATTAGGAGACAGAAACCACTCAGGAATTTGAATAGCAAAGGTTCGACTTTAAGAAGTAGCCACTATGAAAGGGGATTAGAGTCACTGCAAGGGATCGGCTACTAGGAAGTAAAGAAAATTCTAGAGAATACGGCGATTGTAGATGTAGCATCCACTCCCACTAGGGCTGAGATGGAGCACAAAAGAGGCTTCTCTCGCCTTGGACAGGGCTGTGATCCAGTCTCTGTTGGAGAGGGTATGGTGATGGACCATCGAATGGCAAACCAGTCACCTTGGTGTCTCACCAGTGGAATTTCCTGGAAATCTGTCCTCTAGAGTGCTGGGAAAAACTTCACCAGAGGTGAAGAATCCCCCTAGGGATGATCTGGGGGGAGGTGCTGGCTGCTGAGGGTGGCTGGCCACCAAGCTGGTGTAGTGAAGATGCTGAACACACTGGGGGCCACAGACTGGAGCGCACCAGCATCAGGAAGCAGCTAGGAGGACCACAGAACTAGGAAGCACAGCTCCGTCCCTCCGTGTGTCTCCAGGGCTCTTTATTAACAAAGCTTAGCAGACTACTGACTAGACAAGGACAAATATTTAAGGGACCCAGATTCATTTTCATAGACCAAGCAATAAATGATGGTTTGGCATTTATAGGTAATAAGTGATAACTGGCACATAGAAAAGAGTGAGGGAAGGATTCTCCGATAAGGCCGAGACCTTGAAGGAAGTAAGGGAGTAGGTCATCCAAATATCTAGCGAAATAGCATCTAGAGATATGGAATAAGTGCAAAAAACCTGACGCTACCACATACCCTACATATTGCAGAGTAACAAGGATGCCAGCTTGTCTGGTGCAAGCAAAGGGAGGGGGTATGCAGTAAAACATGTCAGTGAATTAGCAGGGGCAGAAATATGGCCAAATAAGGACTGCCTTTTCCTCTCCCTGAAATGGAAAGCAATGAAACCATTTTGGACTGAGAATACGATCTGGTATCTATTGGTAAGGATAACTCTGGTTGATTTGTTGAACACAGAGAATAAAAGTTAAGAGTAGAAAAAAGGACATTAGTAATAAATCTGTGGTAGCAATCCAATGAAACTTACTAGTTAATTTGTCTAGAACATTAATGGTAGATGTGGTGGGCAGTGGTCAATATCCCACATACACACACACACACCACACACACATATATAAACACATACTCACACACAAGTTTAAAGAGACAGAGTTACAGTGTTGTATAAAAGAATATGTGTTAAAGAGGACTTTAAGTTTGGGACTTAGTAAATGAAAGAATAAAGTTGTCATTTCTAAAGTGGGAAAGACTGAAGGAAGACCATGCTTTTGATTAAAATAAGATGTTCCCTTTTGGACTTCATCTTTGAGATGCCTCTTTTATTTTTTTAATTATATCTTTAAATTTTTATTGAAATATAGTTGATTCACTATGTATTTTGTATTTTTTTTAATTTTTAATTTTATATTGGAATATACTTGATTTACAATGTTGTGTTAGTTTTAGGTGTACAGCAAAGTGATTCAGTTATACATATACACGTATCTATTCTTTTTCAGGTTCTTTTCCCATTTAGGTTATTACAGAATATTCAGTAGCGTTCCCTGTGCTAAACAATAGGTACTTGTTGGTTATCTATTAAAAATATAGTAGTGTGTATATGTCAATCCCAAACTTCCAGGTTATCCATCCCCGACACCCTTCCCCCTGGTAACCATAAGTTCATTCTCTAAGTCTGTGAGTCTGTTTCTGTTTCATAAATCAGTTCATCTGTACCATTTTTTTTAGATTCTACATATAAGCTATATCATATGATATTTGTTGTTCTCTGTCTGACTTACTCACTTAGTATGATAATTTCCAGGTCTATCCATGTTGCTGCAAATGACATTATTTCATTCCTTCTAATGACTGAGTAATATTCCATTGTATATATGTACCACATCTTCTTTATCCATTCCTCTGTTGATGGACATTTAGGTTGCTTCCATGTCGTGGCTATTGTAAATAGTGCTGCAATGAACATTGGGATGCATGTATCCTTTTGAACCATAGTTTTCTCTGGATATATGCCCAGGAGTGGGATTGCTGGATCATATGGTAGCTTTATTTTTAGTTTTTTAAAGTCCCTCAATACTGTTCTCCATACTGGCTGTACCTATTTATATTCCCACCAACAATGTAGGAGGGTTCCCTTTTCTCCACACCCTCTCCAGCATTTATTGTTCGTAGACTTTTTGATGATGGCCATTATGACCAGTGTGAGGTGATATCTCACGTTAGTTTTGATTTGCATTTCTCTAATAATTCTTTGAAGAAATGTCTATATAGGTCTTCTCATTTTGTTAATTTTTTATTTTTCTTTTATATTGCTGCATGGGCTGTTTGTAAATTTTGGACATTAATCCCTTGTCAGTTGCATTGTTTGCAAATATTTTCTCCTATCCTGTGGGTTGTCTTTTCATTTTGCTTATGGTTTCTTTTGCTGTGCAAAAGCATTTGAGTTTAATTATGTCCCATTTGTTTATTTTTTTAAATTTCTATTACTATAGGAGATGGATCAAAAAAGATATTGCTGCAATTTATGTCAAAGTGCATTCTGCCTATGTTTTCCTTTAAGAGTTTTATAGTATCCAGTCTTACGTTTAGGTCTTTAATTCATTTTGAGTTTATTTTTGTGTATGATGTTAAAGAATGTTCTAATTTCATTCTATTACATGTAACTGTCCAGCTTTCCGAGCACCATTTATTGAAAAGACTGTCTTTTCTCCATTGTACAGTCTTGCCTACTTTGTCATAGATTAATGGACCATAGGTGCATGGGTTTATTTCTGAACTTTCTATCCTGTTCCATTGATCTAGAGTTCTGTTTTTGTGCCAGTACCATACTCATTTGATGACTGCAGTTTTGTAGTATAATCTGAAGTCAGGGAGCCTGATTCCTCCAGCTCTGTTCTTCTTTCTCAAGATTACTTTGGCTATTCGGGCTCTTTTGTGTTTCCATGTAAATCTTAAAATTTTTTCTTCTAGTTCTGTAAAAAAATGCCACTGGTAATTTGATAGGGATTGCATTGAATCTAGATTGCCTTGGGTAGTATGGTGATTTTAACAATATTGATTCTTCCAATCCAAGAACACAGTATATCTTTCCATCTGTTTTTGTCATCTCTGATTTCTTTCATCAGCATCTTACAGTTTTTGGAGTACAGGTTTTTGCCTCCTTAGGTAGGTTTATTCCTAGGTATTTTATTCTTTATGATGCAATAGTAAATGGAATTGCTTTTTAAATTTCTCTTTCTGATCTTTTGTTGTTAGTGTATAGAACTATAACAGATTTCTGTGTATTAATTTTGTATCTTACAAATTTACTGAATTCATTGTGAGTTCTAGTACTTTTCTGGTGGCATGTGTAGTATCATGTCTTCTGCAAACAGTGACAGTTTTACTTCTTTTTCAATTTGTATTCCTTTTATTTCTTCTCTGATTGCCATGGCTAGGACTTCCAAATCTATGTTGAATAAAAGTGGCATGAGTGGACATCCTTGTCTTCTTCCTGACTTCAGAGGAAACGCTTTCAGCTTTTCACCTTTGAGTATGATGTTAGCTGTAGGTTTTTCATATATGGTCTGTATTATGTTGAGGTAGGTTCCCTCTATGCCCACTTTCTAGAGATTTTTTTTTATTATAAATTGGTTTTGAATTTTGTCAAAAGCTTTTTCTGCATCTATTGAAATGATCATATGGTTTTTATGCTTCAGTTTGTTAATGTTGTCTGTCACATTGATTGATTTGTGGATATTGAAAAATTCTTGCATCCCTGGGATAAATCCCACTTGATCTTGGTGTATGATCCTTGTAATATATTGCTTGAATTGGTTTGCTAGTATTTTGTTGAGGATTTTCACATCTATGTTCATCAGTGATATTGGCCTGTAGTTTTCTTTTTTAGTGCTGTCATTGTCTGGTTTTGATATCAGGGTGATGGTGGCCTCATAGAATGAGTTTGGGAGTGTTCCTTCCTCTGCAATTTTTGGAATAGTTTCAGAAGGAAAGGTGTTAACTCTACTCGAAATGTTTGATAGAATTTGTCTGTGAAGCCATCTGGTCCTGAACTTTTGTCTGTTGGGAGTTTTTTAATCACTGTTTCAACTCAGTACTTGTGATTGGTCTGTTCATATTTTCTGTTTCTTCCTGGTTCAGTCTTGGGAGAGTGTAGCTTTCTATAATTTTGTTCATTTCTTCTAGATTGTCTATTTTATTGGCATACAGTTGCTTGTAGTAGTCTGTTATGATCATTTGTATTTCTGTGCTGTCGTAACTTCTCCTTTTTCATTTCTAATTTTATTGATTTGAGCCCTCTCCCTTTCTTTCTTGATGAGTCTGGCTAAAGGTTTACCAGTTTTGTTTATCTTTTCAAAGAACCACCTTTTAGTTTCATTGATCTTTTCTATTGTTTTGTTCATATCTATTTCATTTATTTCCACTCTGATCTTTGTGATTTCTTTCCTTCTACTAACTTTGGGTTTTGTTTGCTCTTGTTTCTCTAGTTGCTTTAGGTGAAAGGTTAAGTTATTTGAAATTTTTCTTGTTTTCTGAGATAAGATTGTATTGTTAAAAATTTCCCTCTTAGACTGCTTTTACTGCATCCCATAGGTTTTGGATTATCGTGCTTTCATTTTCATTTGTCTCTAGGTATTTTTAAATTTCCTTTTTGATTTCTTCAGTGATCCATTGATTGTTTAGTAGCATACTGTTTACCTCCAAGTGTTTGTGGTTTATGTTTTTCCTTGTAGTTGATTTGTAATCTCACACTGTGGTAAGAAAAGATACTTGATATGATTTCAATTTTCTTAAATTTACCGAGGCTTGCTTTGTGGCCTAGCATGTGATCAATCCTAGAGAATATGCCATGTGCATTTGAAAAGAATGTGTATTCTGCTGCTTTTGGATGGAATTCTTTATAAATATCAGTCAAGTCCATCTGGTCTAATGTGTCATTTAGGGCCTTTGATCATCTATCTGTTGATGAGAGTGGGGTGTTAAAGTCCCCCACTATGATTGTGCTACTGTCAATTTCTTCTTTTATGGCTGTTAGCATTTGCTTTATATATTGAGGTGGTCTTATGTTGGGTGCATATATATTTACAATTATAGCTTTTCCTTCAAATGATCCCTTAATCATTTTGTAGTGTCCTTCTTTGTCACTTGTAACAGTCTTTATTTGAAGGTCTATTTTGTCTGATATGAGTATTCCCACTCAAGCTTTTTTTTTTTGATTTCCATTTGCATGGAATAGCTTTTTAGATCCCCTCACTTTCAGTCTGTATGTGTCCCTAGATCTGAAGTGGGTCTTTTGTAGACAACATATATATGGGTCTTGGTTTTGTATCCATTCAGCCAGTCTATGTGTTTTGGTTGGAGCATTTAATCTGTTTACATTTAAGGTAATTATATGTATGTTCTCATTGCCTTTTGTTAATTGTTTTAGATTTGTTTTTGTAGGTCTTTTTTCTCCCCTTTCTTCTTTTTTTCCTTATCTTGTGATTTGATGACTAACTTTAGCATTGTGTTTGGATTGCTTTTTCTTTTTTGTGTGTGTATCTATTGTAGATTTTTGGTTTGCAGTTACTGTGAGGTTTTGATATAGCAGTCTATACATAAACAAGGTTGTTTTAAGTTGCTGGTCTTTTAATTTCAAATGCATTTCCAATATTCTGCATTTGTACTCTCCTTTTCTCACGATTGCTGGTCGATGAGCTTTTAGTTTCAGGTGTACAGCAAAGTGACTCAGTTATACATACATATATACCTATTTTTTTTTCATATTATCTTCCTTTATAGGTTATTACAATATATTGAGCAGAGTTCCCTGTGCTATGCAGTAGGTCCTTGTTGGTTATCTATTTTATATATAGTAGTGTGTATACTTTAATCCCAAACTCCTAATTTATCCCTTCCCTCCTTTAGTAACTATAAGTTTGTCTGTGAATCTATTTCTGTTTTGTAAATAAGTTAATTTGTATCTTTTTTAGATTACACATATAATGATATCATATGACATTTGTCTTTGTCTGACTTACTTCACTTAATATGATAATTTATAGGTCCACCCATGTTGTTGCAAATGGTATTATTTCATTCTTTTTTATAGCTGAGTAAAATCCCATTGTATATGTATACCACATCTTCTTTGTCTATTCCTCTGTCAGTGGACACTAAGGTTGCTTTCATTTGTTGGCTATAGCAAATAGTGCTGCTATGAACACTGGGGTGTATATATCTTTTCAAATTAGAGTATTCTCCCAATATATGCCCAGGAATGGGATCTATGGCTCATATGGCAACTCTCTTTTAATTCTTTAAGGAATCTCCATACTGTTTTCCATAGCAGTTGCACCATTTCAAATTACATTCCCACCAACAGTGTAGAAGCGTTTCTTTTTCTCCCCATCCTCTCCAGCACTGATTATTTGTAGAGTTTTTAATGATGGTCATTCTGACTGGAGTGAGGTGATACCTCATTATAATTTTGAGTTGCATTTATCTAATAATTTAGAGATGTTGAATGAGATGCCTCACTTAGATCTGAGTGGAGACGTCCATGGGTATTTTCATATGTTGATTGGTAGTTTGCAGGAGAAGTATGGCCTAAAGACAAATATTTGAGACCCATGGGCATAAGATGGTGTTTTAAGCTGTCCAAATGTGTAATAACATATATGGTAGAAGTATAGCTACAGAAGGCAGATCTGAATTCCAACTTCAGAGAGGTGAAAAGAAACCAATAAAAATAATATAAGAAGTGGCATTAAAGTAAAAGAAAAAAAATCAAAACAAGGTGGAAACTAATGAAGAAGATATTTTAAGATGGCAGGAGTGATCAACTGTGATAAATGATTCTGATAAGTCCAGTAAGAAGTCTCCTGATGATTGACCACTGAATTTAGTAATATTATGATAACAGGTAACCTTTAAAAGATTATATTGGTGAACAGGAGGGGGTAAATTTAAGGTACATTTCAGGGGGAAGAATATATTGGAGACAGTAATTTAACAACTGTAACTAAATAGGGAGAGTAGCTCTCAATTATAATGATGGACCAGAGGAGATAAAGTAGGTAAATAAGAGAGAAAGGATTCAAGTGGAGGTAGAGAAAAAAGGTCAAAGATGATTGAATCAATAGACTTGGTTGTCCCCATACTCTCAAGTAATTTTTGAAGTAAGAGGAAGAGAGGGATGATCTGGAAAGACAGATGATAGTGGTCAAAAGGAGAGATACTAGAAATCAATATTATGGAGATGGTACAGTTATGGATAATAACAAGACTTCACGTATGACAACAGAGTGTTGGCTAAGTCGGACAGAAAACATAATTATTGGATAAGAGTACATAAAGAGTAAATATTGAAACCACCAAAGATGGGAAAAAAATGTTTTGAGATCTGGAATATAAAATGTTCAAGTAACAGGTTGTTGATTATATGCTTTGCATATAATTATATTACAGAAGTATGGTATAATTAATATTACAAATTATACATTTTTCTGGAGGTGGAAAATGAGAATTTACCATTTTAATATGTATCTTAAATGATTAATATGTAAGCCAACAGCATTCTAGTGTACATACTTCTATAACAATTGCTGAATTCTTTTGAATCAATCAACAAAATTTGGGTGATGGATGTAGTTTCAAGACAAACCTATTTAATGTCACACATACAGATACAGATAAACACACATGGAAGAATTGTGAAGTTCTTTGATTTTGTTGTTGTTGTTACATAGAATTAATTTTTCATTTGTTATAGTTTCTCCAGAAAGTTAAAACCCAGCAAAATGTTTAGTGAAAATGGAAACAAGGGATAGGAAGGATTCTGTGCCAGAATTTCTGACTAAAATGACCCTTTGGTTTGCATTTCCGAAATTTCTTCCTTTTATCTTTTACATTTTTGCTTTTACAGAATAGTTTTCCACTTAAAATTTTTCATTTAAACTTAGAATCTTAAGTCCAAAATACATTTTTTTTTTTTGCCATTAACTTGGAAACATGAGAAGAATTATGTGATGGCAGAGAAGCGAACCAAAACTGTAATACATGTAAAGTCCTTTTTAGAATGTA
The DNA here is from genome assembly GCF_965194805.1 of Balaenoptera borealis. NCBI lineage: Eukaryota > Metazoa > Chordata > Mammalia > Artiodactyla > Balaenopteridae > Balaenoptera > Balaenoptera borealis. The sequence continues at coordinate 7,000,605 of NC_138860.1, forward strand.
AACGTAAAAATCTTATTATTACAGAACCCACATTTTCATAATGTTGAAATTAATATATTTTTTATAATTCATGAGAAGTAATATAAATAATATTAACTATGAAACATTGAAAAGTGTGCAAAGCACTGATCAGACATGCATTGGCATGTGTTATCTTCTTTAAGCTTAGTGGCAATGAGATAATTGGGCCAGGCTATCCGAATTGGAATGCCCTTTATCACTTACTGTATCACATCAGGCAGTTACCTCTCTTTACTTTAGTTTTATCATCTGTAAAATGGAAATGCCAATTGTTTTCCACCTCACTGACTTGTTATGAGGAAAGTTAAAAAATATAAAACATTAGATTGATAGTGATAACAATACTGTTAATTATTATTTTATTAGTATTAATTTTTACAAGTTTGCCAGTTTGGTATTTATTTTCTCCTTGTAAATATTGTGCAGTGGAGGAAATACCTCTACCTGATATTAAAAGAATTTATACACACTGCCGTGGAAATAAATGAGAGAGTCAAGATTCAAGTTTGAATTCTGCCTGACTCTATCTCTGCCCTTTTTACTCAACACCTCATTCACATTGTCCCATATTTGTAATATAATTTCACTCAGATTACAGCTCAGATCTGAAAAATAAAATTGTGTTTAGGCGATTGTAAGAACATGAAGAAAATTCTAGAAACATTTTAAAAATAAGAATATCTTAAGATGTACAAATTTAGAAATTTCAATGTGTGATATTTAAATTGGGAACAGATGGTACATCATGTTAATAAGTTTTAAACACTGCATAGTGTTATTGAAGCTACTGGTGGAATGTGCCAGATTAATCTTTGATTTATATGATATAAGGAGGAGAAGAGGTCTTAAGACATAATGAGTAAAAAAATGAACTTGAACACTCTATACTTTTAAAACAGCTTTTGAGGATATATCAAGTAAGAGGAATTTATGAAATTGTATTTTAAAGGGGAGCCTAAATTTAGATTCTAAGAAGAATATTTTGGTATAATGCTTGAAGATCTCAATGTTTATCTAAATTGAAGAAGTATTCATATGTTTTAAAAATAATAGTTAAAAATAAATTAAAAACAGAAATATATAAATAAATTAAATAAGTATATATGAAAATATTCCTCTAGGAAAGTAGTCATTAACTCTATATAACAGAGGTAATATATTGCCAAATTCACCCTGACCTGTTATTGAATGATAAGAAAACTAGCAAGAAGAATGTGTTAGAATCAGAAATAGAGGACAATAATTTAAATATAACATATAGGTAGATTGTTCCTTTTTATCAACAACAATAACAACCCCCAACAAATTACAATGCCTAATTTAATGGTATATACTAATATACTATATATATATATATACACACACACACACATATATACACACACAATATAAATAAAGAGTAAAAGCAACATCGTGATAAATCATGAATATTTCTAATCTATTACTTAAAAAACAAAAGGTTCTAAATGCAATTTTTGATGTGCATTACCTCCTGTCATGGGCTTTTGAAAAGGACAGCAATTTTTTCGCCCAGATACCTACTGGTTTTTAACAAGTTGTAATTCTTTCAATTATGATAAAAATAAGGTATTTTGATATTATTTAAATTATTTATATAGTACAATATGTGATCATGATAAACATGCTGTTTCTACTCTCATTATTTGTAATTTAATGTTAAAAAAGACAATAGTGTCTTGTTGGAAAGCCAATCCTTCAACTTAAGCTAGAAAGTCTCATCTCTGGATTTCTTCTGGTTCTTCCTCTAATAAGAGAATGGGATACACAAAGAGCCTAAATTAGGGTTTTGTTCCTGCCAAGATGGGGGATTAGATAGTGTTGAAGTTCTCCCCATTAAAGTACAGTTAAAATTTTAATCATATAAAATGTCTTGTTACTGGGAATTTACACAGTAAGGTGAACTTCTTAGGGGATGGACAAACAGAATTAAAAGCAACAAACATTATCTTGAGTATAAATGATGATATTATTTACATAATAGGGGAACATAACTTTTGTGCCAGTGATAAGGTAGGGGAGCTGACCTGAAACTAATTTTTAAATTTGATAACCTTCCTGAGTGAAATATAATATTTATAATAGTTAGATAATTTTGCTTTATGAATATAATGCACTTGCAAGACAGATTTTATAAGTTTCTTGGATTTGTCTCTGAGCTCTGTATTCTCTTCGATCAGTCTGTTTATTCTTTGATATGACATTTTGAAGTATTTTCATGATTTGCATCTCCATATCCACAAATAATTCTCACAGATACACTCAGGTGAGATTCTAATACTCAGCAATAATGTGTCCACTCTCCAAAATTAATATTGACTCACCTGTGCAAATCCCTTTGTGTGATTCAGGAAAATGTAATTAACTCATTAATGTATTATGCGGGTAACCATCTAAATGCCAAAACCTTTTTAAATTCAACTCATTCCATCTGTGAGGTGATATCTCAGTGTAGTTTTGATTTGCATTTCTCTAATGATTAGTGATGTTGAGCATCCTTTCATGTGTTTGCTGGCAATCTGTATATCTTCTTTGGAGAAATGTCTATTTAGGTCTTCTGCCCATTTTTGGATTGGGTTGTTTGTTTTTTTGACATTGAGCTGCATGAGCTGCTTGTATATTTTGGAGGTTAACCCTTTGTCAGTTGCTTCATTTGCGAATATTTTCTCCCATTCTGAGGGTTGTCTTTTCCGTCCTGCTTATGGTTTCCTTTGCTGTGCAAAAGCTTTTAAGTTTCATTAGGTCCTTTTGTTTGTTTTGTTTTTATTTCCATTTCTCTTGGAGGTGGGTCAAAAAGGATCTTGCTGTGATGTATGTCACAGAGTGTTCTGTCCGTGTTTTCCTCTACGAGTTTTATAGTGTCTGGTCTTACATTTAGGTCTTCAATTCATTTTGAGTTTATTTTCGTGTATTGTGTAAGGGAGTGTTCTAAATTCATTCTTTTACATGTAGCTGTCCAGTTCTCCCAGCACCGCTTATTGAAGAGGCTGTCTTTTCTCCATTGTATATTCTTGCCTCCTTTATCAAAGATAAGGTGACCATATGTGTGTGGGTTTATCTCTGTGCTTTCTATCCTGTTCCATTGATCTATATTTCTGTTTTTGTGCCAGTACCATACTGTCTTGATTACTATAACTTTGTAGTATAGTCTGAAGTCAGGGAAACTGATTCCTCCAGCTCCATTTTTCTTTCTCAAGATTGCTTTGACTATTCAGGTTCTTTTGTGTTTCCATACAAACTGTGAAATTTTTTGTTCTAGTTGTGTGAAAAATGCCATTGGTAGTTTGATAGGGATTTCACTGAATGTGTAGATTGCTTTGGGTAGTATAGTCACTTTCACAATGTTGATTCTTCCAATCCAAGAACATTGTTATATCTCTGCATCTGTTTGTATCATCTTTAATTTCTTTCATCAGTGTCATATTTTTCTGCATACAGCTCTTTTGACCCCTTAGGGAGTTTTATTACTAGATATTTTATTCTTTTTGTTGCAGTGGTAAATGGGAGTGTTTCCTTAATTTCTCTTTCAGATTTTTCATCATTAGTGTATAGGAATGCAAGAGATTTCTGTGCATTAATTTTGTATTACCATTTTCTTAATTATTTTGGCTTTGTTTTTGTAAGTCTTTTCCTCCTCTTGTGTTTCCTGCCGAGAGAAGTTCCTTTAGCATTTGTTGTAATGCTGGTTTGGTGGTGCTGAATTCTCTTAACTTTTGCTTGTCTGTAATGGTTTTAATTTCTCTGTCGAATCTCAGTGAGATCCTTGCTGGATAGAGTAATCTTGGTTGTAGGTTTTTCCCTTTCATTACTTTAAATATGTCCTGCCACTCCCTTCTGGCTTGCAGAGTTTCTGCTGAAAGATCAGCTGTTAACCTTATGGGGATTCCCTTGTATATTATTTGTTGCTTTTCCCTTGCTGCTTTTAATATTTTTTCTTTGTATTTAATTTTTGATAGTTCGATTTTAATGTGTCTTGGTGTGTTTCTCCTTGGATTTATCCTATATGGGTCTCTCTGCGCTTCCTGGACTTGATTATTTCCTTTCCCATGTAACGGAAGTTTTCAACTATAATCTCTTCAAATGTTTTCTCAGACCCTTTCTTTTTCTCTTCTTCTTCTGGGACCCCTATAATTCAAATGTTGGTGCGTGAATGTTGTTCCAGAGGTCTCTGGAACTGTCCTCCATTCTTTTCATCTTTTTTCTTTTTTCTGCTCTGTGGTAGTTATTTCCACTATTTTATCTTCCAGGTCACTTATCCGTCTTCTGCCTCAGTTATTCTGCTATTGATTCCTTCTAGAGAATTTTTAATTTCGTTTATTGTGTTGTTCATCATTGTTTGTTTACTCTTTAGTTCTTCTAGGTCCTTGTTAAACATTTCTTGTATTTTCTCCATTCTATTTCCAAGATTTTGGATCATCTTTACTATCATTACTCTAAATTCTTTTTCAGGTAGACTGCCTATTTCCTCTTCATTTGTTTGGTCTGGTGAGTTTTTACCTTGCTCCTTCATCTGCTTTGTATTTCTCTGTTTTCTCATTTTGGTTAACTTACTGTGTTTGGGGTCTCCTTTTCGCAGGCTGCAAGTTCATACTTCCCGTTGTTTTTGGTGTCTGCCCCCAGTGGCTAAGGTTGGTTCAGTGGGTTGTGTAGGCTTCCTGGTGGAGGGGACTGGTGCCTGTGTTCTGATGGATGAAGCTGTATCTTGTCTTTCTGGTGGGCAGGACCACGTTTGGTGGTGTGTTTTGGGGTGTCTGTGACCTTATTATGATTTAGGCAGCCTCTCTGCTAATGGGTGGGGTTGTGTTCCTGTCTTGCTAGTTGTTTGGCATGGGGTATCCAGCACTGGAGATTGCTGGGTCTTAGCATTGAGACGGAGATCTCTGGAAGAGCTCTCACTGACTGATGTTACGTGGGGCCAGGAGGTGTCTGGTGGTCCAATGTCCTGAGCTTGGCTCTGCCACCTTGGAGTCTCAGGCCTGACACCAGACCGTAGCATCAAGACCCTGTCAGTCAAACAGCTGGAAGAAAAGGGAGGAAAAAAAAGAAAGATAAATTTACAAAATAAATAAATAAATAAATAACTTTTAAAAATTAAAAAGAGCAACCAAACCAATAAACAAATCCACCAATGATTACAAGCACTAAAAATAAACTAAGATAAATATAAAAATCAGAATCAAATCAGTCACAGACAGCAAGCCCCAAGTCTACAGTTGCTTCCAAAGTTCACTGCCTCAATTTTGGGATGATTTGTTGTCTATTCGGGTATTCCAGAGATGCAGGGTACATCAAGTTGATTGTGGAGATTTAATCCACTGCTCCTGAGGCTGCTGGGAGAGATTTCCCTTTCACTTCTTTGTTCACACAGCTTCCGGGGTTCAGCTTTGGTTTTGGCCCCACGTCGGCTTGTAGGTCGCCTGAGGGTGTCTGTTCCCTGCCCAGACAGGACGGGGATAAAGCAGTGGCTGATTAGGGCACTCTTGCTCACTCAGGCCGTGGGGAGGGAGGGGTATAGTAGTCATAATTGGAATACAGGGTGAGCCTGCAATGGCAGAGGCCGATGTGATGTTGCAACAGCCTGAGGTGTGCTGTGTATTCTCCAGGGGAAGTTGTCCCTGGATCACGGGACCCCGGCAGTGGCAGGCTGCACAGGCTCCTGGGAGAGGAGGTGTGGAGAGTGACCTGTGCTCGCACACAGGCTTCTTGGAGGCTGCAGCAGCAGCCTTAGCATTTCATGCCTGTCTCTGTGGTCCGCACTGATAGCCATGGCTCACATCCATCTCTGGAGCTCGTTTAGGTGGTGCTCTGTCTTCTGTGGGCTCGCAGGGAAGGAATCCCCTCTCCTTGTGCACCCTGAAACAATGGTCTCTCGCCTCTTCGGCAGCTCCAGACTTTTTCCCGGACTCCCTCCCGGCTAGCTGTGGCGCACTAAACCCCTTTAGGCTGTGTTCACGCAGCCAACCGCAGTCCTCTTCCTGGGATCCGACCTCTGAAGCCCAAGCCTCAGCTCCCAGCCCCACCCACCCCGGCAGGTGAGCAGACAAGCATCTCAGGCTGGTGAGTGCTGGTCGGCACCGATCCTCTGTGCAGGAATCTCTCCGCTTTGCCCTCTGCACCCCTGTTGCTGTGCTCTCCTCCATGGCTCCAAAGCTGCCCCCCAACACACCCCCCATCTCCGCCAGTGAAGGGGCCTCCTAGTGTGTGGAAACTTTTCCTCCTTCACAGCTCCCTCCCAGAGGTGCAGGTCCCATCCCTATCCTTTTGTCTCTGTTTTTTGTTTTTTCTTTTGCCCTACCCAGATATGTGTTGATTTTCTTGCCTTTTGGGAAGTCTGAGGTCTTCTGCCAGCGTTCAGTAGGTGTTCTGTAAAAGTGGTTCCACATGTAGATGTATTTTTGTTGTATTTGTGGGGAGGAAGGTGATCTCCACGTCTTACTCCTCTGCCATCTTGAAGGTCCCCCTAAGGCTTCATTATCTGTGGAAAAGAGTTTTAAGACTTGTATTTGTTCTTGATAATTCCTTAAGGAAGCTATGAATTAGAGTTTGGCTGAGGGAGCCTTTCCAGTGGTTTGAATTTAAAAAGGCCACTTTTAAATTCTTTTAAACTTTTCAGGTTCTACCTGATTGAGCTGATTAGGCTCAGTCTCAGTTCCTTGTGAGCTAAATTTACATTTCTGATTTGAAGAGATTTGCAAGACAAAGACAGTTGCTTTCAATTCCCCAAAGAACTGGTCTGTCACCTAAATGACATTAAGAATTGATTTGCCCAACTATATTTTCTTTAATTTGCTTTTCTGTATCAGTGAGAAGATTTCTAGCTAAACTGAAATTTATGAGTTCTGTGTTCCAGAATTGCAGGGCTTAATTTATCATGCCTTCAAAAGCTTGCATAAGCAGTCAACAGAGTCCCTCTGAATGCACAGATCAGACCCAGAGCAAAAGCTCTATTACTATTTTTATTAGCCCCTGAATATTAGTTCCCAGTTTTACTTTATATTGTACAGGCTCAGGTAACCATATTGGTTTCCTTTAGAATGTTTATTTAACATTTCCTGAGGGGTAGATTCCTATGCTCTGTCTTATAATACCAAGCAGGGGAGGTGTTCCCCAGTGAAACATGTCTATCCCACAATATAGTTAAGCTCTTTGTAACCATCTTATATAAAGCTCATTTAAATATACCAATTTTTGTAAACTTTCATCTCAGTTATATATCTTTTAGTTTCCATTATGTCGACTAGAAAGAAAAAAAGCACAATGTGAGAGTTGTGAGTTAAGTTTTATTTCAGGCAAAATGATGAGGTCTATAACCCAGGAGAGAGCATCTCAGATAGCTCTGAGGAACTGCTCCTGGGCTATAGTCCTGATTTTGCTCCAAATAAAATTTATCTCACAACTCTCACATTGTACTTTTCTTTTTTCAGTCGGCACTTTTGGCGACCAACAAAAGGGACCCAGAGCTGACTTCTCTCCTTTGCCTTAACTCTACAAGAACTGGAGCCTTGGTACCCGCAGAGGCCTCTTGAGCCCATCTAACTCCTCAGAGAGTTCAGACAGATTTGGGTGAGTCTCTCCTGGTTCTTGGATCTCCCAAATTGGTTGATGAGTTTTATTTGGAGGTCTATAATGAGTACTTGGCCCCCCAGTGGAGAGATACTGGGGTTTGTTCAGTTGAAAGAGACTAAGTGGTCTGGGCTGAGTGGTTAGGTAAGAGACTGGTCTGACACTTTTCCTTAATTTGGCTTCCTTAATAGAACTTGTTGGGATAAAAGTGAAGTTATTACATGAGAACTTTGCGACAAAGTAAAGGGACAAGGCTCCTCCTGGTCAGTTACAGCTTTCTCAGCCAACTGAGAAATTTACAGGAGTGGTGGAGGTGGAGTCCTCATACTGTACAGTGGTCCCATAGGGCAACCCACTCATTAATTAGAAGACTTGCTCACCTGGGGTCACGTATAAGAATTGGTCATTCAGTGATCCAAACACCCACAGTGGTCTTAGACCACCAAAGGGAACACTAAGCCATGTAAGAACGCTGAAATGACTCTAGGGGGATGTCTAGAGGAGTTGAGCTCACAACAGCACACTGGCCCATCACATAATTTCATTAGTAAATTTGATCCCTGACTAATTCAACTTTAAAATGGAAAATAGAGCCTTCCATACAGAGAAATGAGGGGCCTCAGAAAACCAGCCTCCAACTAACACTGCAGCCAGGTTCATGTACATACAAAACTTTTAGAAGTACTTACCTATTTGGGAATTAAAGGAAAATTTTGCCCTATGGCCAAAATGGGCTCTTTTATTACATATGCAGTTAACGAAAGCTGGTTTGAAAAAAACAACAACATATTTTTAGAATCCTGACCCTGAGGGAACAAGTCCTTCTAGGAGAACTTGCTTTTCTCTCCCTGTGCCTCGAGACCAGGGTTCTCAGGAACACTTTATCTAGACCATCTCTAATTCCTGAGACTGAGGAAAAAAAAGTGGAAAGACAACTTTTTAAATTCAGCTTATTCCAACTCTTATTTATAAACTAGTGAGTTTTATATTGTAACATCCGATTACTGACTATGATTTAAAATGAAGCTATGAGATCTCTGGTAGTATCTGTCTATATGTCTGTGCATTTTATATGTATGTATCTTTACCTTTGAATAGTATTACCAAAATTAATATATAACTGGGCTCTACTTGATTGGATAAAAGGAAATTAAATGCTTATATAAATTTCTCAGAAACATAAAAGGAAATTGGCCAGGATGAATTTCAGATTCACAGGAACTGGGAAATATTGAGTATTAAATCAATATCTGGTATTAAATTTAAAGTTTGTTGATTTAATTAATATAGAGATGTCTTTAGAGTCATCAATATCAAGTATAATAACTATAAAAGAGGTCAAATAAGATCTTCTTATATCTGTTGCAAATTGGTCAGCAAGAAAAATAACAGTATGATGAAATTTTTTATAATTAAATTAAATACACATGAGATAAGAGCTTTTGGTGAACTCTTTAGGAATAATTGATTTAGGAAAGTCTACTTAAAAAGTAATCTCTCCAGATATTTGGTTACTTGAAATTTTAGAGTTGTGCTAAATTAAGTTAAATGATGGAAGTTTATTGAACAGCTGGGTCATTCCCAAATAAAACAAGATAGTAAAACATTAATTACTGAATATAGGCTTCCTTTTACAGAGAAACAAAAGATATTTAAGAGTATTGATAAATACCTTTGTTGTGACAGTGAGATATTTTCTATAAGAAAGCACATGTTTTTAGAAATTATTATTGGTATTTATGTTTGCCAGTCTACAGAATGCTAATGTAAAAGTTCATAATTGCTTACTTCTTAATTTTCACTAGAAATTAAGATTTTTAAGACTTGAGGATTCTAATTTAAATATGTAAGTAAATAAAGCTACTGGAAATAAAGAAGGAAACATTTCAATGTATAATAGGAAGGCAGGATGTGTGTTTTCAGTAAAAGAAGGTATGAGGAATGGAATTGCATTTTCTTAAAAGAAAATAATTTTGGCTTAGAGCTCGTTGTTTATGGATGGGAAAAAATAAGAGACAGACTTATACAGATACAGAAAGGGATGGAAGGTTTGTGGAAAAGGAACTTGAGAAAAGAGTTTGTGGACATCAAAGTTTAGAATAAGTTCAATTGAGTAAATGACTTTATATACATATATATACACATATACATATATAAACATATATTTATACATTTACATATATATTCTGTTTCATATTCTTTCCCATTATCAGTTATTAGAAGATACTGAATATATATATAGTTTCCTGTGCTATACAGTATGTCCTTGCTGTTTATCTATTTTCTATATAGTAGGGTGTATCTGTTAATCCAGAATTCCTAATGTATACCTCACACCCACTTTCCCCTTTGGTAACCATAAGTTTGTTTTCTATGTCTTTGCATCTGTTTTGTAAATGAGTTCATTTGTATCATATTTTTAGATTCCACATATAAGTGATACATATGATATTTCTCTTTTACTGTCTGACTTACTTCACTTTGCTATAATAATCACTAGGTACAACCATGTTGCTGCCAATGGCATTATTTCATTCTTTATTATGGCTGAGTTATATACACACACACACACATATGCACATACATACATACACACCACAGCTTCTTTATTCATTCATCTGTTAATAGACTCTTAGGTTGCTTCCATGTTTGGCTATTGTAAATAGTGCTGCTATGAACATTGGGGTGCATGTATCTTTTCAAATTAGTTTTTATCTTTTCTGGATATACACCCAGAAGTGGGATTACTAGATCATATGGGAACACTATTTTTAGAGGTTTTTAAAGGAGGGTCCCCTTTTCTCCACACCCTCTCCAGCATTTATTATTTTTAGACTTTTTGATGATGGCCATACTGACCAGTGTGAGGTGATACTTAATTGTAGTTCTGATTGGCATTTCTCTACTAATTAGCAATATTGAGCACCTTTTCATGTGCATGTTGCCATCTGCATATCCTCTTTGGGGAAATGTCTATTTCTTCTGCCCATTGTTTTTGTTTGTTTGTTTCTTTGTTTGTTTTTAAATGACCTGTATGAGGTATTTGTGTATTTTGGAAATTAAGCCATTGTTGGTTGCATCATTTGCAAATATTTTCTCTGTGTCCGTAGGTTTTCTTTATGTTTTGTCCATGGTTTCCTTTGCAGTACAAAATCTTTTAAGTTTGACTAGGTCCCAGTTGTTTATTTTTATTTCCATTACTCTAGGAGGTGGACCCAAAAAGATACTGCTGTGATTTATGTCAAAGAAAGAGTATTCTGCTTATATTTTCCTCAAGGAGTTTTATAGTATCTGGTCTTATATTTACTTTTTTAATCCATTTTGAGTTTACTTTTGTGTATGGTGTTAGAGAATGATCTAATTTCTTTCCGTCCTGTTTCCCCAGCACCACGTATTGAAGACACTGTCTTTTCTCCATTGTGTATTCTTCCCTCCTTTGTTGTAGATTAATTGCCTGTAAGTGTGTGGGTTTATTCTGGGTTTTCTATCCTGGCCATTAACCTATGTGTCTGTTTTTGTGCCAGTACTATACTGTTTTGCTTCCTGTGGCTTTGTAGTATAGTCTGAAGTCAGGGAGCCTGAGTCTTCCAGCTCTGTTTTTCTTTCTCAAGATCAATTTGGCTATCCGGGGTCTTTTGTGTTTCCATACAAATTTAAAAATGTTTGACCCAGTTCTGTGAAAAATGCCATTGGTTAATTTGATAGGAATTGCATTGAATCTGTAGATTGCCTTGGGTAGTATGGTCATGTTAACAATATGGATTCTTCTAATCCCAAAACACCATATATCTTCCTATACATTTGTGTCATCTTCAATTTCTTTGTTTTATAGTGTTGGTAGTACAGGTTTTTTGCCTCCTTAGGTAGGTTTATTCCTAGGTATTTTATTCTTTTTGATACAGTGGTAAATGGGATTTTTCCCTAAATTTCTCTTTCTGATAGTTCATTATCTTCCCTCTTAGACCTGCTTTTGCTGCATCCCATATGTTTTGAATAATCATGTTCTCATTTTCATTTGTCTCTCGGTATTTTTGATTTCCTCTTTGATTTTCCTCAGAGGAAATCTATTGGTTGTTTAGTAGCACATTTTATCATCTCCACGTGTTTGTGCTTTTTGCAGTTTTGGGTTTTTTGTAGTTGATTTCTAGTTTCATAGCATTGTGGTTGCAAAAGATGCTTGATATTATTTCAATTTTCTTAAATCCACTGAGGCTTGTGTTGTGGCCAATCATTTGATCTATCCTGGAGAATGTTCCATGTGCACTTGAAAAAATGTGTCTGCTACTTTCAGGTGGAATGCTCTATAAATATCAATTAAGTCCATTTGGTCTACTATGTTATTCAAGACCTGTGTTTCCTTACTGATTTTCTGTCTGGATGATCTGACCATTGATGTTAAGTGGGGTGTTAAAGTCCCCTACTATTACTGTGTTACTGTTGATTTCTCTTTTTATGGCTGTTAATATTTGCCTTATATATTGAGGTGCTCCTATGATGGGTGCATATGTATTTACACTTGTTAAATCTTCTTCTTGGATTGGCCCTTTGATCATTATGTAGTGTCCTTCTTTGTCTCTTGTAACAGTTTTTATTTTAAAGTTTATTTTGTCTGATATGTGTATTGCTACTCCAGCTTTCTCTTAATTTCTGTTTGCATAGAATACTTTTTTCCTCTCCCTTACTTTAAATCTGTATGTTTGCCTAGATCTGAAGTGAGTCTCTTGTAGGCAGCATATATATATGGCTCTTGTTTTTGTATCCATTCAGTTAGTCTGTGTTTTTTGGTTGAAGCATTTAGTCCCTTAACATTTAAGGTAATTAGCTCTATGTATATCCTTATTACTATTTTGTTAATTGTTTGGGATTTGTTTTTATAGGTTTTTTTCCCTTTCTTCTTTTGTTCACTCTCTTGTGATTTGATGACTATCTATAGTATTATGTTTGGATTCCTTTTTCTTTTTTATTTGTGTATCTATTAGAGATTTTTGGTGTGCAGTTTCCATGAGGTTTTTGTATGTGTGTGTGTGTGTGTGTGTGTGTGTGTGTATGATCATTCTAAGCTGCTGATCTCTTAATTCCAAATGCATTTGGAACACTGTGAATTTGTACTCTCCTCCTGTCACAATTACTATTTTTGATATCATATTTTACATCTAAATTTTTGTATCCCTTAACTGCTTATGGTGGGTACAGCTGTTTTTACTAATTTTGTCTTTTAACCTCCCTACTAGCTTTGTATGTGGATGATTCCCTACCTTTACTGTATGTTTGCCATTTCAGGTGAGTTTTTCATTCCATAATTTTCTTGTTTCTAGTTGTGGCCTTTTCTTTTTCACCTAGAGAAGTTCCTTTAACATTTATTGTAAAGCTGGTTTAGTGGTGATGAACTCTTTTAGCTTTTGCTTGTCTGTAAAGCATTTACTGTCTCCATCAAATCTAGAGACTTGCTAGGTAGAGTATTCTTGTTTGTAGGTTTTTCCCTTTCAACACTTTAAACGTATCATGTCACTCTCTTCTGGCCTGCAGAATTTCTGCTCTAAAATCAGCTGATCTCATTATGGGAATCCTCTTGTATGTTATTTGTTGTTTTTTCCTTACTGCTTTTAGTATTCTCTCTTTATCTTCATTTTTTCTTATTTGGTTTACAATGTGTCTTGGTGTCTTCCTATTTGGTTTAATCCTGTATTGGACTCTATGCACTTCCTGGACTTGGGTGCTGTTTCCTCTCTCAGCTTAGGGGAGTTTTCAGTGGTTATCTCTTCAGGTATTTTCTCAGGCCCTTTCTCTTTTCCTTCTGGAACCCCTACAATGTGAATATTAGTGTGCTTGACCTTTTACCAGAGGTCTCTTAAACTGTCCTGTTTGTTTTCTTTTTTTTTTTCTGTTCATCAGCCATGATTTCCACTACTCTGTCTTCCAGGTCACTGATCCATTATTCTGAATCATTTAGTCTACTATTGATTTCCTCTAGTGTATTTTTCATTTCAGTTATTGTATTCTTCATCCATGTTTGGTTGTTCTTTATATTTTCTAACTCTTTGTTTAAAACTTCTAACTTTTCATTCTGTGCATCCGTTCTCCTCCTGAGTTCTTTGATCATCTTTACAATCATTACTCTGAACTCTTTCTTGGGTAGATTACCTATCTATCATCTCCACTTCACTTAGTTCTTCTTCTGGGGTTTTATCTTGTGCCTTTGTCTGGAATATATTCCTCTGCTGCCTCATTTTGTCTAATTTGCTTTTAGTATTTTTATGTATGTTAGGTTAGTTACATTTCTTGACCTTGGAGAAGTGGCCCACTCTAGGAGGTATCTTATGAGTCCCTGCCATGCACTACCATTTTGTCACCCATGCTAAATGCACTAGTGGTTCCTCCTAAGAGGACTGCGTGGGTCCTTCTGTGGTGGTAGGATGACTATGTGGGCAGTCTGCTAGGCTTGTCTGGCCTCTAGTCTGGTTGGTTGCCATTTCCTGTCTTCTGTGGATGATGCTGTTTAGCGGGGCCTGGTTATGATGTGGCTGGTTGTGAAATCCTAGGGGGCCTCAGGGCTAGTGCTGGCTCACTGTGGGTGCAGTCAGGGTCCCAAAATACTGGGGCTGTTGCCCACCAACTAGGAGGTGAAGCCGCCAGATCCTGGGGTTAGTGCCAGACTACTGGAAGGCAGAGCTGGTTCCTGGAGTCTGGCTGCAGGGCCCAGGGATCCCAGAACTCATTTCACATTGTTGTTGGGGCAGGGGGATTGTTCACTGACATTGCTGGATATGGGGTCTGGGGTGTCCTGAAGGTTGCTTTGGCCTGCTAGTGGGCAGGGCCAGGCCCCAGCTGGTCCTAGGGTAGGGTCTGGGCTGCATTCCTGGATCATAGTCTTCTTGCTTCTGGTATCTACCCCCTGGTGGTTGAGGCTGGTCTAGAGGCTTGTTCAGGCTTCCTGGAAGGAGGGGCTGGTGCCTGTCCACTGGTGTGTAGAGTTGGGTCTTGGCTCTCTAGGGGGCTGAGCCATGTCTCAGGGCATGTTCAGAGGCAGCTGTGGGCTCTTTAGTCTTTAGGCAGCCTGTCTGCTGATGGGTGGTGCTGTATCCCCACCCACTTAATTGTTTGACCTGAGGCATCCCAGCACTGGTGCCTGTAGGCTGTTGGGTGGTGCCAGGTCTTGGTTCTAATGAGCCAATATGTCAGCTGCCAGCAGCAGCAGTGTTCACGTGACTGAATGAATGTTCTCCAATATATCTGTCACCAAGGTCTCTGTCCCCAGGTTGAGCTGCAGCTGCCCCCCACCTCTTCAGGAGACTCTCGAAGACCAGCAATTAGGTCTGGCCCAGGCTCCTGTCAAATTACTGCTTTTGCCTTGGGTCCCAGTACATGTGAGATTTTGTGTGCACCCTTTATTAATGAAGTCTCTATTTCTCCCAGTCCTTTGGGACACCTGCTGTTAAGCCCCACTGGCCTTCAAAGCCAAATGCTCTGGGGGCTCATGTTCCCAGTGCCAGATACTGGAGCTGGAGAGACTGATATGGGGCTCAGAACTCTCACTCCTGTGGGAGAATTTCTGCAATATATTCTCTAGTTTGTCGGTTGCCCATCTGGGGAGTATGGGATTTGATTATATCACAATTCTCCCCCTCCTACCTGTCTTGTTGTGGTTCCTTCTTTGTGTCTTTTGTTGTACAAGATCTTTTCCAGTAGGTTACGGTCTTTTTCCCTGATGGTTGTTCTGCAGGTACTCGTGATTTTGGTGTGCTTATGAGAGGAGATGACCTCAGGGTCTTTCTGCTTTGTCGCCGTGGCCGCTCTCCTGGAGTAAATAAATTTTTAAGGTAGCTAGTGCAAACTTGAATTGGGTTTGTCTCTTTGTTAAGAGGTCAAAGCTTTTCTTAGGTTGTTAATCTGCTTTTAATAACTGATTGTACGGTTTCTTTACCTTTAATCAGTAATCTGCTATAACTTTCCATATTTGCCTCTAAAACCTTTTATTGTCACTTTGGTTGAGAGAATAAGTATTGTTTCACAGTGATCTGTGATATTTGACCAAGTCTTTTAAACCTTCTTTATATTTTTTTGACAAACTTCCCAAATCAAATTGTAATGAAGTTCCTTTGACCCCTGGCTAACTTTGGGATGCTTCAAAGGACCCCTGAAACATCCCAAGGAGAAATATTAAACTAATTAGGTTCATTGGGTGTGTTAAATTCCATGGGAAGTATTGTCAAACGAGTAGTAAATCTTCTTAGATTATGTTGTATGGGTAAACGTTGTTAATATTGGCATTCTAGTAATTATATGGAATTCCCTCAAATCTAGTATGTCCTGGCAAAATGTTATCAGTCATAATTCTAGTTAATTATCTTTTAATATTGAATGTCACAGCAATAACCAAACTTCTTTGTCAGTTGCATTATAATCAGGTTTTTTTATCATGCCTTCTTAAGTCTTTTGCCATTCATGGTCAGTTATGGTTTTACTCTGATGCCTTTGCAAAAGTGCTTCCTCTTCAAGAAGATTCATAGAAAGGACTTTTTTCCAAGTACAGGTTTCTGATTAATTTCAGATCATACTGCTGAACTGGGTAAAAAAGAAGTCTTATGGGAAGCCTAATGGCTTCATAAAATTGTTTAAAAAAAAGGATTAGTGACACAGGACTGAGTGAACTGTGAATATGGGTATAATTTTTATGGTTTCTCTCTGAAACATTATTGGCTTTTAATCTGTGTTTTCCAGATTTAAGAAAACTCTTCTCCTCAAGCTAATTATGACTCACAGCAACTTGGTAAGTTACACCTTTGTAAGCAGAATTGAAACATTTATCTTTTCTATCTGATCCCTCCAGAGATTGGAAACTCTTAGGTTCCTAACAACAGCTTTACCAGATAAATTAGGAAGGTCACCTCCTAACAGATGCAGGAATCTCAAGGTATTGTGGGGGGGACCTTGAAAAAGGGAGGAATTCACCTAAATCTGTAAAATGAAATCTGTGACAAGCCTTTGGCACGGCTTTCCTGGCCTTGAGAGGCCTTTAAAATTTCGATCTGAGATTGCTTAGAAAAGTCCCAGTGAAGCAAATTTTAAAAGAGCCTATGATCAATTACCCTTATATACATCATCATGCCAAGTTTATTAAAACCAGATGTACTTTGCAAACAGATTAGTCTTAATTTGGCTATATTTGGTAGAAATGAGGGTCATTTTAGAGAGAAAAAGATTGTTTCAGTGAATATTAAATTCTAGTTTTGTTCATTGAAGTTGGTATTCCCTGCCTAAGACTCACTTCCCAGACAGCTCCTTGCTTTTATGTTATTGTAAATTTAATTGAATTATTAAAATGACACTTTAAGTTTGTTTCTGAAGTTTATCTCAGTAACTTATTTTTGGATGAAGATCAGATGCCCCGTGACCTGCAACCACATGATTATGCATACTGGAAAAGACATAATTTAAAGAACCATCTCCAACCTATATGGAAGGACCCTTATCAGGTACTCTTAACTAGCTCATGCAATGCAAAACTGAAGAGAATTGATGCATGGATTAATATTTCCAGTTAGAAAGGACCCCTGCACTGGACTGGCCTATAGAGAGGACAGCTGACCTCAAAATTACCTTAAAACAATGTTCAAATAAGGAGAATCTATCAGACCAGGATGAGAAGAAGACAACATATGAAGTAGACAGCTGACCCAAGATGCCAGACCAGACCAGGCCTGTATACCAATTACTTTGACAACTGCTCACAACTTTGCTCATGAACCAAATGTATTTCACAATCTTATGCAGAGTTAACATTAATCCAATTGTTAGGATTATGGTCAATTATCTATATATCCAGTACTTCTGGGTTACCTTGGTGGATTTCTCCACTCCAAGGCTCTAATTGGATGGCCCTTAGGAAATTATTCTAGAAGAAATTATAATTCTCTTCAGGCCACTAGTGATATTACTAGTTGGGATACCCTCACCTCACCAATTAATAAGTGAGGCAGACAAATGGGTAAGTGAGCTGGAAGACAGAATGGTGGAAATCACTGGGGCAGAACAGAAAAAGGAATGAAAAGAAATGAGGACAGTCTAAGAGACATGTG
Organism: Balaenoptera borealis; assembly: GCF_965194805.1. NCBI lineage: Eukaryota > Metazoa > Chordata > Mammalia > Artiodactyla > Balaenopteridae > Balaenoptera > Balaenoptera borealis. Next base: position 7,018,283 of record NC_138860.1, read on the forward strand.
GAACAATATTAAACACAACATTTGCATTATAGGGGTTCCAGAAGGAGAACAGAGAGAGAAAAGACCTTAGAAAATATTTGAAGAGATGATAGCTGAAAAATTCCCCAACATGGGAAAGGAAACAGTCACCCAAGTCCAGGAATCCCAGAGTCCCAAGCAGGATAAACATGAGGAGGAACACAATGAGACACATAGTAATAAAACTTACAAAAATTAAAGATAGAGAAAATATTAAAAGCAACAAGGAAAAAGCAATAAATAACATAAAAGGGAATTCCCATACAATTATCAGCTGGTTTCTCAGCAGAAATTCTGCACACCAGAAGGGAGTGGCACAATATATTTAAAGTGATGAAAGGGAAGAACCTACAACCAAGAATACTCGACCCAGCAAACTCTCATTCAGATTTAACAAAGAAATCAAAAACTTTACAGACAAGCAAAAGGTAAGAGAATTCAGCACCACCAGACCAGCTTTTTTAACAAATGCTAAAGGAACTTCTCTAGGCAGAAAAGAAAAGGCCACAACTAGAAACAAGAAAATTATGAATGAAAACCTCACTGGTAAAGGCAAACCTACACTAAAAGTAGCAAATATCCACACACAAATATGATATCAAAATCAGCAATCATGAGGACAGTACAAATGCAGGATACTGGAAATGCATCTGAAATGAAAAGACAAGCAACTTAAAACAATCTTGTTTATATATAGACTGTTATATCAAAACCTCATGGTCACCACAAATCAAAAATCTACAATAGATACACACACACACACACACACACAAAAGGAATCCAAATACAACATTAATCATTAAATCACAGGTTAAGAGAACAAAAGAAGAAAGGGGAGAATTAAAAAGACGTATAAAAACAAATCCAGAACAATTAACAGAATGGCAATAAGAACATACCTATCAATCATTAGCTTAAACATAAATGGTTTAAATACTCCAACCAAAAGACATGGACTGGATGAATGAATACAAAAACAAGACCCATATATACGCTGTCTACAAAAGACCCACTTTAGATCTAGAGACACATACAGACTGAAAGTGAAGAGATGGAAAAAGGTATTCCATGCAAATGGAAATCAAAAGAAAGCTGGAGTAGCAGTACTCATATCAGACAAAATAAACTTTAAAGACTGTTACAAGAGACAAGGAAGGACACTACATTATGATCAAGAGATCAATCCAAGAAGAAGATGTAACAACTGTAAATATATATGAACCCAACATAGGAGTACCTCAATATATAAGTCAAAAACTAACAGCCATAAAAGGAGAAATTGACAGTAACACAATATTAGTGGCGGACTTTAACACCCACTTTCATCAATGGACAGACTTTCCAGACAAAAAATCAATAAGGAAACACAGGCCTTAAAAGACATATTAGACCGGATTTACTTAATTGATATTTATTGAGCATTCCATTCAAAAGCAACAGAATACACATTCTTCTCAAGTGCACATGGTACATTCTCCAGGATTGAACACATGCTGGACCACAAAGTGAGCCTTGGTAAATTTAAGAAAACTGAAATCATATAGCATTGTGGTGAGAAAAGATGCTTGATAGATTAGAAATCAACTATAAGAAAAAAAGTGTAAAAAACAAAAACATGTGGAGGATAAACAATATTGCTACTAAACAATCAATGGATCACTGAAGAAATCAAAGAGGTAATTTAAAAATACCTAGAGACAAATGAAAATGAAAACGTGGTGATCCAAAAGGTATGGGACACAGCAAAAGCAGTCTTAAGAGTGAAGTTTATAGAAATACAAGGAAAAAAAAATACTAAGGAAAAAAAATACTCAATCTAACCTTACACCTAACACAACTAGAGAAAGAAGAACAAACAAAACCCAGTTAGTAGAAGGAAAGAAATCATAAAGTTCAGAGCAGAAATAAATGAAATAGAGACAAAGAAAACAATAGAAAAGATGAATGAAACTAAAAGCTTGTTCTTTGAAAAGATAAACAAAACTGATAAACCTTAGCCAGACTCATCAAGAAAGAAAGGGAGAGGGCTCAAATCAAAATTAGAAATGAAAATGGAGAAGTTACAATGGACACCACAGAAATACAAAGGATCTTAAGAGACTACTACAAGCAAGAAAATGGACAACCTAGAAGAAATGGACAAGTTCTTAGAAAAGTACGAGCTCCCAAGACTGAACCAGGAAGAAATAGAAAATAATAACAGACCAAACACAAGTACTGAAATTGAAACAGTGATTTAAAAACTCCCAAAAAACAAAAGTCCAGAAACAGATGACCTCACAGGCAAATTCTGTCAAACATTTAGAGAAGAGTTAACACCGATCCTTCTGAAACTATTACAAAAAATTGCAAAGTAAGGAACACTCCCAAGCTCATTCCATGAGGCCACTATCACCCTGATACCAAAACCAGACAAATATGCCCCCCCAAAAAAATGAAAATTATAGGCCAATATCACTGATGAAAATAGATGCAAAAATCCTAAACAAAATACTAGCAAGTTAAATCCAACAGTAGGTTAAATAGATTATACACCATGAATAACTGGGATTTATCCCAGGGATGCAAGAATTTTTCAATATCTGCAAATCCATCAGTGTGATACATCACATTAACAAACTGAAGAATAAAAACCATATGAGCATCTCAATAGATGTAGAAAAAGCTTTTAACAAAATTCAACACCAATTTATGATAAAAACTCTCCAGAAAGTGGGCATAGAGGGAACAGACATCAACACAATAAAGGCCATATATGACAAACCTTCAGCTAACGTCATACTTAATGGTGAAAAGCTGAATGCATTTCTTCTAAGATCAGGAACAAGACAAGGATGTCCACTCTCACCACTTTGATTCAATGTAGTTTTGGAAGTCCTAGTCTCAGCAATCAGAGAAGAAAAATAAATAAAACTGTCACTGTTTGCAGATGACATGATACTATACGTAGAAAATGCTAAAGATGCCACCAGAAAACTACTAGAGCTCATCAATGAATTCAGTAAAGCTGCAGGATACAAATTTGATGTACAGAATCTGTTGTCTTCCTATACAGTAATAATGAAACATCAGAAAGAGAAACTAAAGAAATAATCTCATTTACTATCACATCAAAAAGAATAAAATACCTAGGAATAAACCTACCTAAAGAGACAAAACACCTGTATTCTGAAAAGTATAAGACACTGAAGAAAAAAATTGAAGATGATACAAACAGATGGAAAGACATACAATGTTCTTGGATTGGAAAAATCAATATTGTGAAAATGACTATCCTATCCAAAGCAATCTACAGATTGAATGCAATCCCTATCAAATTACCAATGGCATTTTTTGCAGAGCTAAAACAAAAATTTTACAATTTTTATGCAAACACAAAAGACCATGAATAGCCAAAGCAATTTGAGAAAGAAGAAGGGAGCTAGAGGAATCAGGGTCCCTAACTTCAGACTATACTACAAAGCTACAGTAATCAAAACAGTATGGAACTGGCACAAAAACAGAAATATAGATCAATGGAACAGGATAGAAAATTACAGGGAGGAGCTTCAAGATGGCAGAAGAGTAAGACGTGGAGATCACCTTCCTCCCCACAAATACATCAGAAATACATCTACATGTGGAACAACCCCTACAGAACACCTACTGAACGCTGGTAGAAGACCTCAGACCTCCCAAAAGGCAAGAAATTCCCCACGTACCTGGGTAGGGCAAAAGAAAAAAAAGAAGAAACAGAGACAAAAGAACAGGGATGGAACCTGCACCTCTGGGAGGGAGCTGTGAAGGAGGAAAAGTTTCCACACACTAGGAAGCCCCTTTGCGGGCAGAGACTGCGGGTGGCCGGGGTGGGGGGAAGCTTCAGAGCCACAGAGGGGAGCACAGCAACAGGGGTGCAGAGAGCAAAGCAGAGAGATTCCCGCACAGAGGATCGGTGCCGACCAGCACTCACCAGCCTGAGAGGCTTCTCTACTCACCCGCCAGGGCAGGCAGGGGCTGGGAGATGAGACTCAGGCTTCAGAGGCCAGGGAGAGGACTGGGGTTAGCTGCGTGAACACAGCCTGAAGGGGGCTAGTGCGCCACAGCTAGCTGGGAGGGAGTCCGGGAAAAAGCAAGAGACTTTTTCTTGCCTCTTTGTTTCATTGTGCGCGAGGAGAGAGGATAAAGAGCACTGCTTAAAGGAGCTCCAGAGAGGGGTGCAAGACTTGGCTATCAGCACAGACCCCAGAGTCAGGCACGAGATGCTAAGGCTGCTGCTGCAGCCACCAAGGTCTCTGTAAAAGCACAGGTCACTATCCACACCTCTCCTCCCGGGAGACTGTGCAGCCCGCCACTGCCAGGGTCCCGTGATCCAGGGACAACTTCCCCAGGAGAACACACAGCGCTCCTCAGGCTGGTGCAACGTCACGCTGGCCTCTGCCGTGGCAGGCTTGCCCCGCATCCCATACCCTTCCCTGCCCCTGGCCTGTGTGAGCCAGAGCACCTGAATCAGCTGCTCCATTAACGCCATCCTGTCTGAGTGAAGAACAGACGCCCACAGGCAACCTACACGCAAAGGTAGGGCCAAATCCAAAGCTGAACCTCAGGACCTGTGGGAACAAAGAAGAGAAAGGGAAATCTCTCCCAGCAGCCTCAGGAGCAGCGGATTAAATCTCCACAATGACCTTGATGTACCCTGCATCTGTGGAATACCTGAATAAACAAAGAATCATCCCAAATTGAGGAGGCGGACCTTGGGAGCAATGATATATATGTATTTTTTCCCTTTTTCTCTTTTTGTGACTGTGTATGTGTATGATTCTGTGTGTGATTTTGTCTGTATAGCTTTGCTTTTACCATTTGTCCTAGGGTTCTGTCTGTCCATTTTTTTTTTAGTATACTTTTTAGTACTTGTTATCATTAGTGGATTTCTTTTCTGGTTTGGTTGCTCTCTTCTTTCTTTCTTTCTCCTTTTTATTCTGAGCCGTGTGGATGACAGGCTCTTGGTGCTCCGGCCAGGCGTCAGGGCTGTACCTCTGAGGTGGGAGAGCCAAGGTCAGGACACTGGTCCACCAGAGGCCTCCTGGCTCCACGTAATATCAAACGGTGAAAATCTCCCAGAGATCTCCACAAACGCCAAGACCCAGCTCCACTCAATGACCAGCAAGCTACAGTGCTGAACACCCTATGACAAACAACTAGCAAGACAGGAACACAACCCCACCCATTAGCAGAGGGGCTGCCTAAAATCATAAGGTCACAGACACCCCAAAACACACCACCAGACGTGGACCTGCCCACCAGAAAGACAAGATCCAGCCTCATCCACCAGAACACAGCACTAGTCCCGTCCACTAGGAATTCTACACAACCCACTGAACCAACCTGAGCCACTGGGGACAGACACCAAAAACAACAGGAACTACAAACCTGCAGCCTGTGAAAAGGAGACCACAAACACAGTAAGTTAAGCAAAATGAGAAGACACAAAAACACACAGCAGATGAAGGAGCAAGGTAAAAACCCACCAGACCTAACGAATGAAGAGGAAATAGGCAGTCTACCTGAAAAAGAATTCAGAATAATGATAGTAAAAATGATCCAAAATCTTGGAAATAGAATGGAGAAAATACAAGATACGTTTAACAAGGACCTAAAAGAACTAAAGAGCAAACAAACAATGATGAATGACACAATAAATGAAATTAAAATATCTCTAGAAGGGATCAACAGAATAACTGAGGCAGAAGATGGATAAGTGATCTGGAAGATAAAATAGTGGAAATAACTACCACAGAGCAGAATAAAGAAAAAAGATGAAAAGAATGGAGGACAGTCTCACAGACCACTGGGACAGCATTAAGCATGTGAACGTTCGAATTATAGGAGTCCCAGAAGAAGAAGAGAAAAAGAGACTGAGAAAATATTTGAAGAGATTATAGTTGAAAACTTCCCTAATATGGGAAAGGAAATAGTAAATCAAGTCCAGGAAGCACAGAGAGTCCCATACAGGATAAATCCAAGGAGAAACATGCCAAGACACATATTAATCAAACTATCAAACATTAAATACAAAGAAAAAATATTAAAAACAGCAAGGGAAAAACAAAAAATAACATGCAAGGGAATCCCCATAAGGTTAACAGCTGATCTTTCAGCAGAAACTCTCCAAGCCAGAAAGGAGTGGCAGGACATATTTAAAGTGATGAAAGTGAAAAACCTACAACCAAGATTACTCTACCCAGCAAGGATCTCACTGAAATTCGACAGAGAAATTAAAACCTTTACAGACAAACAAAAGCTAAGAGAATTCAGCACCACCAAACCAGCTTTACAACAAATGCTAAAGGAACTTCTCTAGGCAGGAAACACAAGAGAAGGAAAAGACCTACAATAACAAACCCAAAACAATTGAGAAAATGGTAATAGGAACATACATATTGATAATTACCTTAAATGTAAATGGATTAAATGTTCCAACCAAAAGACATAGACTGGCTGAATGGATACAAAAACAAGATCCATATATATGCTGTCTACAAGAGACCCACTTCAGACCTAGAGACACACACAGACTGAAAGTGAGGGGAGGGAAAAAGATATTCCATGCAAACAGAAATCAAAGGAAAGCTGGAGTAGCAATTGTCATATCAGACAAAATAGACTTTACAACAAAGACTATTACAAGAGACAAAGACACTACATAATGATCAAGGGATCAATTCAAGAAGAAGATATAACAATCGTAAGTATTCATGCACCCAACATAGGAGCACCTCAATACATAAGGCAAATACTAACAGCCATAAATGGGGAAATCAACAGTAACACAATCATAGGAGGGGATTTTAACACCCCACTTTCACCAATGGACAGATCGTCCAAAATGAAAATAAATAAGGAAACACAAGCTTTAAATGATACATTAAACAAGATGGATTTAATTGATATTTATAGGACATTCCATCCAAAAACAAACAACAGAATACACATTCTTCTCAAGTGGTCATGGAACATTCTCCAGGATAGATCATATCTTGGGTCACAAATCGAGCCTTGGTTAATTTCAGAAAATTGAAATAATATCAAATATCTTTTCTGACCACAACACTATGAGCCTGGATATCAATTACAGGAAAAAATCGGTAAGAAATACAAACACATGGAGGCTAAACAATACACTACTTAATAACCAAGAGATCACTGAAGAAATCAAAGAGGAAATCAAAAAATACCTAGAAACAAATGGCAATGAAAACACAACAACCCAAAACCTATGAGATGCAGTAAAAGCAGTTCTAAGGGGGAAGTTTATAGCAATACAGTCCTACCTTAAGAAACAAGAAACATCTCAAATAAACAACTTAACCTTACACATAAAGCAATTAGAGAAAGAAGAACAAAAAAACCCCAAAGTTAGCAGAAGGAAAGAAATCATAAAGATCAGATCAGAAATAAATGAAAAAGAAATGAAGGAAATGATAGCAGAGATCAATAAAACTAAAAGCTGGTTCTTTGAGAAGACAAACAAAATTGATAAACCATTAGCCAGACTCATCAAGAAGAAAAGGGAGAAGACTCAAATCAATAGAATTAGAATGAAAAAGGAGAAGTAACAAATGACACTGCAGAAATACTAAAGATCATGAGAGATTACTACAAGCAAATATATGCCAATAAAATGGACAACCTGGAAGAAATGGACAAATTCTTAGAAATGCACAACCTTCCGAAACTGAACCAGGAAGAAATAGAAAATATGAACAGACCAATCACAAGCACTGTAATTGAAACTGTGATTTAAAATCTTCCAACAAACAAAAGCCCAGGACCAGATGGCTTCACAGGCGAATTCTATCAAACATTTACAGAAGAGCTAACATCCATCCTTCTCAAACTCTTCCAAAATATAGCAGAGGGAGGAACACTCCCAAACTCATTCTACGAGGCCACCATCATCCTGATACCAAAACCAGACAAAGATGTCACAAAGAAAAATAACTACAGGCCAATATCACTGATGAACGTAGATGCAAAAATCCTCAACAAAATACTAGCAAACAGAATCCAACAGCACATTAAAAGGATCATACACCATGAACAAGTGGGGTTTATCCCAGGAATGCAAGGATTCTTCAATATATGTAAATCAATCAATGTGATACACCATATTAACAAACTGAAGGAGAGAAACCATATGATCTTCTCAATAGGTGCAGAGAAAACTTTTGACAAAATTCAACACCCATTTATTATAAAAACCCTCCAGACAGTAGGCATAGAGGGAACTTACCTCAACATAATAAAGGCCATATATTGATAAACCCACAGGCAACATCGTCCTCAGTGGTGAAAAACTGAAACCATTTCCACTAAGGTTGGGAACAAGACAAGGTTGCCCCCTCTCACCACTGTTATTCAGCATACTTTTGGAAGTTTTAGCCACAGCAATCAGAGAAGAAAAAGAAATAAAAGGAATCCAAATCGGAAAAGAAGAAGTAAAGCTGTCACTGTTTGCAGAAGACATGATACTATACATAGAGAATCCTAGAGTTGCTATCAGAAAACTACTAGAGCTAATCAATGAATTTGGTAAAGTAGCAAGATACAAAATTTATGCACAGAAATCCCTTGCATTCCTATATTCCTATATACTAATGATGAAAAATCTGAGAGTAAGGAGACACTCCATTTACCATTTCAACAAAAAGAATAAAATACCTAGGAATAAACCTACCTAAGGAGACAAAAGCCCTGTATGCAGAAAACTATAAGACACTGATGAAAGAAATTAAAGATGATACCAAGAGATGGAGAGATATATACCATGTTCTTGGGTTGGAAGATTCAACATTGTGAAAATGACTCTACTACCCAAAGCAATCTACAGATTCAATGCAATCCCTATCAAACTACCAATGGCATTATTCATGGAAGTAGAACAAAAAAATTTCACAATTTGTATGGAAACACAAAAAACCCCGAATAGCCAAAGCAATCTTGAGAAAGAAAAACAGAGCTGCAGGAATCAGGCTCCCTGACTTCAGACTATACTACAAAGCTACAGTAATCCAAACAGTATGGTACTGGCACAAAAACAGAAATATAGATCAATGGAACAGGATAGAAAGCCCAGAGATAAACCCACACACATATGGTCACCTTATCTTTGATAAATGAGGCAAGAATATACAATGGAGAAAAGACAGCCCCTTCAATAAGTGGTGCTGGGAAAACTGGACAGCTACATGTAAAAGAATGAAATTAGAAGACTCCCTAACACCATACACAAAAATAAACTCAAAATGGATTAAAGACCTAAATGTAAGGCCAGACACTATCAAACTCTTAGAGGAAAACAGAGGCAGAACACTCTATGACATAAATCATAACAAGGTCCTTTTTGATCCACGATCTAGAGAAATGGAAATAAAAACAAAAATAAACAAATGGGACCTAATGAAAAAAGCTTTTGCACAGCAAAGGAAATGATAAACAAGAGAAAAAGACAACCCTCAGAATGGGAGAAAATATTTGCAAATGAAGCAACTGACAAAGGATTAATCTCCAAAATTTACAAGCAGCTCATTCAGCTCAATATCAAAAAACCAAACAACCCAATCCAAAAATGGGCAGAAGACGTAAATAGACATTTCTCCAAAGAAGATATACAGATTGCCAGCAAATACATGAAAGACTGCTCAACATCATTAATCATTAGAGAAATGCAAATCAAAACTACAATGAGATATCATCTCATACCAATCACAATGGCCATTATCAAAAAATGTACAAACAATAAATGCTGGAGAGGGTGTCAAGAAAAAGGAACCCTCTTGCACTGCTGGTGGGAATTTAAATTGATACAGCCACTATGGAGAACAGTATGGAGGTTCCTTAAAAAACTAAAAATAGAACTACCATTTGACCCAGCAATCCCACTACTGGGCATATACCCTGAGAAAACCATAATTCAAAAAGAGTCATGTACCACAATGTTCATTGCAGCTCTATTTACAATAGCCAGGACGTGGAAGCAACCTAAGTGTCCATCAACAGATGAATGGATAAAGAAGACGTGGCACATGTATACAATGGAATATTACTCAGCCCAAAAAGAAACGAAATTGAGTTATTTGTAGTGAGGTGGATGGACCTAGAGTCTGTCATACAGAGTGAAGTAAGTCAGAAAAAGAAAAACAAATACCGTATGCTAACACATATATATGGAATCTAAAAAACAAAAACAAAATGGTCATGAAGAACCTAGGGGCAAGACGGGAATAAAGACGCAGACCTACTAGAGGATGGACTTGAGGATACGGGGAGGGGGAAGGGTAAGCTGGGATAAAGTGAGAGAGTGGCATGGATATATATACACTACCAAATGTAAAATAGATAGCTAGTGGGAAGCAGCCACATAGCACAGGGAGATCAGCCCCGTTCTTTGTGACCACCCAGAGGGGTGGGATAGGGAGGGTGGGAGGGAGAGCAAGAGGGAGGAGATATGGGGATATATGCATATGTATAGCTGATTCACTTTGTTATAAATCAGAAACTAACACACCATTGTAAAGCAATTATACTCCAATAAAGATGTTTAAAAAAAAAAAAAAGAATAGTCCAGAGATAAACCCAGGCACCTATGGTCAATTTATCTACCACAAAGGAGGCAAGAGTGTACAATGGAGAAAAGACAGTCTCTTCAATAAGTGGTGCTGGGAAAACTGGACAGCTACATGTAAAAGAATGAAATTAGAACATTCTCTAACACCACACACACAAAATAAACTCAAAATGGATTAAAGACCTAAATATAAGTCCTGATACTATAAAACTCTTAGAGGAGAACATAGGCAGAACACTCTTTGACATAAATCACAGGAATGTCTTTTTTGATTCATCTCCTAGAGTAATGGAAATATAAACCAAAATAAACAAATGGGACCTAATTGAACTCAAAAGGTTTTGTACAGCAAAGGAAACCATAAATGAAATGAAAAGACAACCCACGGAATGTAAGAAAATTTTTGCAAATGATGAGAATGACAAGGATTAATCTCCAAAATACATAAACAGGTCATGCAGCTCAATATCAAAAAAGCAGTTCCTGGCAGTATCAGTGTGTTTGTAAAAGGAAAATCAAAAACAGAGAGGTTGTTTTACATAGTAATAATCGTTTTCTGGAATGGAATCCCTGCTGTATCGGTGAGAGGAGCTAGTGACAAAGTCAAAGTGGAAAATTAGACGGGTCTTTTCAGAAAGCATAAATAAAGAGGCTCCTATCCTGTGGCAGAAGCTCCTCCAGATTATGATAGATTCCAAATCAAGAATCTAGGAATGTGGAAAGATTTAATTACAAGGCCTTGAACATGGACTGTCCCAAACCCTTGCATCCCACAGTGAACTCTGATTTCTGGGCTGCTTTGAAAACCCAGTATTCCTTTTGCCAACTTATATTTGGGGAGCCTGTTGGCTATTCTTTTCTTCGAGTCTGTGTCAGTTAAGTCTCTAGCATGTGTTTCTTTACCTACCATCCAGTTTTCTTTAAAGCACACACAAAACAAAACTCTAGAGAGCCTTGAGAAAAGTCTTACTTGGTTACTAGTAATGTGTTTTTATTTATTGAGGATAGTTTTGTTCTAAGAACAGTGTTAGATTTAAAAATTAGAGGATTAATTCCTCTTTATTGTGTTGATTTCATTATTGAAAATAAATAGAACTTTGTAAAACAAAAACAAAAACAAAAAACAAAATAACCCAATCAAAAAATGGGCAGAAGACCTAAACAGACATTCCTCCAAAGACATACAGATGGCCAACAGGCACATGAAAAGATGCTCAACATCGCTAATTATTAGAGAAATGCAAATCAAAACTACAATGAGGTATCACCTCACACCAGTCAGAATGGCCATCATCAAAAATCTACAAACAATAAATGCTGGAGAGGGTGTAGAGAAAAGGGAACCCTCCTGCACTGTTGGTGGGAATGTAAATTGATACAGCCACTGTGGAGAACAATATGGAGGGTCCTTAGAAAACTAAAAATAGAGCTACCATATGATCCACCAATCCCACTCCTGGCTGTATATCCAGAGAAAACTATGGTTGAAAAGTATACATATACCCCCGTGTTCATTGTAGCACTATTTACAGTAGTCAAGACATGGAGGCAACCTAAATGTCCATCAACAGATGAATGGACAAAGAAGATGTGGTACATATATACCACGGAATATTACTCAGCCATAAAAAGAATGAAATAATTCCATTTGCAGCAACATGGATCGACCTGGAGATCATCATACTAAGTGAAGTGAGTCAGACAGAGAATGACAAATATGTGATATAGCTTATATGTGGAATCTAAAATAAAAATGATACAGATGAACTTATTTACAAAACAGAAACAGACTCACAGACTTAGAGAATGAACTTATGGTTACCAGTGGGGAAGGGTGTAGGGGAGGGATAAATTGGAAATTTGGGATTGACATATACACACTACTATATTTAAAATAGATAACCAACAAGTACCTATTGTTTAACACAGGGAACGCTACTCAGTATTCTGCAATAACCTAAATGGAAAAAGAACTTGAAAAAGAATAGATACATGTATATGTATAACTGAATCACTTTGCTGTACACCTAAAACTAACACAACATTGTAAATCAAGTATACCCCAATAAAATTTTTAAAAACCTCAGGATCGTCAACCAATGATCAGGAGATCTGAGAACCAGGAGAGACTCACCCAAATTCGTCTGGGCTTCTGAGGAGGAGGATGGTCCCAAAAGGCCTCTGCCAGTACCAAGGCTCCAGTTCCTTGTAGAGTTCAGGTGAAGGAGAGGAGCCTTCTCTGGGCCCCTTCATTGTTTGTCAAACTGTGGACTGAAAAAAAAATGTACAACCTCTAAAAGTTGAGAATTATGTTTTATTTGGCAGACAAAGCTGAGGACTTCAGCCTAGAAGACAGCCTCTCAGACAGCTCTGAGGGACTGCTCCAAAGAGATTAGGGAGGAACCAGGATACATAAGGATTTTTGCAACAAAAACCAGGTAATCAGAACATCAAAAGATTACTGTTAGCGAACTCCCTGGTGGTCCAGTGGTTAGGACTCCACGCTCTCGTTGCTGAGGGAGGAGGTTCAATCCCTGGTCAGGGAACTAAGATCCCACAGGCTGCAGGGCACTGCCAAAAAAAAAATTACTGTTAAAGAAAACCAGACATCTCTAGTTAATGAATTTAGCACTTTTCTATGTATGGGACGATTCAAGAGTCTGGGTTCATTGAAATCATTCCTTTGATATGCACCTTAGCTGTCTGGGGCCAGTATCCTGTTCTTTACCATCCTGCGTCCCTTAAGGGTGTACAGTTTGGGGTGGCTGCAATGTTTGAGGGCTTGGCAGCGGGCAGCCTGTTTGTCTCCATCCGAGTTCCCTCAGGGCTCACCATCGGGGCAGCTGTAGTGGCTGATGGCCTGATGGGCGGAGCATCCTTTGTTTGCTGATATGGCAGGCAACATTTTTTCATCCACACCTCAAGCATGGTCAGGGATGAGAAATTTGGTCAGATGTCAAGGGCGATCAGACATTGATGGTGGGGTGGTGGGGTATTCTAGCAAACTTGTCTCAGCAGGATTCTTGCTAAAACTGGCTCCTTAAAGACATGTTGAAGGATGGGTCCTAGTCAAAAAAGAGCAGAGGATTCTGACTAGAGTTTGGCTAAAGAGAGACTCTTGTCTGAGAAGTAAAGATCAATTTCATTCTGAGCTATTATCTCCTTAGAAATTCAATTTCTAATTATGCTGTTCCTTAAAATGTCAGTAATTTGGACTATGATGAAATATGTAATATAAGTAAATCACTATATTCTTCAACCTGGCAGAAAAATAGCAGTTGTTCATTCATTTTATCTTGTGGTTAACTCTTCTTCACCCATCGCATGCATTTTGTATAGTTGGATCACCAAATAGGACTGTATTTAAAATTTTGGGTTTTTATTTTCCTTCCAATATATAGTTTCACTTATATGAATATTAGTGGGCATGAGGGGATGAAAAACCAGTACTGGGCTTATCTTTAAGTATCTTTAAGTATGATCTATTCAATACAACTTAGGTCAACAAAGATTAAAACTCCCAAAAGAATCAGAAATAACCTAAAATATGAATATTGCAGAATTTAGTCTTAACTTTATTCAAACATAGGTACTGGTAGTATGCCTGTTAGAGATAAAGAAACAGAAAATGATCCCTGGTATTGTAGAAACTATACTATAATGAAGGGAGTGAGGGAGGGAAGGAAGGAAGGAAAAGAAAGAAAGGAAGAAAGAAAGAGAAGGAAGGGAGGGAGGAAGGGAGGGAAGGAAGGAAAGAAGAAAGAAAGAAAGAAAGAGCCTGGTGGCTTCAGGACATGATACCTCAAAATATGACACCTTGGCAATTGAATATTTTAAATGGAAGCAGTTTGAGAAAACAGCAGGAAGGTCACTCTGCCCTCCCATCCCCCTCCTTCTTCCCTGAAGCAGGTCATAAACCCTCACAAGAGAAATGCCCTCCCTATATCCAGACCCCCCCCCCCCAAAAAAAAAATCCTTTTCTTCAAAGACAAAGGGATTCCAAGAAGAATCCTAACAAAGAGGCATTGCTAAGTTTCCCTGTTTCCTACACTTACCTCGTACTGTCTGACCTATCCTATTTCTCCGTTAATCCATCAAACCTGCATGAAGAAAAGCAGGTCTGTTGCTTCAGGCTTTTGTTTCCTGTGATCGCTTCCATGTCACAAGGAAATTATATTAAATGCATTTCTGTGCTTTTCTTTTGTTAACCTGTCTTTGTCAGTTTAATTTTCAGACCCAGCCAAGGACCTTGAGAGGGTTGAGGGAACTCCTTCTCCCTTGAAAACCCAAAGGCAAAAGTTTTTCTTCTGATGTTGTATAAATAGGATGTGGTATGAATGCAAGAGACTAACAAAATAATGAACCACAGACCTAATTTCTTGTAAAACATGAAGCTTTGCACAGATTGTGGTAAACTGTCTTTTCATCCCAGTACATTTATCTTTTTTTTTTTTTTTTTGATCTGATTGAGATTGGTGGCCATTTTTAACAGAGAGATAATTTATTGGCATTATCATTCTGGCATTTACAAAGGTTTCCTATTTCTTTCAGTTTTGATACTTTTAAAATTTTTCCTTAAAACTGCCAGGTTCATTTAGTTTTTCAGTTCTATTGGTCTAAATTTATTTATGACACATTTTTAGGTTTTTAAAATTTTTCTATATGCAATTATTTTAAAATAGTTTTCAAATGTCTGAAGCTATTTATTTGTAAGTCCTACCTCTTTTCTTTGAACTTACTTGCCAATGTTGGTCTATTTTATTTTTGTTTTCTAGAAACTATTTTTAGCTTTGTTAAAAAATATGTCCCTTAACTGCTTAGTTTTTATTTTTATCAGTTTACTAGTTCATGTTTTTTTATTCCTTTATTTTTTAATTTTCTCTTTTTGGTTGGAAGCTCAGTATATTGCTTCCCAAATTTTTTTTTTTTTTTTTACTAATCAGGTTGTAAATTTCTAAGAAGGCCATAAATTACCTAATGAATACAATATTATCAAAATCAGTGTTTTTACATGGTGTGTTTTCATTTTCATTACTTTTATCAAAATAATATGACATACCAATTTATACTCCTGACTACCGTTTACATTCAATTCTATCCTATGTTTGCCATCATGTTAATAAGGCCACAGAACTGAAAATATGTGGGCTTTGTTTTCTATCAATCAATTTCCAACATTTCTGTAGCATCTGTTATTTTTAATTAGGAAAATGCATTGTATTTTATGTGAAAATGCATTTCCATACATTATATCTTCCCATATTTGGTGAAGGAAAATTAAATGTTTTTTAGCATGTATTTTCATAGCATGAGTGCAAATTAGTTATCATATTAAATAGCCATAAGTGTGTTATATGTTCATTTTGATTGCATTTACTTTGTATTAGAATAACAACTTACTCATTCCTTACAAACATGATGATCCTTAGTATTTAATATATTCTTAATAAAAAAAAATGAGTATGTGAACCACACTAATAGTCCTTTCCATTTCCTTCAAATGTGAAGTTTGCTAATTTACTATTACATATAGACATTACCTTATGTATGTACTGATAACATTGGCTCAATTTACTTGCAAAAATTATCCCCTAAAAAATTTAAGACAATCTGTTTTGTCAGTTGGAATTGGTTCACAGTTGCCCGTAGCTTCCCCAAATCTATGTACTTCTGTAAAAAACTGTATTTTTTCTACATTCCAACTTGGCGATGGTACAACCTCAGTTCATTTAAGTACATGACTATCATTCATTCATCAAACGTGTCCCTCCTGCTACAACTGTGCTTTGAGAAGCAATGTTTCAATTTTGGTTCACAGGCTGTGTCCCAGGACTTCTTTTCAGTTCATATAAATATAGTTAAAGTCAGTTGGTAAGGGGGAAAAGCAATTTCCAAACCAAGCATACACGCAAAAAGGCAATCCTTGACACACAGCCAGACACATTTTAAAAATAATCTCCTCAGTATAGACTGGTGCAGCCACTATGGAGAACAGTGTGGAGGTTCCTTAAAAAACTAAAACTAGAGTTCCCATATGATCCTGCAATCCCACTCCTGGGCATATATCTGGAGAAAACTCTAATTTGAAAAACTACATGCACTCCAACATTCATAGCAGCACTATTTACAATAGGCAAGATATGGAAGCAACCTAAATGTCCATCGACAGATGAATGGATAAAGAAGATGTGGTACATATATACAATGGGATAGTACTCAGCAGTAACACAGAATGAAATAGGGACATTTGCAGCAACATGGATGAACCTGAAGATTATCATACTAAGTGAAGTAAGTGAGACAGAGAAACACAAGTATCATATCATATCACTTATATGTGGAATCTAAAAAATATGATATAAATGAACTTACAAAACAAAAATAGACTCACAAACATGGTTATCAAAGAGGAAAGAGGGGGAGGGATAAATTAGGAATTTGGGATTAGCAGATATAAACTACTAAATATAATATAGAAAACCAACAAGGACCTATTGTATAGCACAGGGAACTATATTCAATTTCTTGTAATAACCTATAATAAAGAAGAGTATGAAAAGAAATATATATGTACATACATATACGTGTGTGTGTATATATTCAGTTATATATATAACTGAATCACTTGGATGGACACCAGAAACTAAAATAACAGTGTAAATCAACCATACTTCAATTAAAAAAAAAAAAAAACCCACAAATGAAAGGGGTAAAGGGACTTCCATAAATTATGGTATATCAAAATTTACAGCACTATTTTTTCTTCTACACTTTACCTTTTTTGTAACTGATGTTTAATTTGTGTCTTAAATAATTTCTATTTTATTCTGATATAACAAAAGAAAGAAGCTATGTCACTGAAAGCAATATTAACAGGAGGTTTAAGCACACATGCCATTAGCTAAATAATATATAGCAATATTGAAGTTTTAAAGCTTAAGTCTTGCCTGCCCTTGTGGAAAGAGATACTTGAAAAAATATGCTGATTTTTTCATATAAGAGGATTTTGCTTCTATCATTTTCATCTCTCTTTCAACCTAAATCCCAAAGAGTCCATACTTTTTCCAGAAATTGTAAACTCTTTTTGTCACTACTCTATGGACTCATTAAAGTGCTTTCTAGCCAACAGTTATTACATTTATTTGGTAGAAACTTTTTCTGCTTCATTGGCTTCTAGGAAAACACAATGACATTTCTCCAAAGAAGACATACAGATGGCCAACAGACACATGAAAAGATGCTCAACATCGCTAATTATTAGAGTAATGCCAATCAAAACTACAACAAGTTATCACCTCACACCAGTCAGAATGGCCATCATCAAAAAGTCTACAAACAATAAATGTGGAGAAAAAGAAACCCTCCTACACTATTGGTGGAAATGTAAATCGGTACAGCCACTATAGAGAACAGTATGGAGGTTCCTTAAAAAAACTAAAAATAGAGCTACCATATGATTCAGCAATTCCACTTCTGGGTATATATCCAGAGAAACCTCTAATTCTAAAATATACATGCACCCCAATGTTCACAGCAGTGCTATTTACAATAGCCAAGAAATGGAAGCAACCTAAATGTCCTTCGACAGATGAATGGATAAAGAAGATGTGGTACATATATACAATGGAATACTACCCAACCATAAAAATGAATGAAATAATGCCATTTGCAGCAACATGGGTGGGCATAGAGATTATCATACTAAGTGAAGTCAGTCAGACAAAGACAAATATCATATGATATCACTTATATGTGAAATTTTAAAAAATTATATAAATGAATTTATTTACAAAACAGAAATAGACTCACAGATACAGAAAACAAACTTACAGTTACCAAAGAGGAAAGGTGAGGGGGAGTGATAAATTAGAAGTTTGAGATTAGCAGTTACAAACTACTATATATAAAATAGATAACCAACAGGGACCTACTATATAGCATAGGAAATTATACACAATATCTTGCAATAACCTATAATGGAAAAGAATATATATATATATATAAGTGAATCACTTTGCTACACACCTGAAACATTGTAAATCAACTGTATTTCAATTTTTAAAAATTAACAAAACTACATAATGATGTTAAACTGTGTAACAGGTTGTGAAGCAGAATTCTGTCTGCTCCCAAATTGGCAAATAAGCCCTACAGCAGACAAAGAGGCTACTATATTGGTACGTTCTAATGAAAGCAGTAACTACTTCTGGCCACATTCACTTTAGGGCTTATAAATGGGTGACCCAGATTTTATTTAATTCCTCCAGAACCTTGAAGCAGACATTATTTATAAATAAGGATAATGCCAGTGGATATATCCCCAAACAATTGGATTTGAAGTATAAATTGTAAATGCTATAAACAGGATTTGTTCATGGATTAGAAGTTGCTGAAAAAGACTGGGAGGGATTTGAAACGGCTCCTGGAATACTGGATTGAAGAACTGGATAGATTGCATTGCTTGAGCTGCAGAAGACTTGTAACACAGAGCAGGTATGGGATGGAAAATCATCATGCAGTTCACATTAGCAATAATGGAAGTTTTAACTATTGACCTTGAGGTAGATTAAATTATAACATATCTTGATTAGTTAAAAAATATTGCCTGATTTTTTTGGCATTCGTTTCTGTTCTAAATAACGGTAGTAATTTTTTTTTCACTCTAAAACAGCTGTGTCACTAATTATGGATGAATATGGTTGTGATCGTTGGCTAATGAAGGAAGGATAAGGAGGGGACATGGGAATAATTACAAAATACAATGCAGTTCAAGAAAGATTATATAATAACAAGTTGTTCTATCAGGGAGGGAGGGGGGAGCATCTGCAACAAAGGTGAACAGAGGCTGCATCCAGTGAACATAGATTTTAAAAGACAAGTGTAAACAACATAGATAATGAGCTATATAACCAAGGAGATATACAATAACATTACATAGATAAATAACAGTACTGATAAGCAGAATTCTAAAGTGATCAAATCTTGTTTTCTTTTTTTTAAAAATGTCTTTAGACCCTCAAGATAGCTGAGAAAGATAGATGATCCATATTTTTAGAAAAATAAACAGACAGAAAGAACTGTTCAGCTTGCACATTGTTGCCCTCTTTCCATAAAAAAGAAATCAGTGAACTGCCCAAAAAGGGTAAAAAATTGTTAACAACAAAAAAAGGAACATGAGGACACTTCTTTATAGATAAGCAGCCCCTTCTGCTATAAACGTATTTTAATAAAAATACTTTCAAACATAAATTTAAAAATTTCTCTATAAATTAGATAAGACCACGTATCAATACCCAGAATGAATTTATATAAATAGCGCTGGCAATGATTCTTTGTTCTTTAATATATGACAGCAACTAGCCTTCATAAAACTGAAGTTAAGTACTATTTTTTCATTTTATAATGAGATACCTGGCACTTTTAGGAATTCACATTATAAAGATCTAGAACACCCAGGGTTTAGAGTTAAAAGTCTATGTGTATGATAAAATCCTAGAGCCCTCAGCAATTGATGCATGATGGGAAGAAGGAGGGAACAGCTTATATAACTTCAAATTAAAAAAAAAAGAAAAACAAAAAAATACGTAAAATAGTGAGGCTAAACAAAACTGAACACATGTAGAGTTTTGTATTGTCTTATAACAATTATGTATGTGATTAAAACAAACTATTGACTTTTTGATGACATTCTCAAGAACAATATACAAACATTGTAAAGATCATCTGTGTGAGAAAATTAATACATATTTTAACGTCATTTAGGTATATTGATAACACAGCTTTTAGAATGAGAAATATATAAAAGCTTTGATATGAAATGTAAAAATGCATTCATTTTAATTATTCTGTATTTGACAATGTAGTTCTGAGCAAATTCATTCCTGTAAACATTTCATGTTAGGTTACTTTATTGCCAGTAATATAAAACAAACATGATTAAGTTAAAGAAAAAATGATTTACTGAATGAATTTGCAGTATTTCACGGAAACCACAGGAAAAGTCACACAGGTAGACCTCTGGAAGGATGGGAGCCAGGCAGTTCTGGAAAACTAGAAACCCACAGTAGTGGAAGATCACGGGATAGATACCTCCTTAGAAGAAGCAACTCTAACTTTTTCCAGTCCTGTATCACTTCTATCATTCAGACCTTAGAAGGCTTTGATAGACTTCATTTGGTAACATTTCCATTTCCCATTCTTGGGCCAGTGGAGGAAAAGTTACTTTGAAAGACAGTCTCACCAAGAATGCTTACAATGGGGCAGGACAGTTTTTCAAAGGGAAGGAGAATGGAAAATAGGAAAATATAAAAATATTTTATATTTGGTGGATTCTGGCATAAAATTCAGTAAGATGAACTTGTACAATGCTTTGAAAATAGGATACTTTAAATCCAGATGCTTATACATTATTAATTTAAGACAAAATAAATCAGATATTTTTTAAGTGTTTCTGATTCTAATTCTAAATGTTTAATTTCTGTCATAAAATTATTTTTTTTACCCCAATAACAAATATTTTTATAAAAGCTATTTTACAAAATTTATTATAATCTCCTTTTATAGCTGTATGTTTCAAATTTGGAAGATTCTTATCCTAAACTCTGCCAAAGATTGGCAGTTTTCTCTATTATATTTAATCTTTTCTACTACTAATATGAATTTCAAAAAGAATTAACATGTGGAAAGCACATCATTCCTTGGAGTTGCTTGAAAATGACATAAAAATGTCAATTTCCTCATCACATGTAAGATGAATGGTATCTGTCACTGAATATTTCTCTGAAGACTTTCCATTACATCAAGACACTCAAAATGTTTACATTAATTCATATGCCGATTTTCATCATATGGTGTTAAATCCTTCAGAGAAAATTTATTTTACTTCCCATGGACATAAAATCTAAATAAACTACTGTCAACCTAAAGTCCTCTGATTTTAAGTTTCATGATACCAAGTAAAAGATCTTTCCATTTACTTAAATATTTAACAATTAAAATATATTTTAATTACAAATAATGAATTATCATTGCCTACAACATTGCCAGCTTTCTGATGTTTATATTCTTCTACATCCTTTATTCTCATAAATATAATATTTTAAGTATTTACTTAAATTTTATATTCCATTGGTTATTTATCTGATATCTTTGCCAATAATCCTTACCCAATTCTTGATTTCCCACAATTTTACAAAGCACAGAACTATGTTTGATTAATGAATTGGTCTCTGTCTCAACTCCATGTCAATAACCTCTTCTTGGAGCCTCAGAACTAAAGAGACAGTGTGTACAAAAGTGGAAAATGGAAAAATATTTAAATATCTTACATCTTCCTGTGAAACAAGACTTGTTTGTTAATTTAGGATTAAATATTTTAAAATGTGATGATTACAGACTTGATTTAATTGGTTTATCTTTTATTGAGTACCTAGTAAATGCAGGTCATCTTTCTGGATTCTATTCTTAAAAAGATAAAATAAATGGGCAGACAAAAATAATAACTGTCAGTTTAAGAATGTAGCATTCTGAATATATTTCAAAAGAGAGAATGAAGGGAAAAAAGCAGCTCAAAATCCAATAAATTTTAAAATAAATATTCAGTGCAATAATAAGATTATCATATTAAAGTCTTACAAAGTGTCTGAATATTTATTTTTAGCCCACGAATTGTCTGCTTTAATTATATAAGGTCAACAATATCATATCATGCTGTAATTGAATAAAATCATTTGAATATGGAGTCAAGCAAATAAAGCATGTGCATCTGATTTTTTTAGTGATCTGACTATATCAAGATTATACTTTCCTAAAGTAGAAGAGTAATATTTTCATTTAATTGTTGTCTCCTCTGTTAATGAGGATATTGAATAAGTACTCAACACAAACAGGTCAGATAATATTTTTCTGTGTTTCTGACATATCTTTGTGCTATTTTCCTTTCACTCTTAGTGTACTGTGATTCATCAGAATTCTTACTAAAAGAAAGTGGTAAACCATATGAGACTGACATACAAATGTTTTTGAACTTCAAGTACAATTCTATATGGTTCAACTTAATAACTGCTTCCAAATTCTAAATGCCAGGAAGACTTATTTTTTTTTGGTAAATTATTCTTCACTAAATTTTCATTAAGTGCATATATGGTTGTGGTATACATCTTTTTCTTGGTTATAGTACTCATATTTGTTTTTCAAATAAGTTTTTCACTTTCAGTATAAACATTTTGAAATATGCTTCTCTTATCAAATTATGAAAGTACTTTAAATTGCATTTATTTGAAAATTTACTTTTATTTAAAAACAGCAACATTTGAGCTACAGACTTTTCTAGACAATGAAACCTAAAAAAATAATAATATGCATAATATTTTTATAGTGGAAAGGGCTGGTTATTCTGTTAATTTTAAAGCAAAATTCTATGCACATGTAGGAATTCAGTAAGTACTAACTCGCAGAAATAAAGTGGTCATCCATGATAATCATCATGTAATAGTGGTGAAATAAACTCAGCTGAAATAGAAACAATTGTTTTGGTTATTTTCTGACTTCTGATACAAAAAGTAGGTTTAATCATATCACTTAGTTTACTGAACATTTCATATTTGGTCCTGGACAAGCCCATGCCTGATTTTATTTCCTTATTTATTCACATTTAATACAGTCACACTCTCATTTCCTTCCCTATCAAAAGTTTGTTTTGAAATAAATTTTTCTGTTTTTTATACTTGTAAAATGTGTACTATTATTCTGAAAACTTGCATTTAAAAAAAATTTTATTGAAGTATAGTTGATTTAAAATGTTGTGTTATTTGTGCTGTACAGCAAAGTGATTCAGCTATACATATATTTTTCATATTTTCATTATGATTTATTACAGGATATTAAATATAGTTCCTTGTGCTATACAGTAGGACCTTTTGTTTATTCATCCTATATATATAGTTTGCATCTGCTAATCCCAAACTCCCAATCCTTCCTTCCCCCCCTTCTCTGTTCTCTATGTCTGTTTGTTTCTGTTTTGTAGATATGTTCATTTGTGTTGTATTTTAGATTCCAAATATATGTAATATCATATGGTATTTGTCTCTCTCTTTTTGACTTACTCCACTTAGTATAATAATCTCTAGGTCCATCCATGTTGCTGTAAATTGCAATATTTTGTTCTTTTTTATGGCTGAGTAATATTGCATTGTATATATATGTACCACATCTTCTTTATCCATTAGAACTTGCATTTTTTAATTTGCACAAATTGTACTGGACTATATATCCCTGTCCTCTTCCCCCAGCCATGGCCAGAAGTCCCTCTATCACAGTATAATTTTTTATATTAAAATATAAAGGAGAGATTAATTCTTATCAGAATGACTTTCCTCTAGATTGTGAGTTCCTGAATAAATGGTCTCCAGAATCACAAATTATTTTTATTTTTCACATCCATTTTTTTTTCATATGAAAGAAAAGAATACTCACAAAATTTAAGGAAATATACCCTGAAAAAATTAGGTCTGGTTGTATATTTGCCCGAGGAGAGCCAGAGTGTGCTGAATGAAAGTAAAAGGAAAAGGTCATATACAAAGTGCAAGCCATTTTATGCTCTAATATACCACTAGAGCAAAATATAAAAATTAGTAGGAATTTTGAAGATATGAAAATTTTAAAAGTCTTCAGATAGAATATGGAAATTAAGGACAAATTAAATTTTGAAGTAGGTTAAATATAATTTAGCTTTATTTTTGTCACCATTATAGATCTAAAAGCTATCTAGGAGTATAAATTTTAATTTTTCATAATTCTAAAGGATTATTAAAATTGTACCATGCATAACTCAGCTTGCTTGTAAAAGTACCATGTTTTACATATTAGAATTAGTTTTCTCAGACAATAATTACAAATTCACGAATTTAATTTTCTTTTAAATATTTTAATTTTTATAATCAATGAAGCTAAATGTGTCTGCCAGCAAGTAATCTGAAAAAAACTTGGTTTCTCTTTTGTGAAAACTTGAAAATAGACAATATCGTCAGTATTATGGTAAAACAATGTAAAGCATTATGTTTTCTGAAATCAACATTTTCTTTGGAATTAAGCAAGAAGTCTCCTTTTCAAAAAACTACTTCAGGTTAAAAGTATTTTAAAAACTCAAATAATGTTCAATATAATTTTTCCACATGGGATTTATCTAATCAATTCTACTTGATTTGCCTTAATATTGTGGATTTTGTATCATTTTGTGTTTTATGTGTGTTTTTCTTTTATTTCTAACAATTAGAAATTTTTCTAGATTTAGTTTTTTCTTGTTGAACTTAATTTATTCATCTATTCCTCTTTATATTATCTTTCTTCTGAAAGAGAACTAGAATCTAAACAAATAGATACATGTAGTTTAGTCCAAGTGTTATAGAAACTGTCTTTGGGCAATAATCAACCAACAGTATACTGTAAAGTCCAGTTCTAATCTACATTTATCTTTGAGACTCTTGTTTTTCCCTTCAGTCTCAATTTGTTTAGGTATTGTATTATTAATTTATTAAATTTCTGAATTTTTAAATTAATTCTAACATTTTGGTAGCATTTAAAATTTTTATACATAAGATTATGCTATCTGCAAATATATATAATTTTATTTCTTTCTTTCACATACAAAAATTAGTGTGTTTTAAAACAGGAAAAATGAAATATCTGAAAAGGAAATTTTAAAAACAATCACATTTAAAACAGCAACAAAAAGCATGAAATACTTAGGAATAAACTCAACCAAGTAGATGAAAGACTTGTACACTGAAAACTACAATCATTGATAAAATATATTCAAGAAGACACAAATGGAAAGACATCCCATGCTCATGAATCAGAATACAATGTATTAAAATGACCATCTACAGATTCAATATAATCTGCAGATTCAGTGCCCTCTCTACCAAAGTTCCAATGGCACTTTTTATAGAAATGGAAAAAAAAAAAAAGAAACACCTAAAATTCATTTGGAACCAGAAGATCTCAAATAGCCAAAGTAATTCTGAGAAAGAAGATAGCTGGATGCATCACACTTACTGATTTTGAAATATATTACAAAGCCACAGAAATCAAAACAATATGATACTGGCTTAAAAACAGACATATGGGTAGATGGAACAGAAGACAGAACCCATAAATAAACCCATGTATACCCTCAAAAAGAGATGTTCAACAAGGGTTCTAAGAATACACAAAGGGGAAAGGACAATCTGTTCAGCAAATGGTGTTGGGAAAGTGGATATCTACCCACAAACAAATGAAAATAGAGCCTTATCATCCACCATATAGAAAAATCAACTCAAAATGGATTAAAGATTTAATTATAAGACCAGAAACTATAGAATTCCTAGAAGAAAACATAGGAGAAAAACTTGACGACATTATACTTGGCAGTTGTTTCTTAGATATGTCACCAAAAGCAAAAGCCACAAAAGTAAAATTAGACAAATGTCACTACATCAAACTAAAAAGCTCCTGCAGAGGAAACAATGAACAGAGTGAAAAGACAACCTACAGAATGGGAAAAAATATTTGCAAATCATATATCTGATGAGAGGTTAATATCCAAAATATACTAGGAACTCCAGCAACTCAACAGCAGAAATACAAAAAGTCTGATTTAAAAATACCTGTCAGAATGGCTATCATCAAAAAGAACATAAATAACAAATGTTGGTGAGAATGTGGAGAAAAGGGAACCCTAGAACACTGTTGGTGGGAAGATAAATTGGTGTGGCCACTATGGAAAACAGTATGGTGGTTTCTCAAAAACCTAAAAATAAAACTACCATCTTACCGAACAATTCCACTCCTGGGTGTATATCTGAAAAAGGCAAAAACACTAACCCAAAAACATACATGCACCCCAGTGTACATAGCAGCATTATGTACAATTGCCAAGATAAGAAAGCAACCCAAGTGTCCATCAACAGATGAATGGATAAAGAAGATGTGAGATACACACACACACACGAATACTACTCAGCCATAAAAAATAAAATTTTGCCATTTTCAGCAACGTAAATGAACTTAGAGGGCATTATGCTAAGTGAAATAGGTCAGACAGAGAAAGACAAATACTGTGTGATATCACTTATGTGTGGAATCTAAAAAATACAACAAACTAGTGAATTAAACAAAAAACAAGCAAACACAGATATGGAGAACAAACTAGTGGTAACTGTGGGAGAAGAAAAGGGAAGGGGCAATATAGGAAAAAAAAAACCTAATCGTAAATGTAACTAGTCCCCTATTTTAGCTTGGAACATTGAAATATAGGCCTTACTGTTCCTTGTTTTTAATTCAACACTATAGGATATGTGCAGATAACTCTTTTAGAGTCAGGAATAAGAACAGACAATAAACACAAAGGTGGCATTTTTATGTTATCTACAATCTCATACACCACAAATAGGAGATGGTTATAGAAAACTGATGGACAAGAACATGTCCTGCTATTTTACAATAAAGGAGGGAGAACATTTTATATCCGTGACCCAATTCCATGTCCTTGAAGACATAAACGTGTTTCATTTAGAAGAGAAATACTCAACAAAGAGCTATGGAAACTTCATAAGAATTATGTCATAAGGATCAGCACATGCTAAGGCTTTATATTCCTTTTTCTATTTTAATTTTTTTAACTACTTCAATTAGTGGGGAAAATAATCTCTCACTGCCAACATGTACAAATGAGGAAAGTTAAGAGTCTGGAGAATCCCTAGAGAATACAAATCCTAGAAGCCTACTTAGTTATCTGCAAAAGCATCGATGTTAAATAAAATGCTCCTGTTTCATTTTATTATGTAAAACATATAGACCTGAAAAATGTGGAATAAAATGTGAGTTTACATGGAAAAAAATAAAAAACAATAGGCAAAGGAACTGATTAGACATTTCTCCAGACATGATATACAAATGGCCAACAAGTATATGAAAAGATGCTCAAATTCACTAATCAGTAGGAAAATATAAATCAAACCTACAATGAGATATCACCTCATACCTGTCAAGAACTATTAAGAAAAAGACAGATAACAAGTATTGGGAACTATGTGGAGAAAAGAGAACCCTGTACAATGTTGGTAGGAATGTAAAATGGTGCAGCCACTATAAAAATCAGTAAGAAGTTCATCAAAAACTTGAAATAGATTTACCACATAATCCAGCAATCCCACTTCTGTATATATATACCCAAAATAATTGAAATCAGGATCTCAAAGAGATGTCTGCACTTCCATGTTCACTGCAACATTATTACAATCGCCAAGGTATGGAAACAACCTGTGTCCATGAAAGGATAAATGGATAAAGAAAATGTGGTGTATGTATATGATGGAATATTATTCAGCCTTAAAAAAGAAGGAAATTCTGTATGATCCCTGCATAATAGTACTCAAAACTTTTTGTTGATGTAGTGAATACCTGTCATAGTTGTGGAAGCTTTCTTATTTACATTTATATTACCTTCACAAAGCAGGATTCTCTGAATAAGTATTGACTTGACAAGAAAATTCACTTCAACGAATATATTTGAACTTAAGCTGCTAGAGTGGAGGTATTTATTTATCCACTTTATAATCACATATGATGTTCAGATACTGTGCCTGGCACTTGGAGTAAAATAGTGATTAAAAAGAGATTTTCTCTCTATTCTTATGGGGATTATGACCAAAGATTCAAACACAAAATGCCAATATGAGATATTCATGCAAATATAAGTGTATTGCAACTGAGATATGTGTGAAGAAGAATAGGTGGCACTTGGAGAATTTATGATGTAGAATTTAATAAGTTAAGAATTTAAGGAAAATTTTCTTGAAGAAGTACATGACAATTACAGTAAGAATTAAGGGTTTAAGAGAAGTTAGTAAGGTGAGGAAGGAAGGGAAGAGTTTTAGCCTGAAGAAACAGCATCTGCAAAGGCTTCATCATGGGAAGGAGAATGGTAAATTAAAGGTAATGAAGATGTCGGTTTATCTGAGCAAAGCCATGGAGTAGGAGTTTGAAGAGATATAAGGCTGCAGACATAGTAGAGGTGAGATTATTCAGAGCCCTATGGCTTGTTTGCATGATTTGCATATTTTCCTAAGAATGATAGGAAGGTACAAAAGGGTTTTAAGTACCGTGAGTGCATGTGTGATGGGGGGGTCAGGAGGGAATGCTGGTTGTCGTAGCAGCTTCTGGTGAGACGGAATATGATTTGTGTTTCAAAAATATAGCTTTTGCTGTTGAGCATTTTTGGAGGTCAGTTAAAATATTATTTGTGGAAGTCTAACCAAGGCAAAGTTATGGCAAGAGGGATGAAAAGAAAATTATTTAAGAGATATTAGAAGGTCACTTAGACGTGAATTGGTGATGCATTGAGTATGAGAGTAGAGAAAGAGAAAGAAATTAAGAATGATTCTGAAATTCCAAGTGCTTATTACTAGGTAAATACGATTGTTATTATCATTTTCGGAGACAAGGAATAATAAAAGGATATTTGTTAGTGGGAAGTGGGTAAGGGGAATTCCATACATTTCTTTTTTCACACACGTTGGATTTGAGCAACTTTGAAACCACATGCCTGGCTCATTTGCAATCACTCATGGACTCATATATGGAGAACTGAGTCAATACCCTAGCTCCTGTGATTTGGGAAATCAGTTGGAGAGTGCCTCAGAAGGACAGAAGTAGAGGTCCTTGCAAGAATCGGACATGTGTGGAATATGTACCTCAAAGGATGATTTCAATGTCAACTCTGTATGATTTGGTCAGAACTTATGACCCATGAAGGCCAGGTAAAGCTGATTAGGGAGCTGAGAATTCAACTCTATGGGGAATTCATCTCATTTCATTTCTATAGGAAGATGAGAGCGGAGTTGTTTCATGCAGCTCTATTTGGAGAGAACAGATAGCTGCCTCTTAAACCCTAGGTCCACAGAGCAGGGTCCACTGAGCTTTTCATCACCTGTGGGAACCCTGCTAATAGGGAAATCCCAAAAACTATGCTTGAGCCTGAATGAGTCAAACACAAATACCTTTCTATCTGAAGTAATGCAAATATAGGCGATTCAATTTGAACAACCAGAACACAAAACCAGTTAAATATATATATATTTACATATAATATAAATATACATTCATATATGAATGAATGAATATCTAGGGAGATTATTAAGGCCTATGTAGACATAAGATTGAACAAATGCCATTCTCCATGGTCTGATCACTAGTTGTAGACAGTTGTAATGTTACCAGAGTTTTTCTGCATTTTTCTGGCCTCTGGGTGCTAATAATATTTTCCAAATTTCTGGAGTGAAGCTACCGAGGTAGGACCTTGAAGTTGAGTTAGGAAAGATCTATAATTTTTACCTTTCCTTCTTTCAACAACTGTACAAATATCTGAAATTCTGTACTAAACACCTTTATATTTGAAACATCTAGAGTGATTTCTGTTTCCTGTACCAAATTCTGACTGATTCCATATGGCTGAAGATGCAGAAAGATAAACATAATTATAAGCTAAGATGTTTCCATGAGACAGGGGAAAGTTGAAGCCATGGATATAAAAAAAGATCTCGACTAGAATATGTTTCTCAAATTTAAAACAAAAATTTAAGATTTAATATTTATTAAAATTTAAGCAAAGCCTAATATAAATCTCTGTTAAAACTTAACTTATATAAGTAATTTTTTTAACATCTTTATTGGAGTATAATTGCTTTACAATGGTGTGTTAGTTTCTGCTTTATAACAAAGTGAATCAGCTATACGTATACATATATCCCCATATCTCCTCCCTCTTGCGTCTCCCTCCTATCCTCCCTATCCCCCCACCCCCCCGTAGGTGGTCACAAAGCACGGAGCTGATCTCCCTGTGTTATGCAGCTACTTCCCACTAGCTATCTATTTTACATTTGGTAGTGTATATACGAAGTGAGAGAGTGGCATGGACATGTATAAGTAATTTTAAAAAATCATCTAGAAGTGTATGTCAATTGCCTTTGCCATTTAATTTAAATTAATTTATATACAGAGATATAAAAAATCCTCTACTGCAAAATTTCATAAATTAAAATTTCTGGAAAATAAAAATGCTAACAGCATGCTAAAACATGGGAAATGTCTTTTTGTTTTAAACACTCTGGTATAAATATCTTTCTACTGTGAATTTTATCTTTTGACTTTACAACCAATTACTTCTCTTGATTTTTTTCTACCAAAATTCCTTCTCATCCCAACAAGGCTTTGCCTTGTGTCTCAGAATTTCCTCTCCAACTCAACAATTAGGGTATTTCACTGCTCAAATTATTGGATCCATCTAATTCATTAGCCTCACATTTCCTTGACCTCTTAAACTACAATGACTTTCATTTGCACCCAGTTCTTTATTCCTGTATATTCTTATTACATAAATTATCTGAACTCTCATCTTAAATCCTAACAGTTTACCCTATGACAATATCTTTCATTATTTCCTATTATTCCATTTTCTCTTTCTCTCTATAGCTCTTCTATAAATAGGTAGAAACCATAATTTATTTGAATTTTAAGTTATCCTTTTCCCCTTAGCTATTATTTTTCCTTCAAAGATTTAACTCTGTTAAAAAAAAAAAACCTTCAAATTATTTTTCTTCTACAGAAAAATTTGCCATAATAAATGATCATAAATGTAGTGGCTCAAACCATTGAAATGTATTATCTCACAGCTCCGAAGAGGAAATGTCCAGTGGGCCCTGGAAGCTTCTCTGCTGTGGGCCTCACAAAGCTCCAATCTTATCAGCCTCATTCAGATTGTTGAAAGAATTTAGTTTCGTATGATGGTAGGACTCAGGCCCCTGTTTCCTTGCTGGCTGTTGACAGGGTTTGCACTCAGCTTCTTGAGCCTGCCTGAATTCCCTTCTACCATATTCAAAGGCAGCAGTGACAGATCAAGTCCTCATACTTTTAATCTCTCTGACTTCCTTCTCTCTCTCATCTCTCCTGCTTTTTATTTTGCCTCATCTCTCTGATTGACTCAGAGTGTGAAAACAAAAACAAACATTTGCAACGGATAAAGGAAGGACTATCACTGATATTTCATGAGAACTAAAATGGAGAACAAATAGGGCAACACTCAAATTCCATTTTTCACCTCTTTGGGAAAAAACAAAACAAAACAAAATGAAACAAACAAAAAACACAAAAAACAACAAAAAAACTAAAACAAACAAAAAAAATAGTTGGACAACATATTTTAATATCATGACTATCAGAACAGGTACAATGCCATTATTTGAGAGACTACAAAGGTTCCTATTTATATAAAAAGCCACTTGGCAATATATTGAAAAATATTTATGCATTTGACTTTTGAGCCAGCAATCCCAATTATAGGAACTTCCAAATGATACACTGGCAAAAATGCAAACTGACCTATTTCTTCTGGGAGGTAGGAGAAGACTCTATTTCAGTCTTTATTTTTCTTTTACACACAGTATCTAGCATGAATTCATTAAAAAACAAAACAAAACAAAACAACATGTACAAAGAAGCAGGAAAGCATGACCCATAATCAACATAAGTAAGAGTCAAAAGTAACTGACCGCAAATAACCCATAGGTTGGACTAACAAACAAGAACTTTAACTATTATAAATTATTAAAAATTGACCAAAGATTTGGAAGAGGTCAAGATGAAAAAGATGGATGAACAGAAGGAAAATTTCAGCAGAAAGAAGGGAGTTATTTTCCAATAAGAACCAAAGGCAATACTGGAACTACATAATACAAAAGATAAAATGAAAAATTGACTAAAGGAATTTATTGAGGCACGAAAAGAATTTATTCCTGATGGGAGCCCACACCAGTAGAGAGAGATGAGAAGCAAAAGAAATAGTAAATGTGTGGGTTAATGTAACCATTGTTATGTTTTTAACTTATTTAAATAAGTATTGGTTTTTAATGTGAACATGATAACCATGTACTGTGGACCATATAAAATATTTAGAAGTAGGACATATGAAAACAAGAGTACAAAGGGTATAAAAGCATTATATGGGACTATGTAGTGTCAAGTTTCTTATATTCCATGGAATTTGCATAATATTTAATCCAAAATAAAACTGCCTCAAGACCTAGAGTGAGGCTGGTCCTGGGTCACTAGATTCAGCTCTGTGATCCTCCAAAAAAATAAGGCTAAGAATTAGGCAGAGGCTGCCAACATGGTATGCATACAAAGCTCATCAGTGTCAATCTGGTATATAGAAACTTCCTTTGTCTTATTTTTTGAAAAAACTAATACTCATATGAAATGATACCAGGAGATTTGTTAAGTGTCATACAGACATGAATTGAGAAAGTCTTAATGTTAAAGTTTTATCAGTTTTCCACATGTTTATTCTAATATTGTTTCAGAATGCAGGTGAAATCTAGACATATAGATTCTCATTGCAATGAAAATGACAAGTATTTATTAGCAACATAATATACTTGACAGTAAGAAATATATTCTCGATAGTTATTTAGATTTATTATCTCATTAATGTTGAAAAGAGATTTAAATTTCACTAAGTAGAAAATGAAACTAAAATGTAAAAATGTTAAGTAACCTAGGTATGGTCACAGTAAGTGGAAGAGTTGGGTTAGAAATTAAATTCATCCAACCTACTCCTGTGCTAAAGTGCTCTTCTTTGCTCCCTCTTTCCTGTGGGCCAGCACAGGAGTGCTTTAGTTTTGGATGAGATGGTACATCTTGTGTTTTGAGATTCCATGTAGGATATGATGATTATTAATGGAAACATGTATAAGTTTAAAGCAACAAAGAGAAGTTGCTATTAGTCTCTGTGCTAACATAGGAACAGTAAATCAAGCCTAGCCATAGCACATGGTCACCACAAAAGGAAAGATAAAATGAACAAAGACACAGCACCTCAACGGTGATTTGGGCTCTAAACTCAAATATTGAGAAAGTAGAAAGGTTATAGGTCATCTTTTGCCAGTCTCTCCATATCATGGCACAATCCTGCTCACTGTCGGGAATTCATATGAAGTATTCCAATCTCAAGGAGCACAGCTTCCAAGACAAGAGAATAGAAACCAAAGCAGGATTCAAATCATTGAAATTAGGCTTTCCAATCACACTGACCTGGGTATGAAGTCTGGTACAATCCTTATTAACTGTGTGACTTTGAGAAAGTTGCATAAAATTTGAGCCACACTTCTGCCATTTATCAAGTAGATATAACAGTGCTTAACTCACAGGGATATGGAAAAAGCACTGTGTTTTACATAAAAGTACTTTAACCATGTTCATCCTCATCTTCTGGCTCTGTACTGGCATTTTATCTCCACCCATTCTGGGTTGAGTAATTAACATGGAACCCAACTGGATGGGTGCAGTTAGGCTGTCAAACATTGTGTGTTCAATTCTGTCCTTTATGCAACAACTCTATATTACTCTCCTATTGAGAAAGACTCTACTAGGAGTAGGTATTACTGTTCCTTTTTTGTACAAAGATGATAATTCTCTATGCACCTGAAAAACAGTTTGTTTCTGGCAAACTGCACATGAAACACCTGCTTGCAAAATACATGTGGGAAGTCTGTAATGGCTCTTACATTGGCAGTACATTTTGCCTGGCAGTTTCTTTAGGTGTAATGAATTGGGAAAATGTGTCTCTTACAGAAACTTAATGACTATTCCATAGCACAAGTTCATAGGAAAATTATGAGGAAACTGATAATTTTAACACCTGTGTTTGTTTAATTCCAGCCAAAGCAACAACCTGATATATGTTTGTGAGAAAAGTAGAAACACTGGTTGACCAAAAATAATGGAAATCTGCTTGATTTCAGATTCAAAAGAATGTGCAGCAAGTTTTAAATCATGAAAATATTCCTGAAAGGCACTGAATGAATCCCAGACAATATCCCTCTTTTAAACATTGTCTTGGTGAAGACTTTTTTGGAGAATTTCTAAAATTTTCAATGCAGTTGATTCCAGTCTATGGTACCTAATGAAACACTTTGGTGTTTGTGTGTCAAGATTAAGAATTCTGAATCTATACAAGAAAGAATGTGGCAGAAATAATTTAATTTCTTTAATGTATTCAAGAGTAGCTAATATTACATTATGCTTATTAAATATTTTATTAAAGATTCATAGAGAATCCTGTGTGTTTAGAATCAGGAATACCTGGCTGGGCTGCTTATTAGGTATTTACAACTTGACAAGTTATTTACCTTTTCCAAGCCTTATTTATTTATTTATTTTAACAGCTTTGTTGAGATATGCTATATAAAAACTGCATATATTTGATGTGTATATTTTTATGAGTTTGGACATATGCAAATTCTTTCATTCCTATAAGGGCAACTATTCTCAGCTCATAGTTTTGTGTGCACACATGTATGTGTATGTGTATGAGGATAGGAAAAATATGTTTTTCAATATCTTACATATGCATTTTTATATTAAAAGTAGCAGACATTTTTCAGTGAATTTAAAAAAACCTGAAAAATAAACTTAGCTATTTAATTGGAGTAAACATAATATCAAATATCTTGAATAATAAAATTAATAACCGACTTTCTGGAAAACATGATTTTATTTCACTTTCAAGTATTTTTACTAGTTATATTTTAATCAACCAGTGAAATAACCTATTATGTGCCAGCTGGTGTGAGGGGTACAAAGTTTACATAAAATATGTTTTTACCTCTCAAGGAAATTATATTCTTGTTGAAAAGACAAGAATTAGACTCAAACAATGAAATAGCAAGACAATGGAATAAAGTGCAGGGCTGTTTGGAACAGAATATGCAGGCAATGTGAGAGAGAGACTAGCAAAATTAATGTAGTGCAGAGTCACAAGGGAGGGCTGCTTTCAGTTAAAACTCTAATATTTTTAGTTTATCAATATATTCTATTGGTTTCTCTTTCCTCTCTGCTTGCTATTTCTTGTAAAAATACATTTATTTTAAAAATAAACATATAGGTTGCTGACCTTGGAATGGTTGTATGTGATTATTGATGAGACAACTGTCAATTAAATAAAGTAGTCTTATTAGGAAAGGGCAATTTTGACAGTGTGCTTGTAACTAGAGACATATTTATGGATCCCAGTAGTTGATGTTCCCTAATAAAAGGGCAATGGTATATAAGAGTACATAACTTATACAGATACATATTTCTAAGTGGGGTCACTATTTGCCAGTTGGATGGGATAATTCTTGATTGTGAAGGACTGTCCCTGTATCACAGATCTTTAGCATCCCTGGTTCACATTCACTGAATGACAGCAATGTACTCCATCACTGTCACAACCCAAGCCACCTATGTTTCCAAATATCTGTATATTATCCAGTGATATATGAATGCTATAAGAGAAATCTATCCACATACATTTTGAGGACAATTTTGGACACAGACACACACTAACCTTGCTGCTTTTATGTGAAATGTAATCCATCATCTATGACTACATTTCCCTCTCCATAGCACCCACACATTAAAATAATATCTTTCAAACAGATAGAAAAGATTCCATCAAAATAACTAATCTAAAACATTCTTATCTCTTGTCAGCTTTACTTATAATACTTCAGGGCAATATTCTTTAATCTCCATGTTTTCACATAGAAAATCCCATTGAAGGGATACTGTTGACAAAATATCTCCTATTTCATTTTCATAACTTACTTTTTTTCTGTATCACTCATGGTGCTGTGTTTGCTCATATGGTTTTAATTTTATTTTTTGAGCTCATCATCAGAAAGTTTTCTATTTTGATTTTGATGTTTGTGTTTCACACTATCAGACATACTAGAAAAAATGCTTAGAAGGCAGTAGTGGAGGGGAAACTAGGAAAGACTGAGAATTTAGAACAGTCTTAATGTGGACCATGGGTTCTGGATGCTGCTACAGTTTCATATAAGGTGAACCAAACTTATCAAAAACAGAGGTTCAAACCACATCAGCTCAAAAACTGATAAATTAAGAGAGATAAGTTCCTCAGTGGCAACATCTGGTAAATTGGATGCTGGACTAACCATAGATCAACTCATTTTAATTAAATCTCTGGCATAACTCCCCTTCAGGTGGATTCACAGTAATCAGCAACTCAACCTAGATGCCGAAAAGAGGAAAGGCGTGAATCCTCTATAACAAACAAGAACAAAAAGCTGCATTATCAGTTTCCATCACTCCTTCATACACATATATGAAATTTTTAAAAATATGGTACATGCAAAGGAAACAGGAAAATGTGACACATAAAAGAAAACACAGTCAAAAGAGGCAGATAACCAACATATTGGAATTACCAGGTGATAACTATAAAACAAATATTTAAATATATTAAATAATTTACTGGAGGGGATGGACATAAAGGGTGGAAGAATGGGAAAATTCAGAAGAAAAATGGTAACCTCTAAAAATGAACCAAATAGGAATTTTACTACTGAAAATTAAAATGCCTGAAATAAGAAATTTACCACATGGCTTAAAAATGGGTTAGACATTGCAAAAATAAGGAATAGAAAACTTGAAAAAGGTCAACAAAAAGTATCACCTATACAGCACAGAAAGAAAACACTTTAAAGCAGAGCTTCAGTCATCTGGTAATGTGACTAACCATCAGCTAACACAAATAAAATCCAGGGTAAACAGAGAGAGAAAAAGAAGAAAAGTTTTTGAAGCTATGATAGAAAAATCATTTCCAGATTAGAGTAAAAACAACAGTTCACATCTCCAAGAAGCTCAGTTCAGTGAACTAAATTCCAAATAAACATAACTGATACACTTTTAGCCAGACTCATCAAGAAAAAAAGGAAGAGTGCCCAAATCAATAAAATTAGAAATGAAAAAGGAGAAGTTACAAATGACACACCAGAAATATAAAGAATCTAAGTGACAACTACAAGCAACTATACCCCAATAAAATGGACAACCTAGAAGAAAGGGATAAATTCTTAGAAAGGTACAATCTCCCAACACTGAACCAGGAAGAAATAGGAAACATGAACAGAAAAATTACCACTACTGAAATTGAATCAGTAACTTAAAAAACTCCCAACAATCAAAAGTTCAGGGCCAGATGGCTTCAAAGGTAAATTATACAAAACATTTAGAGAAGAGTTAACATCTATCCTTCTGAAACTATTCAAAAAAATCACAGAGGAAGGAACACTTCTGAACTCATCCTATGAGGTCAACATCACCCTGACACCAAAACCAGACAGAGATACCACAAAAAAAGAAAACTACAGGCCAATATCACTGATGAACATAGATGCAAAATTCCTCAAAATATTAGCTAACCAAATCCAACAATACATTAAAAGGATCACACACCATGATTGAGTGGGATTTATCCCAGGGATGCAAGGAGTTTTCAATATCCGTAAATCAATCAGTGTGATACAACACATTAACAAACTGAAGAATAAAAACCATATGATCATCTCAATAAAGAAAAAGCTTTTGATAAAACTCAACATTCATGTATGATAAAAACTCACCAGAAAGTGGGCATAGAGGAGACATACCTCAACATAATAAAGGCTGTATGTAACAACCTCACAGCTAACATCACACTCAATGGTGAAAAGCTGAAAACATTCCCTCTGAGATAAGGAACAAGACAAGGATTCCCATATTTATTTATTTATTTACTTAAATAATATTTATTTATTTATTTAACATAGTTTTGGAAGTCCTACCCAAAGTAATCAGAGAAGAAAAAGAAATTAAAGGAATCCAAACTGGAAAAGGAGAAGTAAAACTGTCACTGTTGGCAGATGACATGATACTATACATAGAAAATCTTAAAGATGCCACCAGAAAACTACTAGAACTCATCAATGAATTCGGTAAAGTTGCAGGATACAAAATTGATGTACAGAAATCTGTTGCATTTCTATACACTAACAATGTACTATCAGAAAGAGACACTAAGGGGAAAAAATCCCATTTACCACTGCATCAAAAAGAAAAAAAATACCTAGGAATAAACTTACCTAAGGAGGAAAAAGACCTGTACTCTGAAAACTATAAGACACTGATGAAAGAATTTTAAGACACACAAACACATGGAAAGATATACTGTGTTCTTGGGTTAGAAGAATCAATATTGTTAAAATGACTGTACTACCCAAGGCAATCTACAGATTCAATGCAATTCCTATCAAATTAACCAATGGCATTTTTCACAGAACTAAAACAAAAAATCTTAAAATTTGTATGGAAGCACAAAATACCCCAAATAGCCAAAACAATCTTGAGAGAGAAGAACAGAGCTGGAGGAATCATATCCACAGACTTCAGACTATACTACAAAGCTACATTAATCAGAACAGTATGGTACTGGCACAAAAACAGACTTATAGATCAATGGAACAGGATAGAAAGCCCAGAAATAAACCCACACACTTTTGGTCAATCAATCTATGACAAAGGAAGAAAGAATG
The DNA here is from genome assembly GCF_965194805.1 of Balaenoptera borealis. Classification (NCBI taxonomy): domain Eukaryota; kingdom Metazoa; phylum Chordata; class Mammalia; order Artiodactyla; family Balaenopteridae; genus Balaenoptera; species Balaenoptera borealis. Next base: position 7,057,355 of record NC_138860.1, read on the forward strand.
TACAATGGAGAAAAGACAGTCTCTTCGATAAGTGGTGCTGGGAAAAACTGGACAGCTACATGTAAAAGAATGAAATTAGAATATTCTCTAACACCACACACAAAAATAAATTCAAAATGGATTAAAGACCTAAATGTAAGACTGGATACTGTAAAACTTCTAGAGGAAAACATAGGCAGAACACTCTTTGACATAAATTGCAGCAATACTATTTTGGATCCCTCTCTTAAAGGAAATAAAAGCAAAAATAAACAAATGGGACCTAATTAAACTTAAAAGCTTTTGTGCAGCAAGTAAAACCATCGATAAAATGAAAAGACAACCTACTGAATGGCAGAAAATATTTGCAAATAACATGACCGATAAGGGATTAATATCCAACATATATAAACAGTTCATACAACTCAATATCCAAAATCAAACAATCCAATTAAAAAGTGGGCAGAAGAACTAAATAGACATTCTTCCAAAGAGGAAATGCAGATGGCGAACAAGCATATGAAAGGATGCTCAACATCACTAATCATCAGGGAAATGCAAATAAAAACCACCATGAGGTATCACCTCACTCTTGTCAGAATGACTATCATCAAAAAGAACACAAATAACAAATGCTGGCTGGCAAGGATGTGGAGAAAAGGGAACACTTGTACACTGTTGGTGGGAATGTACATTGGTGCGGCCACTGTGGAAAACTGTGTGGAGGTTTCTCAAAAAACTAAAAATAGGACTACCATATGACCAAGTGATTTCACTCTTGGGTATATATCTGAATAAAACAAAAACACTAATTCTAAAAGATACATGCATTCCAACATTCATAGCTGCATTATTTACAATTGCCAAGATGTGGAAACAACCTAAGTGTCCATCAAGAGTTGAAAGGATAAAGAAGAGATGGTATATACGTATAAAATAGAATACTACTCAGCCATAAAAAACGAAATTTTGCCATTTGCAGCAACATGGATGGACTTGGAGGGTGTAATGCTAAGTGAAATAAGTCAGACAGAGAAAGACAAATACTGCATGATATAGCTTATATATGGAATCTAAAAAATACAAAAAACTAGTAAATATAACAAAAACGTAGCAGACTCACAGATATAGAGAACAAACTAGTGCTTATGATGGTGGGGGCAATATAGGGGTGAAGGCATGGGATGTGCAAACTTTTGGGTGTAAGATAGGCTCAATAATGAATTGTACAACACAGGGAATATAGCTAATATTTTGTAATAACTGTAGATTGAAAGTAACCTTTAAAAATTGTATAAAACATAGAAATAAATTTTAAAAATAAATAAAATTCTATATCCAGTAGAAAAAAAAGATTTCACAATGAAGGCAAAATAAAGATACTTTCAGAAAAAAGAAAAAGCTGAGGGAATTTTCTCCATAAGACTCCCCCTTCCACCCATTCACAAAATACATTTAAAGAACTGCCAAAGAATGTTAGTGAGGATAGAGAAAAATTTTACAAGATATAAACTTGGATATATTTTAAGAAATGAAAAGCACTGGATAGACTATATATTTTAACAGATATAAAACAACAATAATTGTTTTATTACCATTTTTTTTAAGTTTGTGGACTACTCAGGTAGATATAATTAGAATTATATTATTTTAAGTGTTCACTATATAAATATTTGTGGGCTGCATCTAAAGCAATACTTAGAAATAAACAAATTCACATGCATATATTAGAAAAGAATATAATTAAATTAAGTGCTCTCAGTTTCCACATCAAGAAGGAATTAATGAAATGATAAAAATAAAAGTACAGACAACTGAAATAATAGAAAAAAATAGAAATGATAGAATATCAAGAAGCCAAAAAACTTTTCTTTGAAATGATCAATATAATTGATAAATCTGAGTAAAAAATTTTTAAGAATAGATAATAAATACTTGATCATTATCAGGAATAATAGAAGAGGTATCACTGAGAATGCTACTCATAATATGAATATTATAAGACCCTATAATGAAAATTTATGCTAATTAATTCAATAAACTTAGACAAAATAGACCACTTCAAAATCACTACTTAAGAAAACTGTCAAGAAAAATTACAAAATGTACTATATCCTGTATATTTTAAAAAATGAAATTCTCAAAATTTTCACAAACACAACTCTATATCCAGATTATCTCATTGATGAAATTTACAAAACACGTAAGGAAAAATACTAACAGTCTTACAGAAATTCTTTAAAGAGGAGGAAGAAACATGCACAGATGGGAAAAAAAGAAAAAAAAAGAAAAAAAACAATGGCACATTTCCTTCTCATTCACTGAAGTCTCTAATATGGTAAGAAATTTTACTTAGTGACAATATGAAAGAACTCATTCAATGATGGCTCTAGGTAAAAATTCCACCAAGTCAAGGACTTGCTAATAACTGACCTCTTTTACTGACATTATGCAGTGTGGTGGCCAGAAATAAATAGTAAGTGATCAGTTGGAATTAACACTCATTCTACTCTAGGACTTTATTGATTGATCTAGTAACAAAAGCAATTATCGATAATACAAGTAAAAGTTTAGGAAATTTAAAAAAAAAAAAGCAAAGGACATAAAAGCAAAAATAAACAAATGGGACCTAATTAAACTTAAAAACTTTTGCACAGCAAAGGAAACCATCCACAAAATGAAGAAAACCTACTGATGGGGGGAAAATATTTGCAAATTACATAACTGTTAAGGGATTAATATCCAACATATATAAACAGCCCATACAACACCATATCCAAAAAACAAACAACCTGATTAAAAAATGGACAGAAGACCTGGATAGACATTTTTCCAAAGAGGCAATGCAGATGGCCAACAGGCACATGAAAAGATGCTCCACATTGCTAATCATCAGGAAATGCAAATCAAAACCACCATGAGAGATCACCTCACACTTGTCAGAATGACTACCATCAAAAAGAACACAAATAACAAATGTTTTGGCTAGGATGTGGGGAAAAGGAAGCCTTGTACACTGTTGGTGGGAATGTAAATTGATGCAGCCAGTGTGGAAAACAGTATGGAGGTTTCTCAAAAAACTAAAAATGTAACTACCATATGATACAGCAGTTTCACTCCTGGGTATATATTCATAAAAATTAAAAACACTATTTCAAAAAGAAACATGCACACAAATGTTCATAACAGCATTATATATAACTGCCAAAAACTGGAGGCAACCTATGTCCATCAACAGATGAAAGGATAAAGAAGAGATGGTACATATATTCAATGGAACAGCACTCAGCCATAAAAAAGAATGAAATCTTGCCTTTTACAGCAGCATGGATAGACTTGGAGGGTATTATGCTAAGTGAACTAATTCAGACAGAGAAGGACATATACTGTATGATATCACTTATGTGTGGAATCTAAAAAAATACAACAAACTAGTGAATATAGCAAAAAAAGAAGCAGGCTCATAGATATAGAGAACAAACTAGTGGTTACCAGTGGGGAGATGGAGGGGGAGGGGAAATATAGGGGTAAGGAATTAAGAGGTACAAACTATTACATATAAAATAAGCTATAAAGATATATTGAACAACATGGGGAATACAGTCAATATTTTATAATAAGTATAAATGGAGTATGACCTTTAATAAGTGTTAATGACTATGGTACACCTGTAACTTATATAATAAATAAATAAATAAATAAATAAATAAATAAATAAATAAATAAATAAATAAATAAATAAATGCTTCTGTTTACCAAGGTCCACATTTTACTGCTGTTAGTGTATAAAAATAAGCAAGGAAATATTATAATAATGTAGATAATACATCTCTTGTCAACATCTGTGGTTTCCGTACAAAATAAAATGGGCAATTTAAAATATCTGTTGCTGAAAGCAGGTGTTAAAAAGTATTCAACAGGCTAAGTCAAATAAAGAAACATGTTTTAATAAAAATATGACACACTGTAATGTGTGGTTGGGGTCCAGCTGGATAGATCTCTAGGACTGGGAAATTAAACTAACACAACATTGTTAATCACCTGTACTCCAATATAAAATGAAAACTTTAAAAAAAAAAGGAGTGATTGAGGTTTTGTTTATACCTTTCCCATCTCACAAAGATTTTATTTATCTTGACTGATCTGGACGTCCCAGATTAAGGGTTGTACTGATGTGTGCAAATCAAAGGAGTCATCGATGAACTTAACATGGTACCTGCAGAACTACATACAGCATGATATACTCCTGAGGGGATCTTGGGTTGGGTCAAAACCTCACCTCATATATCCAGATTTGTACTAACAGTGAATGCGTCCCGATTTTCTAAAGGCAGGGGAAATCCTGTAATTCTTTACCCATCAAATCTTTCAATATCTTCCAGGGATGGATCAGAGAGAGAGAGGCCCATGTAATACTGATTATACTCCTCACTTTATGGGTACACTGTATAGTCAAAACCAAACACCATATCAAAGGAAGGAAAATATGATTTAAGAAGGAATCTCAGTGGAAACCAAGAGAAATCATGGCAAATGGTAATGAAGCCTGTATGTGTGCTTAATTCATAGGAAGGATGCAAAAATGAGAGCATTTAAAAGCAAAAGTCAACGCACTGCATTTGCTAATACCCATTACATTTGCTCAGATCTGCTGTTAATTTATAGCTGATGCTAATAAAAACCACTACTGATTTTGTCCAAAAATTGGGAAATTGAACTATGCTTATTTATGGTCACTGACTAAAACTCTGTCCAAATAATCTAGAGAAAAACATGACTTGCTAACCACAGATGACTTAGTTGACTAGTAGCCAGTTGCAGTGATAACTTGGTGCATGATTTTTGGTCTATGTTACTATCTTTTTTTCAAGTAACATGATGGAAATACGATGTTTGAATTATAAATTTTATTGTGGTTATAATGCTTTCAAATAAAGTAGAAATGTTACTCAGATGGTCCTATACCATTCACCAATTATGTTCCTTTGGGGGACACTTATGGGAAGTCTTTTGACACCCAGATTGTGGAATATGACAAATAGGGTTTCAAGGAACTTATAAATTTTTTATCGATACTGTGAAAGTAAATTTACCAATGTCAAAATTACTACATTACCTATGTAATATCATAAAGAGAAGAACTGTGAAACCAAATGTGGATGATAAAAGAAGTATTTTTCCAGGAGACTGTTTGCAAATGGAAGTCATTTCAGGAGGATAATGAAGGATTTGTGAATGGACCAGAGAAGCCACCTATTTGATGGAATATCACAGGCATTAACAAAGACGGGAGAGAAGGTTTGAGCCATTTCTCAAGGAAGGTGGTTGGATAATCTAATCACTGACCTTAAAGGTCAGTGGCCAGGTGTATTAGTGGTCTATGCCAGGGAGGTGCATTTATGAGGACAACATTACAAGTTTAAGCTGAAGCAGAATGACATCAGACAGTGTGGCCTTTACTCCTGTTCTCTGTGTACCCAGGTAATACATATCAGCAGTGAAATTACCTCCTTTGTGGTTCAAATTGTCAGGATTAAAAGAATAATGTTAAAAATCAACACTGTGTCATTGCAATTGGGGAGGCAATGGGTAGTATTACATTATCTTACCTAAAGTCCTGTGTTAGTAGGAACATGTGCCATGATATATGATTACGGTTATGTCCAAACACCACGTGGAATCTGAAGGGTTTTCAAAAAAAAAAAATGGCCTCTAGCAACTACCCCAGGTGTTACAATTATGGGTACATAGGTTAAGCACATGAAAAGAAAATGCAAACTATAATTTTAACTTATGCATCGTATGTCAAATATTATGTTGAGGTCCCTACTTTATTAACTTTAGTATTACATTAAAATCAACTTCTCAGGCCAATCAGAATTAGAAAATATTGGGGGATTTATCTGAAGCTCTTGATCAATGTCATGCATATCAATATATATAGATTGGTCAGAAGAAGGCTTAAGAAATATCAGACACACCTTCATTAACATACACAAAAAGTCCAAATAATCCTTGATGGCAGAGAAAGGGAATAATCAAGCTGATAAAAGTATCAAAATGCCTGTGAAGGGATAGAGTCATTACTAAAATGATTTATATAAAAAATAATTCCCATTTTCCATTAGATAGGTCAAATCCCAGGAGTCATTGGAGTGTTTACAGACTTGTTTGTATAAAATCTTGGGGGAAATATTTTCAGGAAATATGTTTTAAGACAAATTATGAAAAGATACATAGAAATATTTGGCAAGACGATATTGATCAAGATCAGAGGGTAGATGGTGTAGTAAAGCTAACAGCCAGGCTTTGATTTATTTCCTCTTACTTGGGGACTGTAGAGACTATAGTTGAACTAGATCAGACCTCCTTGTAAATAAGCTGATGACATTTATAAATGGGAATATACAATGACGTAAAGGATACTATAAAAATCATGAGAAAATATTTTCATCACCTGGAGACAAAGTATTTCTTACATAGAGAGGGCACAAAAAGCACTAATACAAATCCACAAAACTAAACCAAAACAAACATACAAATATTCCATGAATTGGGCTCATTGAACAAAGTCATTAGGATTAGAAAATATTGACTCAGATAAGAATAAAGTATTTATTATGTACATCTGACAAATTACTTGTATCTAAACTATATAAAGTAAGCCACAATAGTGAAATAAAAAGATGCAAACCCAATTTCAAAAAGAATAGCCTAAGATGTTAAGCTTATAGTTCACAAAAATTATATACAAATGGCTTAAATGGGCATGGAAACATCACTAGTCCCCAGAAAAAGGCAACTTTAAGCTATAATGAGATATACATACCAATGATTATAGCTGAAATCTTTAAAATCTCACGACATTAATGTTTGTGAGACTGTGGGACAATTGCAACTTGCATACATTTTTATACAAGTCTTTTCAAAAAATATCTGACAGTTTCTTTTAGACTAAACATACACCTAACCTATGACCAAATTATTCCAACTCTAGGTATTTACCAAAAAACAAATTAAAACAAATGCCCATGAAAAAAGAAATGAAAACATATGATCACAAAATATATTCACAAGAAAGTTTTTAGCAGCTTTCTTTATAATATACACAACATAGAAAGGCTCTAAAAGTCCACTAATAGGAGACTGGGTAATCAAACTGTGATAGAATCACAAAATACAAGTCTAGACAACAACTACAAAACAAGCAAAACAAATAGCAATTGATTCATGAAACAACGTGGATGCTTCTAAAATACAAAGTAGTGTATACTGAGTATTACTAACATCACAAAATGTCAAAGAAGGCAAAATAATCCATGGTGGAAAAATAAAGTATAACCATGTTGCCTTGGAGGAGCATGGGTTATCTGGGAAGAGGCATGCAGGAAATTTCTGGGGTGATGTTATGGTATCTATCCTGATAGGAGTTTGGGTTAACAGATGCATACATCTGTCAAAATGCATTAAGTGATGTAAGTAAGTTTGCTGAATTTCACCCTATGTAAATTTTACCTGAGAAAACTGTAAACAAACATTAAATTCCTATCGGTGATATGTCTGCTAATATGTTTAGGGATGAAGTTTACTGATTTTGTCAGCCTATGTTGAAATGCATCTAAGTAGAAGAGGAATTGATGAATGTATGGATAAAGGACTGAATAGACAGATAGATATGTGAACTAAATATAGTAAAAATAGTTTTTGCAGAATCTTGGTAATAGGTATATGGGTGTTCATTGGGAAATTTTCAAAATTTTCTAATGTTTTAAAATTTTTCATAATAAAATGCAAAAAAACAAAAAGCAGTAAGAATTCTCAATTATCAATAAAAAATTAATCCCATATCAATCAACATAAGGAAAATACTGGAACATCAATTATTAATATTGTAATTAAGATATTTCAGACATTGTAGGTATTGCATTAAATATGGAAGTGCAAAGCCCTATATATATATAATACATATATTTGAACATCACAAGGTAACATAATAGTTATTTGAATTAGTAAAATAATGTCCATACATAAAATAACTAGTGATACAATGTAAATGCTTTCCCAAAGATCAGTGAAACCTATTAGAAAGCCTAGCAATAGACCGTTGTGGGACTATAAGCTAACAATTCTGAGACCATTATACACAGATACTGGAACAGAACAATTAAGTAAATGGATGTCGGACAGTGCGTGCTAGATTCCTCACTGTTGGAGTGGAGTTATAGATAAGAAAGGGGAAGAGACTAAAATCATCAAGATGATAATGCATTAGAGTTGAGGACTTCTGTGTGAATTCACAGATGGAAACACATAAAGCTATTTAGAGGTACATGTGTAAACACAGGTGACTATACACATATATTCCTTTTTCTGTCCTCTGAGTAGGTCTAGAAGCAACACCTCAGTAGCCATGAGTACCCACATCTTGGTTTTTCTAATCCATTTTCCAATGAAATTACTGACTCAAGTGCATTGAATATAGAAGATGAGGCTGGAGCATCTTGTAGTGCCAAAAAGTAAGAAAGTGCTTACAAACAAAAAATATAAAACAACAAAAAACAACCCACAATGATGGGGACATATCAAAGGCATACAAGGGGCATCTCAACAGGTAAAGTTGGAATACTTTGAGAAACAAATAAGAGTATTGGGTTATATCTCAAAATATAAATATATATGATGCATACAGGTATAAATAAGCAATTGAATAAATAGATGGGGTGAAGAGAGAAGTGTCACCTACAGAAAAATTATTAATCATTAATGAAAATACTCTGTTCTCAAAAAGGGAGAGCATCACTCCCAACTCACTGAGTATGGGCTATACAGTGACTTCCTTCCAAAGAGTATAGTATGGACAAGGAAAAAAGAATAACTCTCCAGTGGAGAAATCTGCCAAGTGCTACTTCATCTAGGTGATTAAGATGAACACCAGCGATGATAAGACATGGTGATAGCATGAATCCTTAATACGATATGATGAACATGGCACTTTACCTATGTTTTCTTCCAAAACACATAATCCCAGTCTAATCAAGAGGAAAAATATCAGACAAATACCAATTGACAGGCATTCTTAATGTACCTGAAAGACACTCCTTGAAACTGTCAAGGACATCAACAAGGCAAGTCACAGAAACTGTCACACCCAGTTGGTACCTAAACATACATGACAACTAAATTTTGTGTGGAATTCTGGATGGGATCTTAGAACAGAAAAAGGACTTGGAAGAGAAAAAGGTTTTCCTTAGGAAAAAAGTAAGGAAATCTCAATAAAGTATAAATTATAGTTAATAATAATATAACAATGTTGGTTCATTAATTGTGTACCATACTAATACAAGATTTCAAAAGTAGGGGATACTGTGTATGGTGAGAATGAGAATTTACCATACTAATTTTGCACTGTTTCTGAACATGGAAAACTGTTCTAAAATAAAACATTTATTTAAAAATAAGGTAATACAAATTCCATGTTCCTCAAAGGAAACCAAGTCTAAATGATTATGCAAATTCTACCCAATTTCCAAAGAAAGCATCACTCTAGCATTATTTAAATTTTTCTAACCCATGCACAGTAAAAGGAGTGCCCGTCTGATTTTTCCAACTCTCAAAATTATGAAGCCTTAACTAGACATGCACAGATTTAAAAAAATATTATATGGGGAGTATGAGTTATGAAATAAAATGCAACAATGTTAAAAGTACCATATTAGTTTCCATTTGCCATTGAAACAAATTACCACATATTAAGTGGATTAAAACAATACAAATTAATTATTTAATAGTCTTACAGGTCAGAATTCTGAAATTAATTTCACTGGGTTAAAACCAAGATATAAGCACAGCTGTATTCTCTCTGCAGTCTCTATGGGAGAATCAATTTCTTCATCTTTCCAGCTTCTGGAAGCTGCGGGTAGTCCTTGGCTCATGGCCGCATTACCCCAACCTCTGCTTCCATCATCACATCTCCTCTGAATCCCACCTCTTGCTTCCCTCTAATGAAGACTTGTCTTTATGTTGCCCACATTGCACCCATATGGGCAATCCAGGATAATCTTCCCATCTCAAGATCCTTAACTCAATCACATCTGCAAAGCCCCTTTGGCCATGTAAGGTAACATATTCAGTTCCATGGGTTAGGATGTAGATATCTTTGGGGAACCATTATTCTAAGCTACTAGGTACATATGAAAATATTGGTATGGAAACATCTATAACAAATATCCTAAAAAAAAACAGTTGTTTGCTGACTAGGTTAGTTTGCTTTGTTATATGACTTCAAATGATCATATGCAACAACTGGTTTATGCATTTTTTAGATTCCTGTGTCATGTACCATCAATATGTCCTTAATATCTAACTTTTAAACCACATTTTAAGCTTCAGTGTTTATAGTCCATGACATAATTGTTCTGTCCTTGTATTCCAAGTACTTACATATTGTCTGGTACATTTAGAGCATTCACCAAATGAATGCTACACATTAAGATTATATTTTATTTTATTGATCAGAATTCATGTTTTGTAAGGACATGATTATTTTAAGGTATAGCATATGATCTGGAATGCTATAGTGACAAATAAGGTTTCCTTGGGAAACCTTGGGAGGGGATGTTGGATTGCCTGGTTGAAAATATTGCTTCTACCCTTTGGACATGTTGTTCTGGGCAAATTACATAAACTCTCCGTATTTCAATTTCCTTCTCTAAAATGGCAGTGTTCAGAGGATCTACCCCATGAAATTTTGTGAGAATCAGTGTATACTATATGTAAAACACTTAGATCAAAGTCTAGTTATAACAGACACTTTATTCTACTGCTACTACTACCATTATTATTACAATATTGGGGCAGTCAAGTACCAATGTTTCTTTATTTACACTGTTTAGTTCTTTTACAAAATAATATATTTTTATATGTGTCATAAACAAAAATATGTTATGGACATCTATATTGATTTATTTCAGATGTTTACAAAAGTTTAAAGGAAATTGTATGTTCCACCAGAATTTAGGCATTAATCTTGTGGAAAATTCAACTGATTTGTGAACACTATAATATTCTGGCTTTCATAGAGAATGAGACTATAATAAAAGATGTAAGGCTAAAAATGCTCTCCCTTTAATGTTAATCTCATCTTCACTTAGACAATCATTATTTATTTAGATTTATTCAGAAGTTCAGTTCAGAATATAAATGATATATTTTTAAAAAGCTATTAATTTAAAAAAATTTATATTTGAAAGTGCAGCATACGCACAAATATTGTAGTTCTACAACTTTGCTGGAGCTTGCTCTGGCTAAATTCATGATGTTTAAAGGCATTTGCTTCATAAAATTCTCCAAGTTTCATATCTACTGTATTAGCAAAACTTTGAAATCCACTGTATACATTTAGAGCCCTAAATAAATTTTATTGTATCTGCTATTAAAATATATATTCCAAAAGACACCAATACCAACCACAAAGTCAAAAGAAACTAATATAAAACATTCAGTGTGCATTTTGAATATCTTTTCCAAAGGTTTCTATTTTATATTCAATTTCACAGAGGATGGTTTCCTTAGCAACTAACACTCTGCCACATAGTTCTTTAATAGGATATTACTAAAAAAATAATGGTTAGGTATTATGTGACTGAAAATGTGAGATTTTTACTACTTGTTAAAGTTATTACCCATTTTTTAAAATATCATTGAGGTACTTACAATTTAACACCTTTGGGCACTTAAACTTAGTGTGGTGTAGCTGAAAAAACACATCTCCTAAAATCGTCACCTCTAAGAAGAATTCAGAGAACTTGCTGAAATTATGAATGGAATTTATCTTTATTGTCAGTGTTCACAGCAAAATGTATTGTAAAGGCAATGAACCTGATGCTAGAACAGGCTTAAATTATAATGATAAATAAGGTTTCTCTTAAAAGATGAATATTCTCATAAATATACCTTGACTGTGCATTAATATATCTATTGTCCTGCAACCAGTTTTAATAGAAATGGAGATATAAATTTCTAAGTAGATCAAGTCATATATATATTCATATATATATTTATTTATTTTGGAGTTTGTATAATATAATACTGTGTATTTACCTAAGTGTATAAATGTCTTCAGTGTAAACTACCTGCATCTCTTTCCTTACAATAAATGTACCTGCAGAAAAATGTTTCTTTGGACCTCTAAGAAAACGTTTTAAAACAAATTCACTTCAAGTCTTTAACTTATTGAGGAAAACACACCAATCATCTACTTGGAGTACTTTAAAGAGTGTTTTTAATATATGTGTATATATATATTTAAAATATATATAAGTTTTTCCCATTATTTTGGAACTCAGAGTCACCATGATAGAGATCATTAATATCAGAAATGAGGCATTTATTCCATAATAGGAATTATTATTATTATTTAATAGGAATTATTATTAATATTATTTCTGGCTATACATTAATACCACAAATATTTATTCAGCATTTATTTTTTATTTGTATTGTTCTATAAATTGTGACAATGATTATTGTGGACTGATTGATTACCTTGGTTAGCTAATAAAATGTTGAAGATGGTTTGTAAGGAAAATGATAGAAAAGAAAGTGAAACTTCACAAGAATAGAGAAACAAGAATATAAAGGTGTAGAAATGAAGAAATTTAACAAGAATCCCCAAAAGAGTAGTTATCAGAAACTGATATGAGAATCCAGAGTACAGAATTAATTTACTGTTATAAAGTGATACATAAAAATACTGTGAATGAAATGATAACCACATTATATCCTCATCATAAATTGAGAAAAATTTTCAACATAAAGCAAAGGACTGGATTATGTACGTTTTTCAAAATCTGTCAAATCAAGATACTAAAATACACAATACAAGTAGAGACATATGACTCAGAGGTTCCTATGAAATGCCATCTTGGATGGCATTCCAAATCACTGAAGGAAAGAAGCTGAGAAAAGTGACATGAAAATGTCATCTTTCCTCTACTCCTTATGTAAAAATATATCTCATATTTCAAAAGTATTTATACCATGATCAAAATGAAAAATAATACAAAAAAATTACTAGAAGTACAATGGGTAAAAGAAAACATTATAACTTTGTATTCAGACATTTTTCTAAACATACCATATACATCAAAAGCCATAAGAACATGAATGGTTTATTGAAAAGATATAATTATAAAATTGTAGGGAGTTCCTTGGGGGCCTAGTGGTTAGGATTCTGGGCTTTCATTTCAGTGGCCCAGGTTCAATCCCTAGTTGGGGAACTGAGATCCCGCAAGCCACATGGCACAGCTTGGCAAAAAAAAAAAAAAAAAAATTGTATAAAACAAGATACACCATTAGCGAAGTTGACAGAAAAATGAAATATTCAAAAATAAACACAACAATAATAACAAAGGGTTTCATTTTCCTTTTTATTAAAACAAAAGATAAAAACTATAAAATAAAAGATAATTTCATTGAGAATTTTCCAAAGCAAATATTAAAAACTTTTAAGGCAAGTCAAAAGAAGAAATGCAACTCATAACTATGAGAAAATGTATTTATATTCACTAATTACCACATGATACAAATAAGATATTCCTCCTATAAGATAAACCAAAATTTAAAATATTGCAAAATACCAGTATTTCCTGTGGAATGTTAGAGTACACACTCTTATACACTCTTGGTAGCTGTGTAAATTTATCTTTTTTGAGAATCTTGGCATTATTTTTATCATGTGAAGGTGAAGGTAATGCTAGTAATTTTAATGACAACGGTAAGAACAAAGTAATAACAACAACAAAAGCTATAACTTATTGAAGACTTATGTACTAGTCAGTGTTCCCAGCACTTTATCTTTAGCTCACTCAGAAATACTTAATATGAAAGGCACTCTTAAATTCTCCATGTCAAACACTAGGCATCTAAGAAGAAATGTTTTAATATGTTTTCCTAAGGTCACATAACGAGTAAATGACAGAAATGAGATATTAGTCCAGGCATTTTGACTCCAAATCAAGTTCTATTAACCACTATACCACACTAAGGAAAAGTAAAAGTGAATTAAAAGTGCCGAAGGAGGTGATTCACCTATGTACAGTTATAGACGTAGATCTAGAGTGTATATATGAATAGAGAATATGCACCAAAGTTTAAAAAGTAATTATTTCTAGACATTTTAGGCTGAGTTTTTGGCATGAATTAGAATTCACCCTAAACATTTTAAATGATGAGACTTCAATGGCGAGTCTTCCTTCAAAAGTCTGAGCATACATTGTTAGGGGTAAAAATAAGAAATGAGAATATGCCTAGAAAAATACTTCAATGCAAAACTACCACAGCCCTTTTGATGAAAAGATAAGGGCAATAAATATTTTTACTGGAGCCGAGTATTTGCCACACAAAGATGGAACTCATGTACTGGGACAGACATGGTCCTGAAGGGAATGCAGGAGAATTACTCCAGCTTAATACAGTTTTGCCTTCCTTTTTTTTTTTTTCCCTCCCATTGTCCTAACCTAACCTGAAGTCCACAGCTGAATTATATTAGGGGCAGGAGCTAGCCATCAGGGACTAGTCTTCCTGAGTACAGAGCAGGGCAAATGGGGGCAGAAAATGTGTCTAAGGAGCTGGGTGGGAGAGGGTGTCTCAAACAAAAAAAATCAGCACACTAGTAATTAAGAAATGTACTTTAAAATTTTCCTCTTCTTAAATTATCTCTGAGATATTTATTTTAAAACTTCACAAGAGAGGACCTTCAAGATGATGGAGGAGTAAGACGTGGAGATCACCTTCCTCCCCACAAATACATCAAAAATACATCTACATGTGGAACAACTCTTACAGAACACCTACTGAACGCTGGCAGAAGACCTCAGACTTCCCAAAAGTCAAGAAACTCCTCCACGTACCTGGGTACAGCAAAGGAAAAAGGAAAAACCAGAGACAATAGAAAAAAGAAAAAACAGAGACAAAAGAATAGGGACAGGACCTGCACCTCTGGCGGGGAGCTGTGAAGGAGCAAAAGTTTCCACACTCTAGGAAGCCCCTTCACTGGTGGAGACTGGGGTGGGTGGAGGGAAAGCTTCGGAGCTATGGAGGAGAGCGCAGCATCAGGGGTGCAGAGGGCAAAGTGGAGAGATTCCTGCACAGAGGATCAGTGCCGACCAGCACTCACCAGCCTGAGAGGCTTGTCTGCTCACCAGCCAGGACGGGTAGCGGCTGGCAGCTGAGGCTCGGGCTTCGGAGGTCAGATCCCAGGGAGAGGACTGGGGTTGGCTGCGTGAACGCTGCCTGAAGGGGGTTAGTGAGCCACAGATAGCCGGGAGGGGGTCTGGGAAAACCTCAGGACCTGCCTAAGAGGCAAGAGGACATTGTTTCAGGGTGTGCAAGGAGAGGAGATTCAGAGCACTGCCTAAACAAGCGTCAGAGACAGTCACAAGCCACGGCTATCAGCGTGGACCACAGAGACAGGCATGAAATGCTAAGGCTGCTGCTGCAACCACAAAGAATCCTGTGTGCAAGCACAGGTCACTATCCACATGTCCCCTCCCAGGAGTCTGTGCAGCCCACCACTGCCAGGGTCCTATGATGCAGGGACAACTTCCCTGGTAGAACACACAGTGTACCCCAGGCTGTTGCAATGTCACACCAGCCTTGGCCCCCTCAGGCTCACCCCGCATTCCGTACCCCACCCTCCCCCCTGCCTGAGTGGGCCAGAGCCGCCAAATCAGCCGTTCCTTTAACCTTCTCCTGCCTGGGTGAAGAACAGACACCAGAGAGGGACCTACATGCAGAGGCTGAACCAAATCCAAAGCTGAACCCCAGGGACTGTGCAAACAAAGAAGAGAAAGGGAAATATCTCTGTGCAGCATCAGGAGGAGCAGATTAAATTTCAACAATCAACTTGATGTACCCTGCATCTGTGGAATACATGAAGAGACAATGAATCATCCCAAAATTGAGGCAGTGGACTTTGGGAACAACTATAGACTTGGGGTTTGCTGTATGCAACAGACTAGTTTCTGATTTTTATGTTTATCTTATTTTAGATTTTAGCACTAGTTATCATTGGTGGATTTGATTATCGGTTTGGTTGCTCTCTTCTTTTTTTTAATTACTTTTTTATTTTAATAATATACTTTTTAAATTTTTTATTTTAATAACTTTGTTTTATATTATTTTATGTTAATTTTCCATTCTTTCTTTTTTTTCTCCATTTCTTCTGAGTCGTGTGGCTGACAGGGGCTTAGCACTCCAGCCAAGTGTCAGGTCTGAGTCTCTGAGGTGGGAGATCTGAATTCAGAACACTGGACCACCAGAGACCTCCCAGATCCACATAATATCAATTGGCGAGAGCTCTCCCAGAGATCTCCATCTCAACGCTAAGACCCAGCTCTACTCAATGACGAGCAAGCTCCAGTGCTGGACACACCATGACAAACAACTAGCAAGACAGGAACACAACCCCACCCATTAGCAGAGAGGCTGCCTAAAATCATAATAAGTTCACAGACACCCCAAAACACACCACCAGACGTGGTCGTGCCCACCAGAAAGACAAGATCCAGCCTCATCCATCAGAACACAGGCACCAGTTCCCTCCACCAGGAAGCCTACACAATGCACTGAACCAACCTTACCCACTAGGGGCAGACACCAAAAACGACGGGAACTACGAACCTGCAGCCTGCTAAAGGCGACCCCAAACACAGTAAGTTAACCAAACTGAGAAGACAGAGAAATACACAGCAGATGAAGGAGCAAGGTAAAAACCCACCAGACCAAACAAATGAAGAGGAAATAGGCAGTCTACCTGAATAAGAATTCAGAAAAATGATAGTAAAGATGACGCAAAATCTTGGAAATAGAATGGAGAAAATACAAGAAATGTTTAACAAGGACCTAGAAGAACTAAAGAGCAAACAAACAATGATGAACAACACAATAAATTAAATTAAAAATTCTCTAGAAGGAATCAATAGCAGAATAACTGAGGCAAAAGAATGGATAAGTGACCTGGAATATAAAATACTGGAAATAACTACCACAGAGCAGAATAAAGAAAAAAGAATGAAAAGAATTGATTACAGTCTCAGAGATATCTGGGACAACATTAAACGCACCAACATTCAAATTATAGGGGTCCCAGAAGAAGAGAAAAAAAAACGGATTAAGAAATATTTGAAGAGATTATGGTTGAAAATTTCCTTAATATGGGGAAGGAAATAGTCAATCAAGTCCAGGAAGTGCAGAGAGTCCCATACAGGATAAATCCAAGGAGAAACACACTGAGACACATATTAGTCAAACTATCAAAAATTATATACAAAGAAAAAAATATAAAAAGCAGCAAGGGAAAAGCAAAAAATAACATACAAGGGAATCCCCATAAGATTAACAGCTGATATTTCAGCAGAAACTCTGCAAGCCAGAAGGGAATGGCAGGGCATATTTAAAGTGATGAAAGGGAAAAACCTACAACCAAGATTACTCTACCCAGGAAGGATCTCATTGAGATCTGATGGAGAAATTTAAAAACTTTACAGATAAGCAAAAGCTAAGAGAATTCGGCACCATGAAACTAGTGTTACAACAAATGCTAAAGGAACTTCTCTAGGTAGGAAACAGAAGAGAAGGAAAAGGCCTACAATAACAAACACAAAACACTTAAGAAAATGGTAATAGGAACATACATAGCGATAATTACCTTAAATTCAGATGGATTAAATGCTCCAACCAAAAGACATAGACTGGCTGAATGGATACAAAAACAAGACCCATATATATGCTGTCTACAAGAGACCCACTTCAGACCTAGGGACACATACAGACTGAAAGTGAGGGGATGGAAAAAGATAGTCCATGCAAATGGAAAATCAAAAGAAAGCTGGAGTAGCAATTCTCATATCAGACAAAATAGACTTTAATATAAAGACTATTACAAGGGACAAAGAAGGACACTACATAATGATCAAGGGCTCGATCCAAGAAGAAGATATAACAATTGTAAATATTTATGCACCCAACATAGGAGCACCTCAATATATAAGGCAAATACTACCAGCCATAAAAGGAGAATTTGACAGTAACACAATCATAGTAGGGGACTTTAACACCCCACTTTCCCCAATGGACAGATCATCCAAAATGAAAATAGATAAGGAAACACAAGCTTTAAATGACACAATAAACAAGATGGACTTAAATGATATTTATAGGACATTCCATCCAAAAACAACAGAATACACTTTCTTCTCAAGTGCTTATGGAACATTCTCCAGGATAGATTATATCTTGGGTCACAAATCAAGCCTTGGTAAATTTAAGAATACTGAAATCACATCAAGTATCTTTTCCGGCCACAATGCTATGAGACTAGATATCAATTACAGGAAAAAAACTAAGAAATACAAACACATGGAGACTAAACAATATGTTACTAAATAACCAAGAGATCACTGAAGAAATCAGAGGAAATCATAAAATACCTAGAAACAAATGACAATGAAAACATGACAACCTTAAACCTATGGGATGCAGCAAAAGCAGTTCTAAGAGGTAAGTTTATAGCAATACAATCCTACCTCAAGAAAAAAGAAAAATCTCAAATAAACAAACTAACCTTACACCTAAAGCAATTAGAGAAAGAAGAACAAAAGATACCCAAATTTAGCAGAAGGAAAGAAATCATAAAGATCTGACGGGAATAAATGAAAAAGAAATGAAGGAAATGATAGCAAAGATCAATAAAAGTAAAAGCTGTTTCTTTTGGAAGATAAACAAAATTGATAAACCATTAGTCAGACTCCTCAAGAAAAAAAGGGAGAAGACTCAAATCAACCGAATTAGAAATGAAAAAGTAGAAGTTACAACTGACACTGCAGAAATACAAAGAATCATGAGAGATTACCCCAGGGAACTATATGCCAATAAAATGGACAACCCGGAAGAAATGGACAAATTCTTAGAAAAGCACAACCTTCTGAGACTGAACCAGGAAGAAACAGAAAAAATAAAGAGACCAATCACTAGAACTGGAATTGAGACTGTGATTAAAAATCTTCCAACAAAAAAATCCCCAGGACCAGATGGCTTCACAGGCGAATTCTATCAAACATTTAGAGAAGAGATAACATCTATCCTTCTCAAATTTCTCCAAAATATAGCAGAGGGAGGAACACTCTCACTCATTCTATGAGACCACCATCACCCTGATACCAAAACCAGACAAAGATGTCACCAAAAAAGAAAACTACAGGCCAATATCACTGATGAACATAGATGCGAAAATCCTCAACAAAATACTAGCAAACAGAATCCAACAGCACATTAAAAGGATCATACACCATAATGAAATGGGGTGTATCCCAGGAATGCAAGGATTCTTCAATATACGGAAGTCAATCAATGTGATACACCATATTAACAAATTGAAGAATAGAAACTGTATGATCATCTCAATAGAGGCAGAAAAAGCTTTCGACAAAATTCAACATCCATTTATAATAAAAATGCTCCAGAAAGTAGGCATAGAGGGAACGTACCTCAATATAATAAAGGCCATCTATGACAAACCCACAGCCAACAGCGTTCTTAATGGTAAAAAACTAAAACCATTTCCACTAAGATCAGGAACAAGACAAGGTTGCCCACTCTCACCACTATTATTCAACATAGTTTTGGAAGTTTTAGCCACAGCACTCAGAGAAGAAAAAGAAATAAAAGGAATTCAAATCGGTATAGAAGAAGTAAAGCTGTCACTGTTTGCAGATGACATGATAGTATACATAGAGAAGCCTAAAGATGCTACCAGAAAACTACTGGAGCTAATCAATGAATTTGGTAAAGTAGCAAGATACAAAATTAATGCACAGAAATCTCTTGCAGTCCTGTACACTAATGATGAAAAATCTGAAAGAGAAATTAAGGAAACACTCCCATTTACCACTGCAACAAAAAGAATTAAATACCTAGGAATAAACCTACCTAAGGAGACAAAAGACCTGTTTGGAGAAAACTATAAGATACTGATGAAAGAACTTAAAGATGATACAAACAGATGCAGAGATATACCATGTTCTTGGATTGGAAGATTCAACATTGTGAAAATGACTATACTACCCAAAGCAATCTACAGATTCAGTGCAATCCCTATCAAATTACCAATGGCATTTTTCACAGAACTAGAACAAAACAATTTCACAATTTGTACGGAAACACAAAAGACCCCAAATAAATCTTGAGAAAGAAAAACGGAGCTGGAAGAATCAGGCTCCCTGACTTCAGACTATAGTACAAAGCTACAGTAATCAAGACAGTATGGTACTGGCACACAAATATAGACCAATGGAACAGGATAGAAAGCCCAGAGGTAAGCCCACACACACCTTATTTTTATGGTCACCTTATTTTTGATAAAGGAAGCAAGAATATACAATGGAGAAAAGACAGCCTCTTCAATAAGTGGTGCTTGGAAAACTGGACAGCTACATGTAACAGAATGAAATTAGAACACTCCCTAACACCATACACAAAAATAAACTCAAAATGGATTAAAGACCTAAATGTAAGGCCAAACACTATCAAACTCTTAGAGGAAAACATAGACAGAACACTCTAAGACATAAAACACAGCAAGATCCTTTTTGACCCACCTCCTAGAGAATTGGAAATAAAAACAAAAATAAACAAATGACACCTAATGAAACTTAAAAGCTTTTGCACAGTAAAGGAAACCATAAACAGGACAAAAAGACAACCCTCAGAATGGGAGAAAATATTTGCAAACGGAACAACTGACAAAGGGTTAATTTCCAAAATATACCAGCAGCTCATGTAGCTCAATATCAAAAAAACCCAAACAACCCAATCCAAAAATGTGCAGAAGGCCTAAAAAGACTTTTCTGCAAAGAAGAAAAACAGATGGCTAAGAGGCATGTGAAAAGATGTTTGACATCACTAATTATTAGAGAACAGAAAATCAAAACTACACACGGGTCCGAATGGCCATCATCAAAGAATCTACAAACAATAAATTCTGAACAGGGTGTGGAGAAAAGGGAACCCTCTTGCATTGTTGGTGGAAATGTAAGTTGATACAGACACTATGGAGCCACTATGGAGAACAGTATGGAGGTTCCTTAAAAAACTAAAAATAGAACAACCATATGATCCAGCAATCCCACTACTGGGCATAAACCCTGAGAAAACCATAATTCAAAAAGAGTCATGTATCACAATGTTCACTGCAGCACTATTCGCAATAGCCAGGACATGGAAACAACCTAAGTGTCCATCGACAGATGAATGGAGAAAGAAGATGTGGCACATATATGCAATGGAATATTACTCAACCAAAAAACAAACGAAATTGAGTTATTTGTAGTGAGGTGGATGGACCTAGAGTCTGTCATACAGAGTGAAGTAAATCAGAAAGAGAAAAGCAAATACCATATGCTAACACCTATATATGGAATCTAAAAAAAAAAAAAAAAAAAAAAAAAGGCTCTGAAGAACCTAGTGGCAGGAATAAAGACGCGGACATCGAGAATGGACTTGGGGACATGGGGAGGTGGAAGGGTAAGCTGGGAAGAAGTGAGAGACTGGCATTAACATATGTACACAACCAAATGTAAAATAAATAGATAGTGGGAAGCTGCTGCATAGCACAGGGAGATCAGCTCTGTGCTTTGTGGCCACATAGGGGATGGGATAGTGTGGGTGCGAGGGAGGTGCAAGAAGGAGAGGTTATGGGGATATATGTATACATATAGCTGATTCACTTTGTTACAGAGCAGAAACTAACACAACAATGTAAAGCAATTATACTCCAATAAAGATGTTAAAAAAATAAAAAAGAAAAGCCTGCACAAGCCACTTAGACCAGCTTCACCCACCAGGGGGCAGACACCAAAAGCAAGGGGAACTGCAATCCTGCAGCCTGTGCAAAAGAGACCACAAACACAGAAATTTAAACTATATGACGGCAGAGGAATACTTTCCTGACAAAGCAACAAGATAAAACCCCAGAAAAACAATTAAGTAAGGTGGACATAGGCAATCTGCCTGAAAAAGAATTCAGAGTAATGATAGTAAAGATGATCTAAGGTTTCGGAAAAAGAATGGAGGCACAGACCAAGGAGATACAAGAATTGTTTAACTAAGAGCTAGAAGATACAAAGAATAAACAAACAGATTTGAACAATACAGTAACTGAAATGAAAAGTACACTGGAAGGAATCAATAGCAGAATAACTGGGGCAGAAGAACAAATAGGTGAGCTGGTAGACAGAATGTTGGAAATAAGGCCATGGAACAGAATAAAGAAGAAAGAATACAAAGAAATGAGGAGATTTTAAGAGACCACGGGGACAATATTAAATGCACCATTCACATTATATGGGTCCCAGAAGGAGAAGAGAGAAGGAAAGACCTGAGGAAATATTTGAAGAGATAATAGCTGAAAACTTCCCTAACATGGGAAAGGAAATATTCACCCAAGTCCAGGAAGCACAGAGAGTCCTATACAGGACAAACTAGGATGAACATGCTGAGACACATATTAATCAAATTCACAAAAATTAAAGACAAAAAGAAAATATCAAAAGCAACAAGGGAAAAGCAACAAATAATATACAAGGGAGTCCCCATAAGTTTATCAGCTGATTTTTCAGCAGAAACTCGAGGCCAGAAGGGAGTGGCACAATATATTTAAAGTGATGGAAGGGAAAAACATAAAACCAAGAATGCTCTACCCAGCAAGGATCTCATTCAGATTCCATGGAGAAATCAAAAGCTTTACAGACAAGCAAAAGCTAAGAGAATTCAGCACCACCAAACCAGCTTTGCAACAAATACTAAAGGAACTTCTCCAGGCAGAAAAGAAATGCCCAAAAGTAGAAACAAGAAAATTACGAATGGGAAAGCTCACCAGTAAAGGCAAACATACAGTAAAGGTAGGAAATCATCTACACACAAATATGATATCAAAGCCAGCAATCATAAGAGGACAGTACAAATGCAGGAAATGGGAAATGCATTTGAAATTAAGAGACCAGCAACTTAAAACAATCTTGTATATATATAGACTGCTATATGAAAAACCTCATTGGAAAAACCCAAAAAAGAAAATCTACAATAGATATATACATACACACACACACACACAACAGGAATCCAAACAACACTAAAGAGTGTCATCACAAGTCACAAGAGAAGAGAATAAAAAAGGAAGGGAAGAAGAAACACATACAAAAACAAATCCAAAACAATTAACGAAATGGCAATAAGAACACACATATTGATAATTACCTTAAATATAAATGGATTAAATGCTCCAACCAATAGACACAGACTGGCTGAATGGATACAAAAACAATAACCATATATATGCTGTCTACAAGAAACCCACTTCAGATCTAGGAACGCAGAGAGACTGAAAGGGAGGGGATGGAAAGAGGTATTCCGTGCAAATGGAAATAAAAAGAAAGCTGGAGTAGCGATACTCATATCAGACAAAATAAACTTTAAAATAAAGACTATTACAAGAGACAAAGAAGGACACTACATCATGACTAAGGATCAATCCAAGAAGAAGATATAACAATTGTAAATACCCAACATAAGAGCACCTCAATATCTAAGGCCAATGTTAAGAGACATAAAGGAAGAAATCGTCAGTAAACAATAATAGTGGGGTGCTTTAACACCTCACATACATCAATGGACGATCATCCAGATAGAAAATGAGTAAGGAAACACAGGCCTTAAATGACACATTACACCAGATGGACTTAATTGATACTTATAGAGCATTCCATCTGAAAGCAGCAGAATATACATTCTTTTCAAGTGCACATGGAACATTATCCAGGGTAGATCACATGCTGGGCCATAAAGCAAGCCTCAGTAAATTTAAGAAAACTAAAACCATATCAAGCATCTTTTCCAACCATAATGCTATGAAACTCAAAATCAACTGCAAGAAAAAAAACTGCCCAAAACACAAACACATGGAGGTTAAACAATATGCTACTAAACAAACAATGGATCACTGAAGAAATGAAACAGGAAATCAAAAAATACCTAGGCACAATTGAAAACAAAAGCATGATAATCCAAAACCTCTGGAATGCAGCAGAAGCAGTTTTAAAAGGGAAGTTAGCAAGAAAAGCTTACCTAAGGAAACAATGAAAATCCCAAATAAACAACCTAACTTTAAACCTAAAGCAACTAGAGGAAGAACAATACCCAAAGTTAGTAGAAGGAAAGAAATCATAAAGATCAGAGCAAAAATAAATGAAATAGAGATGAAGAAAACAACAGAAAAGATCAATGAAAATAAAAGTTGGTTCTTTGAAAAGATAAAACTGATAAACCTTTATCCAGACTCATCAAGGAAAAAGGGAGAGGGCTCACTTCAGTGAAATTAGAAATGAAAAAGGAGAAGTTACAATGGACACCACAGGAATACAAAGGATCATGAGACTACTACAAGCAGATATATGTCAATAAAATTGACAACCTAGAAGTGGACAAATTCTTAGAAAGGTACAATCTCCCAACACTGAACCAGGAAGAAATAGAAAATATGAACAGACTAATCACAAGTACTTAAATTGAAACTGTGATTTAAAAACTCCCAACAAACAAAAGTCCAGGACCAAATGGCTTCACAGACAAATTCTATCAAACATTTAGAGAAGAGTTAACACCTATACTTCTGAAACTATTCCAAAAAATTGCAGAGGAAGGAGCACTCCCAAACACATTCTATGAGGCCACCATCACCCTGATACCAAAAAAAAAAAGGAAAGAAAAAAGAAAATTAACGGCCAATATCACTGATAAACATAGACACAAAAATCCTCAACAAAATACTATCAAACCGATTCCAAAATACATTAAAACGCTCATACACCATAAACAAGTGGGGTTTATCCCAGAAATGCAAAGATTTTTCAATATCTGCAAATCAATGTGATACACCACATTAATAGATTGAAGAATAAAAACTATATGATCATATCAATAGATGTAAAAAAATCTTTTGACAAAATTCAACCCATTTATGATAAAAATTCTCCAGAATGTGGGCATCAAGGGAATATACCTCAACATAATAAAGGCCATATGTTAGAAACTTACAGGTAACATCATACTCAATGGTGAAAAGCTGAAAGCTATTCCTCTAAGATCAGGAACAAGACAAGGATGTCCACTCTCATCACTTTCATTCAACATAGTTTTGGAAGCCTAGCCATGGAAATCAGAGAAGAGAAAGAAATAAAAGGAATCCAAATTGGGAAAGAAGAAATAAAACTGCCACTGGTTGCAGAAGGCATGATACTATACATAGAAAATGCTAAAGATGCTACCATAAAACTACTAGAGCTCAACAATAAATTCGGTAAAGTTGCAGGATAAAATATTAATACACAGAAATTTGTTGCATTTCTACACACTAACAACAAAGATCAGAAAGAGAAATTAAGGAAACAATCCCATTTATCATTGCAACAAAAAGAATAAAATACCTAAGAATAAACCTACCTAAGGAGGCCGAAGACCTGTACTCTGAAAACTGTAAGATGTTGATGAAAGAAATCAAAGATGACACAAACAGATGGAAAAATATACCATGATACTGGAATGGAAGAATAAAAACTGTCAAAATGAATATAGTACCCAAGGTAATCTACATTTTTAATGCAATCCCTATCAAATTACCAATGTCATTTTTTACAGATCTAGAACAAAAATCTTAAAATTTATATGAAAACATGAAAGAACCTGAATAGACAAAGCAATCTTGAGAAAGAAAAGTGGAGCTGGAGGAATCAGTCTCCTTGACTCCAGATTATACTATAAAGCTACAGTAATCAAAACACTATTGTACTGGCATGAAGACAGAATTATACATGAATAAAACAGGATAGAAAGCCCAGAAATGAACCTACGCACCTATGGTCAATTAATTTATGACAAAGGAGGCAAGAATAAACAATGGAGAAAAGACTGTCTCTTCAATAAGTGGTGCTGGGATAATTGGACAGCTACAGGTAAAAGAATTAAATTAGAACATTCTCTAACACCATACACAAAAATAAACTCAAAATGGATTAAAGTCCTAAATGTTAGACAAGATATATAAAACTCTTAGTGGAAAACATAGGCAGAACACTCTTTTACATAAATCGCAGCAGTATCTTTTTGGATCCACTTCCTAGAGTAATAAAAATAAAAACAAAAATAATCAAATGGGACCTAATTAAACTTAAAAGCTTTTGCACAGCAAAGAAAACCATAAACAAAATAAAAAGACAGCCTACAGAATGGGAGAAAATATTTGCACACAATACAACCAACAAGGTTGCAATCTCTAAAATACACAGCTTATACAGCTCAATATCAAAAAAACAAACAACCCAAGCAAAAACTAGGCAGAGAACTAAATAGACATTTCTCTAAAGAAGACATACAAATGGCCAAAAGGCACATGAAAATCTGCTCAACATATCTAATTATTAGAGAAGTGCAAATCAAAACTACAATGAGATATCACCTCATACCAGACAGAATGGCCATCATCAAAAGATCTAGAAACAATAAATGCTGGAGAGGGTGTGGAGAAAAGGGAACCCTCCTACACTGTTGGTGGGAATGTAAATTGGTACAGTCACTATGGAGAACAAGAAGGAGGTTCCTTTAAAAACTAAAAATAGAATTACCATATGATACAGCAATCCCACTCCTGGGCATATACCTGGAGAAAACCATAATTCAAAAAGATACATGCAGCCCTATGTTCATTGCAGCACTATTTACAATAGCCAGGACATGGAAGCAACCTAAATGTCCATTGACAGAGCAATGTATAAAGATGTAGTACATATATACAATGGAATATTACTCAGCCATAGAAAAGAATAAAATAATGCCATTTACACCAATAGGGATGGACCTAGAGATTATCATACTAAGTGAAGTAAGTCAGACAGAGAAAGACAAATTTCACATGATATCACATATGTGGAATCTAAAAAATGATACAAATGAACTTATTTCCAAAACAGAAACAGACTCGACTTAGAAAATGAATTTATGGTTACCAAAGGTGAAAACTAGTGGGGAGGGATAAATTAGGAGGTTAGGATTAACATATACACACTACTATATATAAAATAGATAATCAACATGTACCTACTGTATAGCACAGGGAACTCATCTCAATACTCTGTGATAACCTATATGGGAAAAGACTCTGATAAAGAATAGATATATATATAACTGAATCAATTTGCTGTACAACTGAAACTAACACAACATTGTAAATCAACTACACTCCAGTATAAAATAAAAGAAAAAAATTAAAGTATTAAAAAAATGGACTATAATCAGTAGAAAACAAAAATTATTTGGTTCAGAACAGACCTCAGAGAATAGCCTAGTTCTAGAGCATATATTTCCTGTAACAATAAGGAAACTTGAGTCCAAATAACAGAGAAATGTTTATTAAACAACTAACTATGAAGGAGTTGTTAATAAAGCACAGATATCCTGATTTACAGTCTAGTCCCAAGATATCATACAAAGCAATGAAATCATGTCACTGCTACCTTTACTAGAAAACTAGAATATTCAACTCTATTATACTATTATTCCTGGAGGTGACATGGCAAAGTTTATAAAGAGGTGTATATACATACACACACAAACATATATATATATATATATATATACTTATGTGTATATATATATATACATATATATACATATATATGTTTATAAATAATATATACAAATAAAAATAAATACAAACCCTGAACCATTTTTAAAGAAAATGACAATAAAACATTAACCATCGTGTGTGTGTGTATATGTGTATGTGTATGTTTTCCCAAAACCATATCATCTTTTCTTTAAAGCAATTATAAGATGTGACAAAGTGAGAGAGTGGCATGGACATATATACACTACCAAATGTAAAATAGATCGCTAGTGGGAAGCAACCGCATAACACAGGGAGATCAGCTCTGTGCTTTGTGACCACATAAAGGGGTGAGATAGGGAGGGTGGGAGGGAGGGAGATGCAAGAGGGAAGAGATATGGGAACATATGTATATGTATAACTGATTCACTTTGTTATAAAGCAGAAAGTAACACACCATTGTAAAGCAATTATACTCCAATAAAGATGTTAAAAAAAAAAAAAAAAGATCATGCCAATAATTGTTCAAGCCAGGTAAAAAAGTAGTTTTTCACTTTTTTTCAAGATAAAATATTTTAATTGTCAAATACATCAAATTGTTTTAAAAGTAAACCACTCTGACTAAAGAGTATTAATAGTGCTTTGCATGCTGTAGTATAACACACCGTCAAGATGTCCAACTTTAAAATTTGTCAAGATTCACATGTATACTTTGCCATGATGCTGAAAAATATCAGGCATTCATAAAAGAAAAAGAGAGTTTTTCCTTCACTGACAGTTTGAAGCTCTCAAGATTAGAGAAGTACCATTATAAATCATCACTAGGATCAGCACCAATTTGAACCCTCTGGATGAACTGTGTTATGTTTTTACAAATTACATCTCAGAAACTTCAAATACCCACATCAGCGAATCACAGTTGTATGAAACATCCACCCTGATAAAATTTGAAAGTATATTGTGACTATCCATCCCATGTCCACAGTATGGTTATCATGAATAAATAAAAGAATTAATGGTACCTATTTTGGTGATTAAATTTTTCCCCTTAAGAAGATTTTAAATATCTTTTATTTTGTTAAAATTCTGGCAAAATTAGGACTAACTCCAGGTAATATGTTGAATTTAAAAGTCAAAGAGGCATATAGTGCTAAAAGTATATTGATGATTTCTTTCTAACTTCCATCAAGAGTTCTTAGAGCTTATCACAGGGTCTGTCATATTGCACACCTTCTATAAATTAATTTATCCTGGAATAACTTCACAGGGAATTTTTTTTAAGCTAAATCTTGAAGCATCCATTGAAGCATGCTTAATAGCTCTGGCTTTGGAAATCAAAAGAGTCAGCAAAGCCCAATTTTCAAAATTCGTTAACTAGATAAGGATAAGGCAGTTTCTTAAACTTATTAAGTTTACTCAGTTGCCAGAAGCATCCTACCTAGGAGGCAGAGTCAGCCAGATGTTCATCAACCCCACTTCTTCCTCCTATGGGCTGCATGTCACAGCCCAAGGTAAACTTGAAATCCACTTGTAAAGTGTAAAAGGCATACTCTTCAAATGTTTTTCTCCCTGAATAACTGTGTGGACGGCCACCTTATGTAACCGGCAGACAGAAATTTTGAATGACTTTGGTCTATGTTACAGGAACAAGAAACATATTTCTTTTCTTTTGGAATCACTATTCATTTTTGGTTGTTTTCATTATGTTGTTGTATAATAAATAAAACCAATACGTGAAAGATATTTTGAGAACTGAAAAAGAAAACACAATTAAAGGTTTTAGCCCAGGAACTGGCACTAGATTTCTATCAATGATAACAGGGTCTGAGCAAGCACACACACCTGTAGGTAAATACAAAAATAACCATGTTTGGACAGAAAAATTGCCTATCTGGATAAACAAATTAGAAAAGTTTCCCTTCCTTCATACTAATCCAACCTTTGGTTAACATATTTGGTTTAGCAAAGGGAGCTAACTTTCATTACGCCTATGCTAGGTGTTTATTTGAAGTGCAAAAACTGTACAACCATTTGGAGTTGTTGTTAAAGACCAAAAAAAACAATTGAGGGAGGATTGGGCATGGGAACAGGAGATGTGAAAATGTAGTTTTTGAAAAAAAAAGTGATGAGAAGTCTGAGGGATGGCGAGAGTGATGAGAGAAGACACTTAAACAGATCAGCAACATCAATGGTCCTAGAGAGAATCATATTAAGTAAGTCAGAGAAAGACAAATATCCTATGATATCGCTTATGTGTGGAATCTAAAATATGCCACAAATGAACTTAAACAGACTCACAGACATAGAAAACAAATGTACTGTTACCAAAGGGGATGGGTGGGAGGGATAAATTAGGAGTTTGGGATTAACATATACACACTACTATATATTGATATAAAATAGATAAACAACAAGGACCTACTGTATACCACAGGAACTATATTCAATATCTTGTAATAACTTATAATGGAAGAGAATCTGAAAAATTATATATATAAATATATTTATATACATACATATATAAAAATATGTATGTAACTGAATCACTTTGCTCTACACCTGAACCCAACACAACACTGTATATAAACTATACTTCAATTTTAAAAAAATTTAACAATTAAATATTAGGTAAAATTAAAAATTAAAGAAACAATTTAGGGTCTTTGAATGAAAGCAATAAAGGTATACTATTTTAAAAAAGAAAACATCAAATATTTCAAATTGTGGTGGAGATGACATATTAAACATATATAATACTACATTCACATTCAAGTTATTAATAGTCTAGTGCTCAATGTCCGGGAATGTGTTTGATGATTTAGGAATCAAACTACAAATAGAATGCGCAAGAATCATTGAGGAACTTCTTAAAAATAACTGGCCTTTCTCCACAGAACGAGACTTTGTTATAGAAAGCAGTTATTTTGAAATTCTTAGTGTGTTCAGCAAACTAAATGTACTCTGGTCCTGCTTGTCTCGCAAACACCAGGAGGGTAATGTAGAATGTAGAGTATTGTTTTTAAAAAGGAATGCATTGTAAATATGTAATTTGATTTCTTGAGAACACACTACTGTACCAAAGAAATAACAGTACTTTAGCACTTGGATCATGAATGTACTTCTCAGAACAGAGGAAAATAAGTTTTCATACAATCTTCATTATTACATTGGTTGCAAGGTTTCAAACTCAGCAGTCTGACTCATGTCATTTATGTCACTTAAGTCACATATGTCATCTTCACCCTACAATTTTTAAGCCATGTCTCATTGTTAACGTTTACTTCTAGATTTTTGAAACAGTTTTTTTTTTTAACATCTTTATTGGAGTATAATTGCTCTACAATGGTGTGTTAGCTTCTGCTTTATAACAAAGTGAATCAGCCATACATATACATATATCCTCATATCTCCTCTGTCCTGTGTCTCTCTCCCACCCTCCCTATCCCACCCCTCTAGGTGGTCACAAAGCACCTAGCTGATCTCCCTGTGCTATGCAGCTGCTTTCCACTAGCTATCTATTTTACATTTGGTAGCGTATATACGTCCATGCCACTCTCTCACTTCATCCCAGCTTAACTTTCCCCTTCCTCATGTCCTCAAGTCCATTCTCTACATCTGCGTCTTTATTTCTGTCCTGCCCCTAGATTCTTCAGAACCATTTTTTTATTTTAATTTTTTTTTAAGATTCCATATATATGTGATAGCATATGGTATTTGTTTTTCTCTGACTTACTTCACTCTGTATGACAGACTCTAGGTCCATCCACCTAACTACAAATAACTCAGTTTTGTTTCTTCTTATGGCCGAGTAATATTCCATTGTATATATGTACCACATCTTCTTTATCCATTCATCTGTCAATGGACACTTAGCTTGCTTCCATGTCCTGGCTATTGTAAATAGTGCTGCAATGAATATTGTGGTCCATGACTCTTTCTGAATTATGGTTCTCTCAGGGTTTATGTCCAGTAGTGGGATCGCTGGGTTGTATGGTTGTTCTATTTTTAGTTTTTTAAGGAACCTCCATACTGTTCTCCATAGTGGCTGTATCAATTTACATTCACACCAACAGACCAAGAGAGTTCCCTTTTCTCCACACCCTCTCCAGCATTTATTGTTTGTAGATTCTTTGGTGATGGCCATGCAGACAGGTGTGAGGTGATAGTTCATTGTAGTTTTGATTTTCTGTTCTCTAATAATTAGTGATGTCAAGCATCTTTTCATGTGCCTCTTGGCCATCTGTTTGTCTTCTTTGGAGAAACGTCTTTTTAGGTCTTCTGCACATTTTTGGATTGGGTTGTTTGTTTTTTTGATAGTGAGCTGCATGGGCCACTTGTATATTTTGAAGATTAATACTGTCAGTTGCTTCATTTGCAAATATTTTCTCCAATTCTGAGGGTTGTCTTTTCGTTTTGTTTATGGTTTCCTTTGCTGTGCAAAAGCTTTTAAGTTTCATTAGGTCCCATTTGTTTATTTTTGTTTTTATTTCCATTTCTTTAGGAGGTGTGTCAAAAGGATCTTGCTGTGATTTATGTCATAGAGCATTCTGCCTATGTTTTCCTCTAAGAGTTTTATAGTGTCTTGCCTTACATTTAGGTCTTTAATCCATTTTGAGTTTATTTTTGTGCATGGTGTTAGGGAGTGTTCTAATTTCATTCTTTTACATGTAGCTGTCCAGCTTTCCCAGCACCACTTATTGAAGAGGCGGTCTTTTCTCCATTGTATATTCTTGCCTCCTTTATCAAAAATAAGGTGACCATATGTGCATGGGTTTATCTCTGGGCTTTCTATCCTGTTCCATTGATCTATATTTCTGTTTTTGTGCCAGTACCATACTGTCTTGATTACTGTAGCTTTGTAGTGTAGTCTGAAGTCTGGGAGCCTGACTCCTCCAGCTCTGTGAAACAGTTTATATTGGGTTAGTCAAAAAGTTCATTCTGGTTTTTTTCTGTAAGATGTTTTTCTGTAATATCTTACAGAAAAACCGGAACGAACTTTTTGGCCAACCCAATATTTCTTTTCATCTAAGTTAATATACTTATTTTGTATGCTGCCATAAAAAAATCTCACCCATATTATTTTTAGTCAAACAATAGAACAAATTACAGAAACATGTGAGACTTTAGTCTAAGTAGAAAAATTAACTTCAATGTAGATTTTTTAAAAGTGTAAAATGTCAGTGTACAAAAATCTAGCATCTATAAACAAATTGCAATATGCCAAATATAAAACATTTAGATATAGCAATATTAATATTTTCATGCTTTCTTAAATGATATATTAGCTTTCTAGATATAAGGCATCTGTATTTTGACAGGATAGACACTGTTAATTCTTTTATTTCTTTACAGACAACCAAATATTGGCAAACTAAATCCAATAGCTATAAAAATAATTATACACCATGATCAAGTGGAATTTATTCCAGGTATGCAAGGCTGCTTCAACATTCAAAACTTAATTAACATAGTCCATTGCATCAACAGACTAAAGAAAAAAATCATATGGTCACATCAATAGATGCAGGAAATGCATTTGACCTATTGATTATAAAAACTCTCAGAAAAATAGGAATAGAATGTAATTTCCTGAACTTGATAAAGGACATCTCAAAAATCTACAAAGAACATCGTACTTAATGGTGAGAAACTAGATACTTTCCCACTAAGATCAGGAACAAGGAAAACAGTTCTCTCTCACCACTCCTATACAACATAGAAGGAAGACAATTCAATAGAGAAAGGACAGTCTTTTCAACAAACAAATGGAGCTGGAACAACTGGGCATCCACACGCAAAATAATGAATCTAGACATACATGATACCCTTCAGAAAAATTAACTCAAATGGATAACAGATATAAAAGTAAAATGTAAGCCTATAAAACTTGTAGGAGAAAAATATTTCTATTTCTTCTCTAACTCTCTTCCTTTCTTTATAGCTGGCCCTCTGTATCTAAGGTTGCATCCTCAGGATCATGTAGTACTGTGGTATGTATTTATCCTGCAGTTCTTCAGTTGTGTTCACTGTTATCACACAGAAGCCCTATTGTGGTGGTAAAAAAAAAAAAAAAATGGAGGGAGGGGGCACATTGCGGAGTCTTATGATTAGACCTCGTTGTGAGCTGCAACTTTCATAGGTGTTTCTCATAGTGGAGTCCCCACTCCCACACTCTTAGGTCACAAAGGAAGGCTAGAAGGAGCTGGAGTTATGGAGGTGGAGCTGGAGTTCCTTACTCCGAGGTCTGTTAGGCTCTGGTACAACTCCAGTGGGTTAGGCTCTGGAAGAATAATTCCCCTGAGGCAATTATTGTTAAGAGGACAAGATGCTCTGGGTGTATTTCAGATTGACTAATGTCTTCCTCTCCCTGCCAGAAGCGGAAACATGAAACAAGAGGAGATTTTTCTGAGATCTTTACTTTGAGAACCTGGTAGGGCTTCTGGGGGTAAAACTCACAAACATATGTGTGTGGGGGGGATGGGAGGGGGAACACTTTGACTGGCTTCCCCTTATAGTTTTTAACTCTCAAATCTGTCCACACTGAGCCTCCCAAAATTTCATCAAATATAGTTTAAGTGTGCCCATCCTGGTACTAGTTCCTGCAGACGATTTTGCTCCTGGGCTTCTGCTCTGATTAACTGTCTGTCTCTCCAATTTTGGAGACAGCAGTGTGCCCTGCCACCTCAATTTTCTGCTAAAAAAAGTAGTATTGAGTTTTAGTTTGTTCTTGCGAGGATGAGAGTTATGGCTTCCAAGCTGCTTACACTCTGGTTTGGAAACTAGAAGGGTTTTCCCCTTTACTTTTAAACCAAACAAAACCTAACAACCCAACAAGCAGGACATTTCTTTGGCTCCGTATTCACTCCAAATGTTCTGTTTTCTACATTTACTTCCTCATTTGATTCACCATCTTCTGCCTGTTATCTGCTTCCATATGGCCTCAATCCCCACCCTAAAGTTCAACTCTT
Source organism: Balaenoptera borealis (assembly GCF_965194805.1). NCBI lineage: Eukaryota > Metazoa > Chordata > Mammalia > Artiodactyla > Balaenopteridae > Balaenoptera > Balaenoptera borealis. Next base: position 7,092,011 of record NC_138860.1, read on the forward strand.
CCTGCCAAAGTCACACTTTCCTGATTGCTAAACCTATTACAAAGGTTTTTCAGGTCTTGTATTAGTCAACTTACACATACCATTTAAAAATATGGACTGTTTTCTTGAAATACGCTTTCTTTGGTTTCTCAAATACCATTTACTTTTCTTCTCCTCTACCTTTTCTCGATCCCTTTTATCAGGTCTTGGTTTTAGTTTGCTTATCTCATAATTTGTCACCAGTCCTGGAGGCTTTGTTCTAAGATGTTTTATTTTACAAATTTACTGTAGATGACTTCACACCCTCCTAAAGAATTATTTACTAAAACTTCCTCTCCCAAATTGCAAATCAGTTTCTCCACTTGTGTTTCTTATCACAGAGAACATTACCAGCCACTCATTTGCCTTAGTTGATAATATAAAATTAATTCATCCTTTTTAAGTGTCACAAGAATTTACATATATATAAGTAAAAATAAATATATTTTATAAGATATGTATATTTTATATAAATATCATATAGATGCAGCTTCTTATCATAGATGCAATGATACATACAATATACAAAAGGCTATAACATATTCAAGTTTTTGATTGCTAAATTCACTTAAATACTTCAGATCCTCCAAATAATGTGCATCCATGGGCATAAATATCACTTCTTTCTTTATATGTTTTATGTTATAGAATGTATTGCCAATAATTTACATAAGTAATAACATATGGATACAAAGAATGGAACAGCAAAAAGTAAAATTCAGAGAAAAGTAATAACAGAACTGCATAAATGAAACTTTTAATGTTAAGCCAAACCTCTATAGTAATAAATCACAAATCATGCACATATTCTTCATGATATACACTTCCTTAGAGAAGTAAAGCCCAATTTTGGCTTTGCAGGCACAATTCAAATATTAAAATCTAGTTTCTATTTTTCTGTAGGGAAAAATCCTTTTATAAATCTGAGAGATGTTTTTGCATAGAATACAAAATGGGACCCTAATGTAGCATGCAACCTGGTGGATTTGACATACTTTTATCAACAAAATTTGCATTCTTTCTTTCTAAAAAAAGGTAAGTGTCATAGTCTTTTCCTACAGGCTATACTTGAATTCCTCCTGGCTTGAAATAATCCAAGACAGAGAGACTAACAACAGAAACAAAGTTACCAGTTACATATTTCATTGTGAAAATATTTACTGTAAGTGTAAATTATAAAAGTAATCATGTTAATTACCTTAGTTTATCCCTCTAGCAAGCCTGATGATTTGGTTTCCCCTTGTATCAGTATGCCTATCTGAATGTTCTTTTTCTTCATTCTAACTCAAGATGAAGAAAATTTGAAGAGCTGTGACAGGTCCTTTGCCTTGAAGAGTTTCTGAACACTACAGGTCTCATGAGTCAGATCCTCCATATGATGATGCCATATTTTCCCAGGAAACACACAAACACTTTAAAACTCTATTACAGTATTCAATATTACCTTGAAGACACTTTGAGCAGAAACATAGTTGGGTTTTGGTGGTGAGTAGGGATAGAGAACATTGAAATCTTTCCTGCAGTAAATGCAGAATTCATTTTTAGAAGTCCACTGACAGTGGTGGGGAGAATAGTTTCAGGAAGAAGCTACTGAAATCAGGATTCCAGGAGAGACTACTGAAATCATAGCAGTGTAAATGGGAAACATCCTTTAGAAATATTCTTAAGGGATAGCAATGTGGTGACTTTACAAAGTAGAATTTGGAGGTGCAAGAAAGAGAGGAATCAAGAATGATTCACAGCCTCTTTTCCAGCTGGAAACATAGAGTGAGTTAAAGAGAGTTAAAGAAAGATCCTAGCTGTGCCAGTTACAGTGAAGTTAAAAACAATTTAATTTTACAAATAGCTCACGCAGCTCAGTATCAAAAAAACAAACAACCTAATCAAAAAATGGGCAGAAGACCTAAAAAGACGTTTCTCTAAAGAAGACATACAGATGGCCAAGAGGCACATGAAAAGATGCTTGACATCACTAATTATCAGAAAACAGAAAATCAAAACTACTGGCCATATATCCAGAGAAAAACATAGTTCAAAAGCATACATGCACCCCAATGTTCATTGCAGCTCTGTTTACAATAGCCAGGACATGGAAGCAGCTTAAACGTCCATTGACAGATGAATGGATAAAGAAGATATGGTACATACATACAATGGAATATTACTCAGCCATTGAAAAGAATGAAATAATGCCATTTGCAGCAACATGGATGGACTTGGAGATTATCATATTAAGTGAAGTAAGTCAGACAGAGAAAGACAAATATGATACTACTTGTATGCGGAATCTAAAAAAATGATACAAATGAACATTTACAAAACAGAAACAGACTTAGGGAATGAACTTATGGTTACCAGGGGGGAGGGTGGGACGGAGGCATAGATTGGGAGCTTGGGATTGACATGTACACACTGCTATATCTAAAATAGATAACTAACAAGGACCTACTGTATAGCACAGGGAACTCTGCTCAATACTCTAATAACCTAAAAGAATTTGAAAAAGAAGAGATACATATATATGTACAACTGAATCACTTTGCTGTACTGTACACCTGAACCTAACACAACATTGTTAATCAACTGTACTCTAATATAAAATAAAAATTTTTAAAAAGACCTTAATTTTGTACAACTGAAGGCTGACCTAGTAGAAATTTGCCCAGAAGGTAATTTTAAAAAAATAGGTGGATTTATGTGACAAAGAAAAGATGAGCACTATTCTGAGGAATATAGGTAAATGTTCTGAAATGGATCAGATGGCTAGAATGGGAACTTATGAAACCTAGCAACTTTGGTGGACTTGCGGAATACACGCTGACATTTATCACAAGGATGCAGGTATGTGTGGTGTGAGCTGAAAGGTCTAAAAGTTGCTGCAGCACCTTTGTTTCCTCAAATATTCAACAACACGTTGTTAAGGTCAACAAAGCTTCAGGTGGGCATTGTGAAATCACAAATTTCACGGAGTTACCCAAAGCTGAGGTCAGCAAATTAACTGATCTACAAGTGTGGTTATGGGAAAATCAATTAAAAGAAAATTAGCCTGAAATTAATTTTAAGTGTGCCACCCAAGACTCTCTCGGTAGACCAACAGAAAAATCTGATTTATTTTTTATTTTATCTTTATAAAGAGCAATTTTTAATTTGATATGATTATATGCTAATTAATAAAATTAATATAATTATTTTTATGTTATAATTCCCTGATTGCCTAAGACAATGAGCTATTCTATAACCATGACTTCAATACATTAATTAAACATTTTATTTCAAATATATAATGTAAAAATTTATTTTCATTAGCATTTTCAAAAGATGTTACTTTCTAAAGCATTTGGCTGCTAGCATTTGGTAATATGAAAATGGCATTCATAGCTTCCTCTTTTATTTTTAATTAGATTTTAAAAATTTTAAATTACATAAGTTTTAAAATGAAATTATTTGGAACCTCTTACCCTAGGAATTAGTCTCTTTACAAAGACATATTTCTCTTCCATAGATTGCTGTAATAGATTTTGAAATCTCTGCCTTACTTTAAAAAAAAAAATGCTTATAAAGGAAAGATGTGAGACCATGTGTTTAACTACACAAATATAAAGGATAAATCACTGAACATCAGCAAGCCATCATTCTAGAGAATAATAAAATAAACAAATGAGACTCCTAAGTTAATAAAAATGTCACATTATTAAGTTTGATGGCAGTGTAGATAAGAAGTACACATGATCAATTTCTATTTTAGTCTTAAACCTCATTATTGTTTATTAAGGTGTCAAATCAACATGTTTCTTGTTTGCTTTGCATGCAACTCATGAGTATTGACAGTTTTAAAATGCCCTAAAGGACTGGGCAGGTTACTGAAATAATTTTCTTATGATATATTAATATAACTGATAAAATATTCAGAGGATTTTTGGTGATCTGACTCTACTGATACTTCACCCTCCTAAAGTTGAAGATATGGCTTTGCTAGGACCAGGCCTGTGCTTCAAGAATTTGTTATCTACAGCCATCCAAATGGGATTTCACAAATTACTGGAAACCCAGAAGGTCATTCCAGCCTTACACTGTGAATGGCTTAACAATTTTGCCTTTTCAAATGAGTAAGAAAAGCAAAGCTTGCCAACCCTCAAATATGTTTAATGGCCTGGAGCAAATAATCTATATTAATGGTATTTAACACTTCTTTAGTAAATATTGACTCATTCATTTATTATATAAATTTTAAAACATTAATTGAGCTCCTAGTACACATACCGTGGCTCAAGCTGGCACACTTTCCTCTAGGAGAGAATTTCAATGTGGAAACAGTCACGTAATTGTATACACACTATAATAGAGGCAGTTATTGAGAAAAAGAAAGAGGAACACTTAAATTTCTAGGAGATCATAAGGGAGTTCTTCCAAGAAAATGACATCTATATTGGATAATAAAATACAGCTAAACTGTTTATTTTCAATATAATTCAATATTTTCCCTAATTAATTTATATCTTTTTAAAGGTATAAATGGGTTTATTAATTTCCATTTTTGATTACTCAGGAGATGATTACTCATGGAACATGAACGCAGATTGTGGGAATGGATTAAACTTCTCCAAAACCTGGGCTTCACAGGGATGATGTCCTATCAACGGCAAGAACTTCTAGAAAATGGGTGAGAAAACAGAGGGCCTCTGAGCAAGAGGAAACACCGAATGTCAGAAAGATGGCAAGAATCACCTGTGGGTCATATTGAACATACCCCTTCAATCAAAACTATACCCTAGATCTTCATCAGATGCATATATAGAGTGGGATTATATTTCCTGGCCAAAAAATGACAAAGTTTCATATCTGGGTCTGTTGAGCTGTGGACTCAAAAAGAGCTGTCCAATAAGCACCACATTTTTCTGAAACTTTAAGAAGAGTAAAAGCCTTATCCACATTGTGAAATCATTGATTTGGAATAAGTTTACCTAATTATGAGGGAGCACAACATTTCTAAATGATGTGTTATAAGTTGGGTTACCTTGTCACATCCTTTGACATAAGGTTCTTTTCATATAAAGTCATTATCAATGAAGTGAATCAACAGTGCATTTCCCCACTGATTTCCAAACCACTAGACTCAATCTAACCATAGCATAAGAACTCGGGAGCAGATGTTCAGATAGAAAGTCCACAGTATGCAGTGTAATGTGTCTTAACTAGAGAGAACAAGACTTTGTAAATTGTCTCTTGAAATTGCGTTGTAGACATAATTACTGAACGTAGTGTTTTAAGAAATTGTAGTTCTTTCTGGAAGGGAAAAGAGGTAATAATATAATTAGCTACTTAATTCAAAATAGATTATTGAGCACTTAGTATGTACCAGCTACTCTTCTACGTGCTAGGAATACATTGCTGAATGAAACTGGCAAAAATCCCTATCTGTCTACATGGAGCTAATATTCCAGTGGGAGGAAACAGAAAATAAAAAGTGATGCCCTGGAAGCCAAGTGATCTACGTTTCTAGGAAGAACCACTTGCCTACCACGTTAAATGATGTTAATGGTTCAAGCAAGGTTAAGACTGAAAGTTCACCATTCATAGCTTCATGGTGGTCATAGTGACCATGGAAAGACCATTTTCAGAGGAGGGTTTAGAAAAATCTCAAGAGAAGATTTAGGAAAGAATGGAAGAAGAAAGTTTGGTGACAGAGTGAGTGGGCAACGTTTTAGGGGCATTACTGCAAAAGGGAGCAAATAAATAAATCAAAAGCTTGAGAGTCAACGGAGGTAAAAAAAAAAAAAAGCATTTTTCTTGTAATAAGAGAGAAAATACATTATTTGTATGCTGATTCACATGGTCAAGTAGAGAAGGAAAAAATGACGAAGGAAAAGGGGAGAACTACTTGAGTAACGTTCTTAACTTGGCATCACTGGATAAGACTCATTCACAAGTAAAAGGGATGGTCATACATTAGAAGTAGCAACAGTTCAACTATAGTCATAAGAAGAAAGGTAGGTGGGTAGTTTTGTAAGGTGGCTAATGGACATGCTCTTTTAATTGTGTCAATTTTCTCCTTGAAGTAGAAAGCAAGGTCATCAATTGAGAGTAATGATTGGGCAGTGATGTACAGGTTTTAGAAGAGAGGAGAAGAGTATGATAATCAGGAGAGTGGAGAGGCAGAGGATTAGAGAATTAAGTCATGGTTGTCTTGCAATGCCAATGATCCTAAGATGTTCATGGTAACATATTTAAATAGAAAGAACTCTGATTTTTTTTTTTTAAGTTATTGTTCAGCCAAACTCAGCTGCATGGGCACAGGTGTGGGCTAGGCAGAACACTGGACTTATCCAAAGTTGTCACTTTGTTGAGGGAGTGCCATGAAGTCAGATTGGAGGAGGGAATGGAGAGTAGATTCAAGAAAAATGGTTTTAACAATTGATCATTCTTAGCATATTTGGGTGGATTTTATTTAATGTGTGGCTGGTTGTGAAGCAAGAATTGAATTTCTGTAGGGAGAAAAGAAACCAAAGGCATTTGTGGGAACTGGAGAAAGGATTTTGAGCAGCGGTTACTGTATGATGCTGAAACGTTGCCAAAAAACCAGGCACTGGAGGAAGAGATTTGAGTGAGCTTAATGCTGTGTTAGGAATTACATATGATCTCAAAACAGTAAATTAGGGTAGAATTTGTGACAGCATCTGAATGGGTATATGGTAATTTAGATAGAAGACAGTGTATTATTTATCTTAAGGTCTTTTGTTAACAGGAATATGAAAGCATACTTATTCCATGGATCATAGGGGCGATATTTAGGTCATCCAAGCAATTTGCAAAACTGGCAAAATTGGTCTATCTACATCTAATCATTTCAGGAGTGGCTAATTAGAACTATTTCTGGAAAAGCTACACAAGAGACATGATTCTCCCATCTAGCCCTCATCTCTCCCTTCCCACAATGCTTGCCCTTAATGAAGAAGAAAATTAAAGGAGAATTAATTCCCTCTACTCGAGTGAGTCATGGCACATGCTTGAGGGAATATGGACACTGGAAGAACAAGCTAAATATTGTGAGTAAAGGTGATACAGGTACAGGTGAATCACCTGAGGATAGAAATAGGCAGTCCCAATTCCCCTTTTAAGAAGTGTCATCCAGACCAAATTTGGAATTCAGATTGAATAAGCTTTCTAATACATTATTTTTCCTATAAGAACAGGAGTTATCATAAAAATAACTCAGTGTTATTACCCCTTCATGTCAAAAAGATCATATACATACAGGGTAGATTTCAGGGGAAAAAATCAAGGAAATAATTGCAATTTGCTGAGGTTAGAATTTGTTTTTTTCTGCAGCAAGAACAATATTAATGCTTTTACAGGTGATGCTATTGAGATCAAGAAAGCAAATAAATTTATAGGGCCACAAAGTAAGTGGATGAGTCTGAATTCAATCTCACATAATAGAGTTTGCCCTCTTAGGTTGAGTTCTAAGGAAGAAAATATTAACCTGGTCCCTTAGAATGTACCATTTAAGTGAGGCAGGAGTGAAGTGCAGAGCAAATCTGACCTCTTGAGTATAAAGGTGCATGAATACTGATTTCCTTCCTTTAGAAGGCACAGGCTCTGGGGAGGGATCCTAAGAAAGCCAGGCTCCCATCTGAAGATGTTACTGCACAGCCAATCGGAGCTTCAGACACTTGATGGGGCTTCTCTGAGAGAATGAAAGAATTATGACAGAAACCTTAAACTCAGAATTCATTCTGACTGCCAAGCCACATTTAATAATAATACTGCTTTTTGTATCTGACCCTGCACATTCCTTAATTACTCAGATATTCCTAAACGCTTCTTGTGATGCAGAACAAGCACTTACTGGCTATGCTAATATATGAGGTGAAATGACAGGAACTAGTGCTCCAGAAGAAGGACTAGAGCATTTCAATTTACAAAAGGTAAGAGGTCAAGACAAGACAGAGTCTCCAAGAAGGAAATTAGGGAAGGGAAGGTTTTTCCCAATTCTTCAGGAAAAAAAGAATCTAATCCTTAGGGGGAGAAACGATAAGCAGGATGAATGGACTTCTAAGATTGAAGTATCTGGATTATACAAATAAATACATATTATATGTTTTCTTCTTACTTCTTACTACTTGCAGTAGAGCACAATTCCTACTAAAATCCCAACACTATTTTTTGTAGGTGTAGATAATTTAGTTCCTTATTTTAAAAGAAAAAGCAAAGGAACCAAAACAATTTTGAAAAAGAAGAATAAATTGGAAGAATTATAGTATCTGATTTTAAGACTTAACCTAGGGCTTTCCTGGTAGCACAGTGGTTGAGAATCTGCCTGCCAATGCAGGGAACACGGGTTCGAGCCCTGGTCTGGGAAGATCCCACATGCCGCGGAGCACCTGGGCCTGTGAGCCACAATTACTGAGCCTGCGCGTCTGGAGCCTGTGCTCCGCAACAAGAGAGGCCGCGATAGCGAGAGGCCCGCGCACCGCGATGAAGAGTGGCCCCCGCTTGCCACAACTAGACAAAGCCCTAGCACAGAAACGAAGACCCAACACAGCCATAAATTAATTAATTAATTAATTAATTAAAAAAAAAAAAAAGACTTAACCTATAGCTCCAGTTAAAAAGAAAGTAGTATCGGCAGGGTAATAGACACATGGATTAAAGGAATAGAATAAAGAAGCCAGAAATCGACCCACCCAAAAACAGTCAACTAATTTTAGACAAATGTGCCAGAGCAAATAAATGGAATAAGAATGATCTTATCAACAAATGATATTGGATATTTGCAAACAGCAATAAATGAAACTCAATCTAAATTTCACATCTTATTCAAAGCTTACTCAAATGCATAATAGATTTAAATGGAAAAAAAAACAAAAATTTAGAAGAAAATATAAAAGAAAGCCAATGGTACCTAAGACAAGGTGAAAAAATATTCACGACACCAAAGTCATGATCAATAAAATTTTTAAAATATATAAATTGACTTACTTAAAAGGTTTTCTTCTTTATAAAGAACATGTTAAGTAGATTAAAAGACAAGACACGAACTGAGAGAAACTATTTGCAATTCATATACATGACAAATGATTTGGATCCATAATATGTATAAGTAACTCTCTGTATTAGGAATTGCTTAAACCTATAGATCAATTTGGAGAGAATTGACATTGTTACTTGTTTAAATCTTCTAATCCACAAACAAGATATGTCTCTCCATTTATTTAGATTTTCTTGAATTTCTTCCATTAGGCATAATAGTTTTTGACATTCAGTTACTGTACATATTTTGATATGCTTATGCCTACATATTTTATTTTTTAGAGTGAGTGATGACAAATGATGCTGTGTTTTCAAATTTGCTTTTCCCATGTACTTTTTTAGTATATAGAAAAAAATTGTTTTTAATGTGTCGACTCTGTGTCCTGCAACCTTGCTTAACTTACTTATTTGTCTAGGATTCTAGAATTCTTTTTGGTAGATTCATTGGTATTTTCTGTGTAGATAACCATGTTTTCTGCAAATACGGGCAATTTATTCTCTTACTCTCCAGTCTGTTAAACTTTTACTTCCTTTTTAAATATTATTATTGCTCTAGCAATACAAACATTTATTGCTGTAAATTTTGGTTTCAGCACCACTTTATCTCTATTTAACAGATTTGACATGTATTTTCATTGTCATTCAGTACCATATATTTTGGGGAATTTTTTAAACATCCTCTTTCACTTATGAATTACTTAGAAGTTTCTTTTTTTAATTTACAATGATTTGTAGAGATGTTTTATCCTTCCATTATTGATTACTGAAGTACAGTTGTTTTGTTCATATACACATACATAACATTTAGTTATGTCTTCTTGGTGAATTGATCATTTTATCTTCGTGTAATGACCTTACTGTCTGTTTGCTCTGAAGTCTACTTTCTCTGACACTAATATAACCATTCAACTTTATTTTAATTATTGTTTGCCTTTGTTTATGGAGTTACATGACCATGTTGAAAGCAACCTGAGTGTAAATTATTTTATATTTCCTTGAGTAGTGATCAAAAAAATTGACCTTACATGTTTACTTTTTTCATCTCTCTAAGGGATAGCACATTGATCCGCATCCATGTCAAATCATCACGATACTGTCAAAAGAACAGAATTATAATTGAAGCAAATCTACTCATTTGCTTAGTATATGAGGAACCATTTCCAATGTAATAATAATGCCATCTAACCCTTGATACTTGAAATTTCAAAATGTAGATGTGGAAGAGATTATAGACACTTAAGAAAGGGTAATCAAACTAAAGAGACTATGTTAAATGTTATATTCATTGTCACTCAAAATATGACCATAATAGCTATATTATCAAATTTCGGTTTTTAAATAAAGTTTTATGCAGCCCTCTGAAATTCTCAACTCTCATTTTAACATAGTCTATTTTCTTTCTGCTCTTTTTCAGTTCTTCTTTTCTGTCTGTATCCAGAATGCTCAAGCTGTCCCATCATCTCCTAGCACCATTATCCAACTGATACAACAGGCTGATACAACACCATTCCCTAATGATAAATAAAGACCAGGTAAGGAAGAGTAAAAGTCTTCAATTTGTAAATGATCATTAATACAATATGATTAACCATAGAGGAACTAGGCTCTATACAAGTACATATTCATGTAAGGGTATAAAATTTTTTTGTTTTGTTTTTGGTATTCATTCACATCAGCTTTATTTTTAGCCAAGAAACAGTCTGAATTCTATCATTTTTCCAGAAAAGCAACTTCCTTTCCAAATTCAGTTTGTATAGTGTTACAGGCAAAGGTCAGACATTATGTCTCCTCCAACCTACTGCAATATACGGTCTACTGTAATTCTATATTTCTAATGTAAATATCATCAATTTAAATAATTACATAATTTTAATTTTCACAAATCTTTTTGTCATTGATATTATGCTGAATTGGCAAAACTAAGCAGTTCTATCTTGGCAATATATATTGTATCTTGAAGATTAGGAAATGTTAAACCAGAAGACAGCTCAACATATCACCTTAACCAGCTCTGGGCTTTGAGGCAGTGGAAGTGAACATTGTAGTTGATCCCCTAAATTCAAACCATTCTAAACGGTTATAAAATAAAATAATTTAGGGTACCCCTGTTCTGTCTGGACCTTGATTATTGAGTCATTTATCATTATCTGATTCTGATGTCCCTTGATAGGTTTTTGTTTCTTTGTTTTCTTTTCTGCTTTGTTTTGTATTTTGTGGAGAATGAGGGACTAATATTATCCTTTTATGATAATATTAAAGGATATTAACATTATTCTTCTGTCAGCCGAGCCTGGTCCAGGAATAGACACACAGTCCAACCCAGTAAATGAGATATAAGACACTGTCCTCAGTACCAAAAAAATTATAGTGCTAGGGTCTGAATGTTTATGTACCCCTAAAATTCATAGGATAAAATCTTACCACCCAAGGTCATAATATTAGGAGGTAAAGCCTTTGGAAAGTGATTAGGACATTAGGGTGATGTCTTTATAAAAAGGCTCAAGAGCACTCCCTTCCCCCTTCTACCATGTGAGGATACAGCAAGAAGGTGCCATACATATAGGAACAAGGAAATGGACTTCACCAGGCACCCAATCTGCCCATCTTCATCTTGGACTTCCCCGCTTCCAGAACTATGAGAAATAAATTTGTGTTGTTTATAATCCACCCAGCTTATGATAGTTTGTTATAGCAGGTCTAAATGGACTAAGACAAAGAGTCTTAAAAACCATGAACAAGAAACTTGGGCCTGTCTCATCCCAGTAAACCTCCCATAACTATGAGGAGAAGGAGACTTGGCACAAAGCCAGCACTGTAGATGGCAACACAGAAATATGCCAAGAGCTGGATCCCTAAAGATGTAACATGGACCAGTCGTAGAGTCAGTCATCACGCTAGATTTTCTCTCTTGTGAGACAAAACATGCTTAGTTTTTAAGATAATTTTTTGCTGTTTTCTGTTCCATTTAGTTAAAATAATCCTAACAGATATAGAAGTTCACAACTTTAGGAGAGATATTGCAGGGAACAACTTGAGAACACATGCTAGTACATAAAAATGTGACAGATTGAAAATATCAAATTTTCAAATTTATAGTATTGATATTTGTGACATGCTTCCTATGGGATATAAAAAGAGGAGGGTACAGATGTCTAGGAATAACTGTGAAAATCTGAAGCTGATAGGGTTGAGGTGAAAAGCAGGAGAAGGCAGGATTGGGATGAGAAGTGAAGCGCTGTAAGATTTCAGGATGCGATGGAGCACATGTCAAGTATAGAAAAGACAGTAGAACAAAATGTAAGGACAGAAAACAATCGTGAGAAATTGCCCCTAGCACTGAGATCATGGATACTGATGGAATGTACTATATATTTTAGAATACATTGTATATTGTCCCGCAAAATTAGCATTTACATAAATAATGTGGATATAATCCAAATATTACAATTGTACATTATTTTTATTCTATGCTTATATGTAATGCAGTAGTGTCCTCAGTCCTCATATTGAGATATAGAAATTATTTGTCCATTTTGTGTTCTCTGATTTGCACACAAAATATCTGGGGAGTCAAAATTTACTTACTTCTGATGAAAAGGAGAATCATGTACTTTTTTTATATCCACATGTACAGCTCAAAACATAAAATACACATAAGACACAGAATGGAAATCACCAGAAATAATTCTAAGATATTATTTTTAATTACAAGTTATTGTAAGAAATATAGTTGATGAAATGTTTTGCTTTTCATTATATAACTTTTTATCCTCTTATAGTTAACCATTTAATATTATATTTTATTCTGTATTATCCTCAACAATTTGAAGGGAAAAATTAAGTGAAATTATACCAAGGATCTCAAAATAAAAATCAAAAAGTAAAAGAGGAATCTTTTTCTTGAATGGAAAGGAAGACAGAATTATGCCTACAGATAACACACACTAATGAGCTCCTACTCTGTTTGTCACTGTCCAAGCCTGCCACTCGATTATGGCTCCACAGACACATAATTGCAGTAATTCTGTGGCAAATCCTGATGAGGAAGTTATCTTTATCCAGAGCTCTAGTGAGCATATCATATTAGAATTAATGCAGACAATGACCTTTATGTCTCAGTTCTCACTTCTCTAATAATTACCATTCTGAGTTTGTACTTCAAGTAACAGATAAATAAGGTTAATTTAGGAGGACATAAAGAATCATTCTGAAGTGTTCTTTTTTCCCCTGATAATAACTAATATTACTATCTATACAGCTCTGGTTAACTAGCATCCCTATTATTTTTCTTTACAATCACTAGCAATGGTCCACTTTGATTCTCTCTAGTGAGAGTTCCTTTTCTTACAAACTTAACCGTATTTGTATCTCTGTACTTTTTCATATGCTGCTGCATACAAGGACCTTCCAAGAACTCAAGAATCACCTTTCGAATACTCTATTAATCAGCATTGCTTTAAACATCAGGCTATGTCAAGTGCTGATCTGTGCTCCCACAGAATACTGTATGTGTGTGTATGTATGTGTGTGTGTACATCTATCTATCTATCTATCTATCTATCTATCTATCTATCTGCATTGCTCACTGTATTATATTGGAAATAATCCCTTTGTGTCTTTTTCCTCTACTACATTTGAATATCTTTAATAATAGAGATTATATATTATTAAATTCTGTATTTTTCAAACTTTTCCTCAACAGTCTGGTTACCTTAGGAAAATCGCAAGCAATATGTTGGGATACCTGAAAATAAGCCTGGAGAGATAAACAAGAAAACAATATGGGGACTTCAAATTTCAAATTATGGAATTCCTTAGATGTTAAGTAAACATCCTCTTTTCTTATACTTATCACTTTATTTTAATTATCTAGACTTTGGCAAAGAATGTGAAACTAATTTAACCTTTATGAAAATTCTGTTCTGTGTTGAACACAGAACAGACCTATGCTCAAGTGAAAATGGGAAGTTATAAATATATTGTTCCAGAAACAACTTAAATGTACCCCAATGTTCATTGTAGCTCTATTTACAATAGCCAAGACATGGAAACAACCTAACTGCCCATCAACAGATGAATGGATAAAGATGTGGTACATATACGCAATGGAATTTTTTTTTAACATCTTTATTGGAGTATAATTGCTTTACAATGGTGTGTTAGTTTTAGTTTCTGCTTTACAACAAAGTGAATCAGTTATATATATACATATATCCCCATATCTCTTACCTCTTGTGTCTCCCTCCCTCCCACCCTCCCTATCCCACCCCTCTAGGTGGTCACAGAGCACTGAGCTGATCTCCCTGTGCAATGTGGCTGCTTCCCACTAGCTATCTATTTTACATTTGATAGTGTATATATGTCCATGTCACTCTCTCACTTTGTCCCAGCTTACCCTTCCTCCTCCCCGTATCCTCAAGTCCATTCTCTAGTAGGTCTGCATCTTTATTCCCGTCTTTCCCCTAGGTTCTTCATGATATTTTGTTTTTGTTTTTGTTTTTTAGATTCCATATATATGTGTTAGAATATGGTATTTGTTTTTCTCTTTCTGACTTACTTCACTCTGTATGACAGACTCTAGGTCCATCCACCTCACTACAAATAACTCAATTTCATTTCCTTTTAGGGTTGAGTAATATTCCATTGTATATATGTGCCACCTCTTCTTTATCCATTCATCTGTTGATGGACACTTAGGTTGCTTCCATGTCCTGGCTATTGTAAATAGAGCTGCAATGAACATTGTGGTACATGACTCTTTTTGAATTATGGTTTTCTCAGGGTATATGCCCAGTAGTGGGATTGCTGGGTCGTATGGTAGTTCTATTTTTAGTTTTTTAAGCAACCTCCATACTGTTCTCCATAGTGGCTGTATCAATTTACATTCCCACCAGCAGTGCAAGAGGGTTCCCTTTTCTCCACACCCTCTCCAGCATTTATTGTTTGTAGATTTTTTGATGATGGCCATTCTGACCGGTGTGAGATGATATCTCATTTATACAATGGAATATTACTCAGCCATAAAAAAGAACAAAATACTGCCATTTGCAGTGACATGGATGGACCTAGAGATAGTCATAACAGAGTGAAGTAAGTCAGACAGAGAAAGACAAATATCATATGATATCACTTATATATGGAATGTAAAAAAATGGTACAAATGAACTTACTTACAAAACAGAGTCACAGATGTAGAAAACAAACTTATGGTTACCAAGGGGGAAGGGGGGGGAGGGATTAATTGGGAGACTGGGATTGACAGATACACATTACTATGTATAAAATAGATAACTAATAAGAACCTACTCTATAGCACAGGGAACTCTACTCAATACTCTGTAATGACTTATATGGGAAAAGAATCTAAAAAAGAGCAGGTATATGTATACCGTATGACTCATTCACTTTGCTGTACAGCAGAAACTAACACAACATTATAAATCAACTATGCTCCAATAACAATAATAAAAAATGATATAATTTGACCTTGTATTTAGTTTCTTTGAAAGATATAATTATCTTCATGAAATATGGCTAAGTAAAATATTTCTCTAGGAATACATTAGAAAATATTGAAGACTGAGAAAAAAAATAACACATAGAGACAAAGACACACACCCCCACATAGATATTAGAGAATTTATTAGCATTTCCTTCAAATAGTATTAGATGTATTTTTAATACTAAAAGTATGCTAGTAGTTTGTGTTTGATGTCAGTGAACATGGTGGAGTAGGTAGTTCCAAGGGGCTATCTGTCTAAAAACACAGTAGACTCTTGAAAAAAGTCAAAGATTTATAGCAACAAAATAAACACCGAATCAAGAAGGCAACTTAAAAACAGATGGAGAGCTCTGAAGTATTTTTACTTGCCTTTGCCCTACCTCCCTCTGCCTCAACAATGGCCTTGAAATGACAACCCATGTTCCCAGTATGGAATTCTGGTCCCTGGCTCCAGAGGGAGCAAAGCTGACCTCATTCTCTAATAGTTATTTTTGTCTGTTTTAATCTGTCTAATGGCTAGCTGAAGGACTGACAAAAGCACTTGCCTCTGTTGCCTCTGTCTCACCTAATCCAGAAATTTCTCAGGGCAGAAAAGTGGCTACACAGAGGGCATTCCTCAAAAATTTTAAAAGGCAAATGAAAAACCCATTGCTGTCTAGAGCAAATACAATTTGAGGGAAAGTAATAGACTGCCAGAAGCTTGAGAGAAAATTTTGTGGAGAAAAAGTATTTGAAGAACTATGGCATTGAAAATCTCACATGAATATTGGGGAATACAGAAAGTTATGTACATGCCCAGAGCAGGATGTGTGTTCAAAAAAAACAACTGGGAAGACCCTAAGCTTTTACCTTAGACTGATCTTTAGACTCTGCACAGCAGGAAGTAAAGACTAAGGAAAGTTTGTAACTACTCAGCTAAGTGTTAAAGGAATGTTAAAATACAGAGCGAATGTGCAAAGAGTCAGAATTTTTGGTTCTGTTTTTGGCTCCAAGCATTCAAAGAAATCTGTCAACATTACCTAATCAAAAGATAAAAGAGAGACTGCAGAGACCACACATATCAATGAATACAGAATAGTTTTAGATTTCAGAATATAGAATTGTTTAGAATAGTCACTAAACAACCAACCAATTACAAAGCAGAGAAAGCAAGAACAACAAATTTCAAGGTGGCAGAAGAATCTGATTCCTAGAATTAACAAGTCATAATATTCAAAATGTCCAAGTTTCAACAAAAAATTATGAATCATGTAAAAAAAAGTATGCCCAATCATAGGAAAATTAACCAAAACTCTCTGCGGAAGTACAGACATTGGACTTACTAGAAAAAGACTTTAAATTTACTGTTTTATATTCAAAGAGGTAAAAGAAATTATGGACAAACTAAAGGACACCATAAAAATAATGTCTCAGGAGACATAGGGTATCAGTAAAGACATAGAAATTATAAATAGGAACTAAACAAAAATTCTGGAGCTGGAAAGTACAAAATGTCCAAAGGGCTGTCCCCCTACCAACACAGTAAAAGTAAACAAAAACTCTTAGAATTAATTTTTTTAATTCTTGAAAAAAATCAAAGGCTTATAGCAACCAAATAAACACTGAATCAGGAAGGCAACTTAAAAATAGTTGGAGAGCTTTGAAGTACTTTTTAGTGAAATGAAAAATTCACTAGAGAGTTTCCACAGGATATTTAAGCAAGTTAGAAGAAAGAATCAGTGTATGTAGAGAGAGATCAATTGCAGCTATACAGTCCGAGGAACAGAAAGAAAAACTAATAAACATAAAAAACAGTTAAGAGGCCTGTAAGACACCATCAAGTGTACCAACGTATGCAGAGTAGAAGTCCCAGTGGGAGAGGAGAAAGTGAGAAAATGACAGAGTATTTGAAGATATGATGGCTAAAAACTTCCCAAATTTGATGGAAGACATGACTCTACACAAACAGGAAATTCAATGAACTCCAAGAAGAATGAACACAACAGTATCCACACTGAGAAACACTATAATCGAACTGTCAAAAGCCAGAGACAAAGAGAGCACCCTGAAAGCAGCAGGAGAGGAGCTACTTATCACGAACAAGTTATTGACAACATTAAGTGTAAAATTCTCAGCAAAAATGACGGTGGCCAGACAGCTGTGGGGTGGCATTCTTAAATTGTTGAATAATAATAATAATAATAAAAATAACCTATTGAATTCCATATGTGACAAACTAAATTTCAAAATCAACAAGAAATTAAAACAGTTTATAGCACATGGAACTACACTCAATATCTTTTAATAACCCATAATGGAAAAAATCTGAAAAAAATATGTATATACACACACACATATACATACACACATATGTATATATATGTGTGTGTGTGTGTGTATATATATATATATATATATATATATATATATATATATATATACACACACACACACAACTGAATCACTTTGCTGTGCACCTAATTCTAACACAACATTGTAAGTCAACTATACTTCAATTAAAAAACAAATTCCAGATAAACAAAAATTGAGGGAGTTTGCTGTTTGTAGACCTACTCTATAAGAAATGCAAAAGGGAGCCTTTCAGGTGGAAATACAAGGACACTATACAGTAACTTGAAGCCATACAAAGAAATAAAAAAGACTGGCAGAGTTAACTATGTAGGTTAATGCAAAATCAATTATTATTATATATTTTTTTAAAAATCCCACCGTTTATTCTTTTATGATTTAAAGGACAGATGCATAAAAATAGATATAAACTTATGCTAATGGGTACATAATTTATAAATATGTAATTTGTGATGATAACAAAAATATCAAGAGAGAAGTATGGAGCTGTATGAGAGCTGAGTATTTGTATACTACTGAAGCTAAGGTGGTATTAATCCAAATAACTTGTTATAAATTTAAGAAGTTAATTATAATCTGTAAGATAGCCACTAGAAAATAATTTTAAAATACATATAAAAGAAAATGAGAAACAAACAAATGTACATTATACAAATCAATTAAATACAAAAGGAGGCAGTAATTAAGGAATTGAAAAACAACAAAAAATATGATATATAGAAAATAGCAAAATGGCAGAAATATTTCCTTATCAGCGATTAGTTTAAATGTAGAGGATTAAAATCTCTAATATAAGGCAGAGATTGTTGAAATGGATTAAAAAAGACACATGGTCTAACTACTTGCTGTCTACAAGGGACACATATTTTATCTAAAGACACAAATAATTTGAAAGTAAAAGGATGGAAAACAATATTCCATACAAAGTTTTAGTAACTAAAAGACAGTTGGATGGGCTATACCAATATCATAAGAAATAGAATTTAACTCAAACATTGTTACAAGGGACAAAGAAGGACATCATATAATATATGGATAGAAGTGTCAATTTATCAAGAAGATATAACAATTATATATATGCACCTAACAACAAATAGATACCCAAGAATAGCAACTTTTCATTTTTGAATTTTGAAATTCCTTTTAGGCAACACTTCTTTATATTTTGCCCATAATCCACTTATCTGAAAATAGAAATCTTATCTTTTTCTGAGTGATAAAAATCAATGTTTTTTTGTTACATTTCTTAGTACTTTAAATATGATCAAACCATATCAAGAAAAAGTGGTGTGGTTGAGCATTTTTACAGAAAATGTGCCTCTGACACAAATTCATATGTTGAAGCCTTGTCTCCCATTGTGACTATATTTGGATATGCGACCTTTAAGGAGGTAATTAAAGTGCAATGAGGTCAAAAGGGCCCTAATCTAATAGTATTGATGTTCATATAAGAGGAAGACACACCACCAGGAGCACACACATCCAGAGAAAAGGCCATGTGTCAACACAGTAAGAAGGATCTGTAAGCCAAGGAGAGAGGTTATACCAGAAATCAACCCTGCCATCATTTTGATCTTGGATTTCCAGCCTCCAGAATTACGAGAAAATAGAGTTCTCTTGTGTAAGTCCCACAGTCTGTGGCATTTTGTTATAGGAGCCTTAGCAGATAAACACATGCATTCTGTCTTTAGTCCTCATATGGATAATATGTATCTCTTTATGGATAATATGTATCTCATACATAACTTCTTTATTAATATAATTAAGAATTTTTAAGAGGTTGATTGCCTAATTTAATTAAATGAAATTTTGTGTGTGTGTGATTTTCAGTCTGAATGTATAGCTTTGACTTACTGGAATCATGTATGGTATTGACATAAAATTTATTCCTTTCTAAAGAAAAATTTGGATGTAGATCATCATTCTCTTATGGCCATATGAAACATGCTTACTAATATTTTGTAAGAAAATATCTATCTTCATTCATAAATATGACTTACCTTAACTATTTTGGAGTGATCGAGCTTGGACTCAAGATTTCTTAAACTTAATGAAAGCCTTTTTCCATGCTCTGTAACTATTTTATAAAATGAGAATTGTTGTTTGTCATAGAAATAAGGAATTGTCCCATAAACTTAATTTGAACTTGACTAACTTAGAAGCAGTTATTTGGTGCTTTTTTTATTTTTAATTTGGTAACTATTTACTCTGAATATTGAGTAATTAAGTTATCTGTACTTCCTTGGATTGATTTTATGAATTTTTGGCTCTGCCTGAGTATAATTTGTTACAAGATTTTCAACTTCATTGACTTACCATTGCACATCTAAGTCATACACACACAAACACATGCACACACACACACACATTCTAGCTATCCCATTTTAGTTATTCTTTTTCTTTTTTCATCTTTGTTTAGATTTATCAGAGACCATTTTATCTTTTTTTAAACCTATCAGTTTAAAACTGTTTAATCAGTTTTACAGATTTGATTTCTTTTGTTTTCGGTGTATTAATTTCTATGACTTTACTTTTCATCTCATTAATTTAACTACATTTCTTTTAATTATTTGAAGTAAATCATTAGTTAACTTTTAAAAAAAATTATTTTGTTTAATGTTTAACATACTTGGTCTCTTTATCTCTAGCTGAGCATAGTTTTAGTTCTATCACTTAGGTTTCAATTTTGATTTAACTATTATTTGGTATATATATTATTTTGTTGAGTTTTTTATTACCTTATTGGGGCTTATATTTTACACTTTTATTATTAAGTTATTAGGTTTTTATTTATGTGTGTATATTTGTGTATTTGGGATGTACTGATATAACAGACAAATAATATTGCCTGAACAATGTACCTTATAGGAGCTTTTATCAGGTTTTCTCACTAACCTAAAATATAAAATGATACAAACATACTCATAGATACAACACCGGCACATATTTTATCACTAGTATTGTTTGTTATTTTGGTAGCTAAATATTGGCAATAGATGTCAGGGACCCATTTAGTTTCTGGAGACAGTGTTTACAAGACATCACAGTCACAGAGGTTGAAGCAATCCTTGGGTGGTTGAGGTCACTGGCATCTAGAGCTCTCGCTTGTAGGCATTATTTCCTAAAGTTAATGTGAGTTAGAGGAAAGACACATTTTCTATATTAATGCTATGGCTCTTGGCACCAACTACAGCCAAAAAAAAAAAAAGTTAGATAGAATGCCTGTACTTTCTACTTCCTGGACTTCCTCCAAGTACATTTACACTTTCACGCAATCTCTAGAATAAAATAAATATTAATGACATGTAACAAAATTTTTTTAAAAAAGTGCCTCTGGAAACAACCTAGCACACAAACAGGTATTTCCACCTTAATAGCCAACTCACCCCCAAATCATCTCATAATCATATGATATTATAAGAATTTAGGTTATATGAGATTTTAATCATCTCCTAATGTTTTTAGACTTTCTCATAGAATTGAGTCTAATGTCAGTTGATCAATTTGACTTATGCAGAATGAGTCATTTATCAAGTCAGAGGAATCCAGACATGCAAGCTCAGTTTTGTATACCATTGACCAAAGGAGAGACCATATGGTAACTCAGGGCTGCACCAACACGCATTTAAGATATTTACTACTGTACCACAGTTACATATTTTCATGTTAAAGAATGAAAAGGGTTAAAGAAGTCCCAGGCACATTCTATGATGGGTAGTCAACTAAAATTAAAACCACCTTGAAGAGAGTCCAATTCTTTAAACTTACCTTTTTTTTAAGTTCATCAGTACTAAGGGAAAAACCTGATTGTGTCAATTTTCTGTTCTACAAGCACAGTACATTCCAAAATGTCTAACAGCAGATTTTGAGAAGGGCTGCAGAGATCAAACTGTAAGCCAAAATCTTGCATCTGTATCATTTAATGATCATGGATTTGCTGTGGTGAGGAATGATTGCCTACTTACGCTGCTAGATAGGTTTTCTTACTGTTTGAATATTAATCACAAAATTTCAGGCTTTACCTTTTTACCCAATCTACATCCAAGATAACTCTGGCTAAGTTTTTCTTTACTGTATTACAATAGTTTATAATATAATAGGTAGTCAGGTAGGGCTTAAACGAATACCTGAAATTGGCAGCAGGAGCTAGAGAGTGGTTAAGAATTCTTCCAAAGTCTACCGTGTATCATCTTACACAACACCAATTGGTTAGGAACTTACAAAAGAACAATATTTTCAACAGTGTTAAAATAGAAAGTCGCTGTGTTTTACAAAAAGGAGCTATTATTAAAAGTCAGTAATTGAGAGGGCATAACACTCATTAATTTCATGGTGAGGGAATAAAACAGTGGCCAAGTATACTTAAATATAATGTCAAAACATTAACCATTTAATATTTCACATAATTTCATTATCCCACATATTATCTCATTTTCATCGTTTCATTGACAAAAAGTCAAACTCATGTACAATTATGTAAAACATCCAAATGCATTTCTTTTCCTTTATATAAAATTTTAATGTGATTTTGCCTTGTTCTATTTGGCACCTGGTGAGTCTAAATAATTTTTCTTTTTAATCAGTTTTGGACTTTGGCATCTTCTTTAAAAATTTGATTTAAATAATTCTTTTCATATCTTTTTTCATTTTTGTGACCTTGACAAGATTTGGACAAAAGAAAAACCACAAAGGATGCAAAATAAAGCAATGTCATCAGAAATTAAATTAAGAATTGTAATAGATAATATACAAATCTTTGAGAATTCTCTAATAAAATAAACGGAAGACCCTGTTTATCTCGAAATGATAACTCATTTACAGTGAAGCTCTGTCAATTACAGTACTAATAGGAGAAAAATAAGATGGCTATGTTACTTTTTATTCTCAAGTATCTTAATGAGTTACGAAAAAAAAAGCTAATAACAATTCAAATAGTCAATATCTATTCTCCAAATGTGAGGTCAGAACTGAGTCTCAAATGTGATGAGAATTCATAAAAGCAAAACATAAGACAACAAAATCTTTCAAACTGGTAATGTACTACATTTAACACTGCAAACACTGTGTGTATGGTCATGTGTTTGCAATAACATATATATTTTTTTCCTTACCACATCTTTGCAGATTTTTTTCTATCAGTAACAGGAAATTTTCTGAATATTACACAAAAGATATTTCTCAAAGTCACCATATACAATTTTTACAAGAAATTTTTTAAAATGTAATTGAGTTTATTTCATCAGCCTATTGCAGTCCCATGAACTGGCTTAAAACATAATCATTTCAAGACTATATAATATTTTAATATTTAAAATATATTAATATTTTTGGCTTTGTAAGAAAATCTAAAAATTTTAGGACAAAAACAAAATAATCACATTAAAGTCATCTTCCAGGATATTGACCATAGTATAATACCCATACCATACTAATTCCCACACACAAATATAAACATATGACAATAAAAGCCTCCAAGACTTTGAAGGTCATTTTCCTACAAAATATTAATTTAATATATTTATGTATCAGTTTTTAGAAGGTGTTTTTAATTCTTGTTATTTTTATACTGATAAAGTAAAACACTCTTTTGATATCCACATATAGATTAAAGTGTGAAGAGATTCAGGAAACATTCTACTAAAGATTGACATTTTGATAGATTATAGGTCCAAAAATATCAAAATATTTATTATTTCAAAAAGAATAGAATTGCCAAATTATCAACTTACCAACTTAGTCTCAAAGGATGTTAGGGAACAGCAGTATGTTTTCATGAATTAGTCTGAAAATAATGAGAGGAATATGTAAAAACCAGAAAGAAAGATGCTGGCTCACTGGGATTCTAAAAATAACATAGCAGGCATTTCCTGCTGAACACCAGCAAATTTTTCCTGAAAATTTAGACTTATATATAAAAATACTAATTGGAATATCATTTTCAAGTAGGTAATTTATACACTGACACCAAATCTCCCATCTATTTCCCCAAAATACAATTAAAATAGCAAAACATGCATATAGACACACATACACCTACAAAACAATCTATTGTGTTTACTCTGACCACCAAAGTATCTATGCTGTTAACAATTGCTTTGTATGTTTATAATAACATTTCTCTTTTCCTTTGCTCTCTTCTCCACAAATTTATCCAGCATATATGAGTCTTTTGATACTCGCTGTACACATTAACAAAAGTATGGATTAAGTATGCAAGGAAATGTGGAAATACATTCCGAACAAACACACATTTGCAAAAATCATGACACAGAGTATGACACTGTGATGCCTTTCTTAAAGCAACATCCAAGACAGACACACCTTTGTGGATACACAGTGAGTTTTTCAAATAGCTATATACAATTTCTAGTTGCTACCAACTGAATTTAGAATACAATTCTAGACTTTTCCTCCATATATATTTAATATTTTATACATACTTTGAGACAAAATATAAATGCTTTCATGTAAACATTAGTCAAAAACACTGAACTGAGAGATATGTATGGCCTATGATATATTGTTATAAAAATCCAAGCATTGGGCTTCCCTGGTGGCGCAGTGGTTGAGAGTCTGCCTGCCGGTGCAGGGGATACGGGTTCGAGCCCTGGTCTGGGAGGATCCCACATGCCACGGAGCAACTGGGCCCGTGAGCCACAACTACTGAGCCTGCGTGTCTGGAGCCTGTGCTCCGCAACGGGAGAGGCCGCGATAGTGAGAGGCCCACGCACCGCGATGAAGAGTGGCCCCCACTTGCCGCAACTAGAGAGGGCCCTCGCACAGAAACGAAGACCCAACACAGCCATGAATAGATAAACAAATAAATAAAAATTAAAAAATAAAAAATCCAAGCATTGGTCTACTGGATTAAATACTAACACAGAAGGAAATT
Organism: Balaenoptera borealis; assembly: GCF_965194805.1. NCBI lineage: Eukaryota > Metazoa > Chordata > Mammalia > Artiodactyla > Balaenopteridae > Balaenoptera > Balaenoptera borealis. Next base: position 7,116,802 of record NC_138860.1, read on the forward strand.
TTGGTCCACTTTTATATCTGCTCAAGGATTTGGAACTGACAGCACATCCATACATCACATTGAGAAAACAGAATGATAGGGACAGAAAGTTAAAGCCTTGCTAAAGGACAAAAAGTGGACTTGTATTAAGAAATGCTTGGACATCAACAAAGATATTGATATTTAATTTTACACACAGTGATGGCAATAATGCCAGCTACCTCCCTCGATTCAAGTTTGACATGTTCTGAAGCAATATTTACAAATACTTATCTTGCAAAGTAATTATCAGGAGCACTTCTCATAAATACGTTTATGTATTGTAAAATTTCCCTCCTCAAGTCAGACCATCTGGGATAAAATCCTATGTCACATGACATTCAATACACTGAGAATTTACCATGCCTTTGTTAAATAGCCTATAATTCACAATAATAACATTTAGCACTCAAGGTGATTCTGAATATTAAATTAGCTAAAGAGGGTCTGGTTTACAATCCAACAGGATAATAGGTCTCAAGAAATATCCCCAACCCCACTTATCCTCTTCCATTTTGGCTATGCTTAGCTTGGAAGTTTGCAAACAAATTTTATAATTTGTTCTACTGAAAGTAAATTCTCATTCATCATTATTCTTGCAAACTTGTTTAAGGCACCGTATCTAATTGTATGTAAATGCATATATGTCTCTTCAGTTTCCAATTTAGGGAATAAAAGCTTTTTTACAACGCACTTTTCTATGATCAATTAAGCAAAATACATTTTTTCCCAAAGCCTATTTGAAGTAAAGCCTTAGTGGAATTGTTTTTTCAGTTGTTGCACAGATTATTTTTCTTTTCAATAACAACAAACGTACTTCCACTTTCTAGTTCTGCATATAAGGAGCCTGGAAGTTGTCATGCTACCCTAACAACAGGTTTAAAAAAAAAAAAAAAAAAACTGAACAGACTGAAAAAATCAACAACTCTTCTTGGATCCAGAAGAGAGGGTAGAACACAAAAATCTACTACCCTCAAGACAGGCGAGACAAACAGGCAAATGCATACAGGCAGGCACATCTTACCAGAGCAGAAACTCAGGAGCAGAGCCACTGGAGGAAGCAGTGCCGAGGTAGGAAGATCTGCACCATAACTGATGAATTGCTGGAGGCTCAGGGCCAAGTCTGAGAGTTAAAAACTCCACAATATTGTGAAATTTATCTCTAGGAGCTTAACAAGGTTCCCATTTTAAATATCAGAGAAAAACCCTTTCCAGCTTCTGTCAGGAAGCTGAGGAAAGAAACCATTTTGAAATACGCCAGAAGATTCTGTTTGTCTTAATAAGGAGTGACTGCAGCAGAAACTAGTTAAGCAGAGCCTAACTTACTGGGGTATTACCAGAGCCTAATTGACCTGGGGAAGGGAAATAACCAACTGCAGCTGGTTCTAGCCTTCTATGTGGGGAAGAGGAATAAACAACTCTAGCCCACTCTAGCTATCCTGACCCAGCTGAGACGGAGAGAAAAAGCTGAGAAACACAGTTTACAGTCTGTAGGCATACACCAAAAACTAAGACCTAATCAGCATAGAACTACAGAATGCTTCATCTCCTCTCACATCTCACCACCCCATTACTAAAGGTCTGTTGACAGCAGTTCCATTTACCCAGTGCATCACATCTGGTTACCATGAAAAACAAAAAATGGAAATGCATACCAAAAGGCAAAAACACAATTTAAAGAGACAGAGCAAGCATTGGAACCAGGCATGGCAGGGATATTGGTATTATTAGACTGGGAATTGGAAAGAACAGTGATTAATATGCTAAGGCCTCTAATGGATGAAGTAGACAGCATGCAAAAACAGATGGAAAATATAAGCAGAGAAGTGGAAATCCTAAGAAAGAACCCAAAATAAATGCTAGAGATAAAAAAGAGTGGAACAGAAATAAAGACTGCCGCTGATGGGCTTGCTAGTAGATTGGGCACAGGTGAAGAAAGAATCTGTGCTAGAGAATATATCACTAGGATCCTCAAAAACTGAAAAGCAAAGAGAACAATGACTGAAAAAACTGAAGTGAGATTCCAAGGACTGTGGGACAACTACAAAGGATATACATGTAGAAGGAGAAGAAAAAGAGGAAAAAAACACAAGAAATATTTGAACCATAATTGATAATTTCTCCAAATTAATATCTGACACCAAACCAAAGATCCAGAAAACTTGGAGTGTTGCCAGAGCTGCTCCAGGTGTTTGTTCAAAACCCTGCAACTCCCACCTTTAGCAGGAGTTAACATAAATCTTTAAGTTAAGGGGTCCAGAGACAAGAAAGGAAGCTACAAACAAACAAACAAAAAAATCCAGATGGAACCAGCTGGGACCAAGATGGTGACACATCTGACCTCCAACAGACCCTGAGTCTCATTATACACGATTTTACTACATGAGCACATTAAATGACACGCCTACCGGTGGCCAGGACTGGACATTAAGGACCATAAAACTATAAAAACAGGGTGGTGCCCACTCCCTCAGGGAAAAAGCCCCGCCTCTGTCCCATAGACTAATGCAGATGCCTCCGCATCATTAGCCTCACTCTTCCTCTCTTTGGCTTTACTCTTTATAATTAAATCACTCTCTCCAGGTGGAGGAGAAGATCTGTGAACTTAGTTCCTGAGTCTCCATTCTTTGGCCACTGAATAAAGTTTGTGCTGTGTCGATCTCAGCTTCAGTTTTGTTATTCGCCTACTCAAACGCCAAAGGAAAAAGAATCCTCCCACGCAGAGGCAGAGAGCCTCGGCTGGCCAGGCTGGGGCCCGAGCAGGGTCCATTTGACTCAATCTGGTAACAAGAGAACACCAAGAAGGATAAATATCAAAAAAAATTATACCTCAGCACATCTTTTTCAAAAATAAAGAAAAATCTTCTAAAAGAAGCCAGAGGAAAAATACACTTTATCTAGAGAAGAATAAAGATAATAACATCCAACTTCTCTTCAGAAAACATGAAAGCAAGAAGAGAAAAAAAGAAATATTTAAGGTGTTGAGAGAAAACAACCACCAAATTAGAATTCTGTACACTGTGAAATTATCTTTCAAATGTAAAGGAGATATAAAGACTTTTTTGGACAAACAAAAATAGAGGGAATTTGGTGTTAGTGGACTTGCCTTAAGAGAAAAGTTAAAAGAAGTTCTATAGAGAGAGGGAAAATAATGTAGGTTAATAGGTTATTACCCTGGATCTATATAAAGGAAGAGCATGAAAGAAGGAATATATAAAGATAAAATAGAAACATTTATTTTTCTTATTCTTAATTGATCTGCTAGATAACAGTTTGTTCAAAATAAAAACAGTAATAATGTATTCAGTTATGTATGCTTATGTATATATTATATATATATGCTTATTTATGCTTGTATATAAGTGAAAGGATGACAGCAATGGTATAAGGGATGAGAAGAAGTCAGGGTTATTTTGTTTTTAAAAGGTGTGCATATTACACATGAAGCAGTACAGTACTATTTGAAACTGGATTGGGATTAATTGCAAACGTATATTGAAAACTCTAAGACAAACACTAAAAAAAAAAGTGAAAAAAGAAATACAAATGAAATATTAAAAGGAGAGAAAATAGAATCATATTATATGCTCAAAAAAGCAGATGAACAAGGAGAGAAAATGGAATCATATAAAACTATAAAAGGACCAAAAGGAGTGAAGGACAAAAATAGGAATAAAGAACAAGGGCAATAAAGAGAAAACAGTAACTAATATGGTAGGTGTTAATCCAACTGTATTAATAATTACTTGGAATGTCAATGGTCTAAATGTACCAATTAAAAGACAGAGATTGCTAGAGTGTATCAAAAACATGACTCGACCATATGCCATCTATAAGAAACTCACTTTATATATAAAGACATACATAGATAAAGAGTAAATGGATGGAGAAAAAATATACCATGTTAACACTAAGGAAAAGAAAGCAGGAGCAGCTCTATTAATTTCAGACACAACACACATCAAGGAAAGCCATCAGGGATACAGAAGGACACTACATAATGATAAAGGGGTTAACTTTAAAAAAAATTTTATTGGAGTATAATTGCTTTAAATGTTGTGTTAGTTTCTGCTCAACAATGAAGTGAATCAGCTATATGTATACATATATCCCCTCCCTCTTGACCTCTTTCCCACCCCACCTATGTCATCACGGAGCACTGAGCTGAGCTCCCTGTGGTATACAGCAGGTTCCTACTAGCTATTTTACACATGGTAGTGTATTTATGTCCAACCTAATCTCCCAATTCATCCCACTCTCCCTTCTGCCTCCCTTGTCCACACATCCATTCTCTATGTCTGCGTCTCTAATCCTGTCCTGCAAATAGGGTCATCTGTACCATTTTTCTAGATGTCACATATATACGTTAATATACGATATTTGTTTTTCTCTTTCTCACTTACTTCACTCTGTATGACAGACTCTAGGTCCAACCACATCTCTACAAATTACCAAATTTCATTCCTTTTTATGGATAATATTCCATTGTATATATGTACCACATCTTTTTTATCCATTCATCTGTCTATGGACATTTAGGTTGTTTCCATGTCATGGCTATTGTAAATAGTGCTGCAATCAACATTAGGGTACATGTGTCTTTTTGAATTATGGTTTTCTCAGGGTATAAGCCCTGTAGTAGGATTGCTGGGTCATACAGTAGTTCTATTTTTAGTTTTCTAAGGAACCTCCATATTGTTCTCCATAGTGGCTGTATCAATTTACATTCCCACCAACAATGCAAGAAGGTTCTCTTTTCTCCACATCCTCTCCAGCATTTATTGTTTGTAGGCTTTTTGATGAAGGCCATTCTGACCACTGTGAGGTGCTACCTCATTGTAGTTTTGATCTGCATTTCTCTAATAATTAGTGATGTTGAGCATCTTTTCATGTGTCTCTTGGCCATCTGTATGTCTTTTTTGGAGAAATGTCTATTTAGGTCTTCTGGCCATTTGTTTGTTTGCTTTTTGTTTTTGGGTTTCTTTTTTGCTATTGAGCTGTATGAGCTCTTTGTATATATTAGAGATTAATCCTTTGTCAGTTACTTCATTTGCAAATATTTTCTCCCATTCTGAGGGCTGTCTTTTCACCTGGTTTATGGTTTCCTTTGCTGTGCAAAAGCTTTTAAGTTTCATTAGGTCCCATTTGTTTATTTTTGTTTTTATTTTCATTACTCTAGGAGGTGGGTCAAAAAAGTTCTTGCTTTGATTTATGTCAAAGAGTGTTTTTCCTGTGTTTTCCTCTAAGAGTTTTAAAGCGTCTGGTCTAACAGTTAGGACTTTAATCCATTTTGAGTTTATTTTTGTGTATGGTGTTAGGGAGTGTTCTAATTTCATTCTTTTACATGTAGCTGTCCAGTTTTCCCAGCACCACTTGTTGAAGAGGCTGTCTTTTCTCCATTGTATATTCTTGCCTCCTTTGTCATAGATTAGGTGACCATATGCACGTGGGTTTATCTCTGGGCTTTCTATCCTGTTCCATTGATCTATATTCCTATTTTTGTACCAGTACCATACTGCCTTAATTACTATAGCTTTGTAGTATAGTCTGAAGTTAGGGACCCTGATTCCTCCAGCTCCGTTTTTCTTTCTCAAGATTGCTTTGGCTATTCAGGGTCTTTTGTGTTTCCATACAAATTGTAAAACTTTTTGTTCTAATTCTGTGAAAAATGCCATTGCTAATTTGATAGGGATTGCATTGAATCTGTAGATTGCTTTGGATAGTATAGTCATTTTCATAATGTTGATTCTTCCAATCCAAGAACATTGTGTATCTCTCCATCGGTTTGTGTCATCTTTGATTTCTTTCATCAGTGTTTTATAGTTTTCTGAGTACAGGTCTTTTGCCTCCTTAGGTAGGTTTATTCCTAGGTATTTTAATATTTTTGTTGCAGTAGTAAATGGGATTATTTCCTTAATTTCTCTTTCTAATTTTTCATTGTTAGTGTATAGGAATGCAAGAGATTTCTGTGCATTAATTGTGTATTCTGCAACTTTACCAAATTCATTGATTAGCTCTAGTAGTTTTCTCGTGGCATCTTTAGGATTTTCTATGCACAGTATCTTGTCATCTGCAAACAGTGACAGTTTTACTTCTTCTTTTCCAATTTGTATTCCTTGTATTTCTTTTCTTCTCTGATTGCCATGGCTAGGACTTCCAAAACTATGTTGAATAAGAGTGGACATCCTTGTCTTGTTCCTGATCTTAGAGGAAATGCTTTCATTGAGAATGATGTTTGCTGTGGATTTGTCATATATAGCCTTTATTATGTTAAGTTCCCTCTATGCCCACTTTCTGGAGAGGTGTTATCATAAACGGGTATTGAATTTTGTCAAAAGCTTTTTCTGCATCTATTGAGATGATCATATGGCTTTTATCTTTTAATTTGTTAATATGGTGTATCACATTGATTGATCTGTATATATTGAAGAATCCTTGCATCCCTGGGATAAATCCCACTTGATCATGGTGTACGATCCTTTTAATGTGTTGTTGGATTAGGTTTGCTAGTATTTTGTTGAGGATTTTTACGTCTATGTTCATCAGTGATATTGGTCTGTAATTTTCTTTTTTTGTGTTATCTTTGCCTTGTTTTGGTATCAGCGTGATGGTGGCCTCATAAAATGAGTTTGGGAGTTTTCCTCCCCCTGCAATTTTTTGGAAGAGTTTGAAAGGATAGATGTTAGCTCTTCCCTCTATGTTTGATAGAATTTTCCTGTGAGGCCATCTGGTCCTGGACTTCGGTTTGTTGGAAGATTTTTAATTACAGCTTGAATTTCGTTACTTGTGTTTGGTCTGTTTATATTTTCTAATTCTTCCTGGTTCAGCCTTGGAAAGTTATACCCTTCTATGAATTTGTTCATTTCTTCCAGGTTGTCCATTTTATTGGCATATAGTTGCTTGTAGTAGTCTCTTATGATCTTTGTATTTCTGTGGTGTCACTTGTAAATTCTCCTTTTTCATTTCTAATTTTATTGATTTGAGTCCCTTCCCTTTTTTTCTTGATGAGTCTGGCTAAAGGTTTATCAATTTTGTTTATCTTTTCACAGAACCAACTTTTAGTTTCATTGATCTTTGCTATTGTTTTCTTCATTTCTATTTCATTTATTTCTGTTCTGATCTTTATGATTTCTTTCTTTCTACTTACTTTTGAGTTTTTTTGTTCTTCTTTCTCTAGTTTCTTTAGGTGTAAGGTTAGATTGTTTGTTTGAGATTTTTCTTGTTTCTTGAGGTGAGATTGAATTGCTATAAACTTCCCTCATAGAACTGCTCTTTTGCTGTGTCCCATAGGTTTTGGGTCATCGTGTTTTTGTTGTCATTTGTTTCTATGTATTTTTTTTTTTCCTCTTTGATTTATTCAGTGATCTCTTGGTTATTTAGTAGTGCATTGTTTAGCCTCCATGTGTTTGTGATTTTTACAGTTTTTTTTTTTTTTCCTGTAATTGATTTCTAATCTCATAGTGTTGTGGTCAGAAAAGATGTTTGATACAATTTCAATTTTCGTAAAATTTCTGAGGCTTGGTTTGTCACCCAAGATGTGATCTATCCTGGAGAATGTTTTTACAGAAGGCCTAACAATTCTTAACATGTATGTGCCTAACAGCAGAGCATCAAACAATGTGAGTCAAAAACTGATAGAGCTTAAGGATAAATAGTTGAACCTCCTATCATAGTTGGAGACTTTAACACACCTCTGCAAGTAATGGACAGATCCAGAAAATCAATAAGGACACAGCTGAAATCACTATCAACATTTACTATCCATTTACATTTAAATGGATATCAACTATCCATTTAACACTATCAATTAAATGGATGCAATTAACATCATACACTAATTTATCCAAGTACAGCAGCACACACATTTTTCTCAAGCACACATGAAACATTCACAAAGATAGACCACATTGTGAGCCACAAAACACACCTTAACAAATTTAAAAGAACAGAAATAATGCAATGTCTGCTCTTAGACTACATGGAATTAAACCAGAAATAAATAGCAGGAAGATAACTGGACAATCCCTAAATACATGAAGATTAAACAATACACTTCTAAATAACCCATGGGTCAAATGAAATCTCAAGAGAAATTTAAAAAATATTTTTAACTAAATGAAAATGCAGAAATAACTTATAAAAATTTGTGGGATACAGCAAATAAGTGCTTAGAGGAAGGAACTTTTATAGCATTAAATGTACGTACTAGAAAAGAAGAAAGACCTAAAATCCAACTATGTAAGAACTTTCCACCATAGAAAACTAGAAAAATAAGAGCAAATTAAATTCAAAATAAGCAGAAGTTGAAAGCAGAAAATCACTAGAGAAAATCATTGGAACCAAAAGCTGATACTTTGAAAAATTTGATAAAATTAATAAATTTTAGCCAGGATATCCAACACAATATTAAAGGAGAAGAACAAAGTTGGAAGAGTGACACTACCCAACTTTAAGATTTAATATAAAGCTACAGTAATCAAGACAATGTGGTACTGGTGAAAGGATGGACTAATAGATCAATGGTATAGAATAGGAAGTCCAGAAATAGACACTGAGAAATGTAGGATACTGATCTTTTACAAAAGAACAATGGCAATAAAATGGAGCAAAGAAAGTTCCTTTAACAAATACTGCTGGAACAACTCAACATCAACATGTAAAACAATGAATTTAGAAACAGACCTTACACCTTTCTCAAAAATTAACTCAAAATGTATCATAGACTTAAATGTACATGAATCTATAAAACTCCTGAAAGATAATGTAAGAGAAAACCTAAATGATCTCTGATATGGTGGTGCTTGTACAACATCCATATAACCATAGGTGATGCCTGTGGTGATGTTTTGATACAACACTAAGGCACAATCCACAAAGTAAACAAATGATAAGCCAGACTTCATTAAAATTAAAAAGATTTGCTCTGTGAAAGTCAACATAAAGAAAATGAGAAGACAAGCCACAGACTGGGAGAAAATCTTTGCAAAAAGACACATATGATAAAAGACTGTTATTCAAAATACACAAAGAACTTTTAAAACTCAACAATAAGAAAACAAACAGACTGCTGAAAAAATGAGCCAAAGACCATAACAGACACCTTACCAAAGAAGATATACAGATGGCAAATAAGCATATGAAAATTTGCTCTACATCATATATCACCAGAGAAATGCAAGTTAAAATAACAATGAGCTACCACTATATATCTATTAGAATGCCCACAATCCAAAACACTGTGACAACATCAAATGCTGGTGAGGATGTGTAGCAACAGAAACTCTTACACATTGCTGGTGGGGATGCAAAATGTTACAGCCACTTTGGAAGACAGTTTGACAATTTCTTACAATATGATACAGCAATTGTGCTCATTGATATTTTCCCAGAGGAGTTAACAATCTATGTCCACAGAAAAACCTGTATATGGATGTCTATAAAAGTTTTATTCATAATAGCCCATACATGTAAGCAACCATGATGTCCTTCATTAGGTTTATGGTTAAACTGTGGTACATCCAGACAAGGAATATTATTCATGCTAAAAGGAAGTGATCAAGCCATGAAAGGAATGGAGGAAACTTAAGAGCACATACACAGTGAAAGAAGCCAATCTGAGATGGCTTCATACTGTGTTATTCCAACTATGTGACATTCTGGAAAAGGCAAAACTATAGAGACAATAAAAGATAAGTGGTTGCCCCAGGTAGTGGTGGGTGGGGAGTGGAGATGAATAGGCAGAGCACAGAGGATTTTTAGGGCAATGAAAATACTCTGTATGATATTATAATAATGGAGGTATGTCACTACAAATTTTTCTAAGCCCATAGAATGTTCAACACTAGAAGTGAACCCTAAGGTGAACTATGGATTTTGGGTAATTATGACGTGTCAATGTAGGTTCATACTTGGTAAAAAATGTACCATTCTGAGAATAATGTTGATAAAATGGGGGAGGCTCTGCATGTGTGGGGGATGAGGAAATATGGGGAATCTCTGTAGCCTCCTCTCAATTTTATTGTAAATCTAAAACTTTTTTAAAAAAAAAGTCTTAGAAAATAACAAATTCCAATTGATATTCCAGTATAAAGCAAAAAAAAACAAAATCACGTATTTGACATTTATATTTAATGTTTAATTTAAATTTATTAAATTTAGTTAATTATTTGATCTTACTAATTATTATAAAAACTATTACTTATGTTGGATTTATAATATGGACTTTATTACAGTAAAAAATTCTGAGTCTTAATTGAAATGTAATTAAACTTGTAACCTCCGTGCACATAATTATCTTTAGTATCTAACTGCCAATTTTAAAAATATTTCTTAACAAACCAACGTTTGATGATTGTGTTTTAATAGTAATTTTTTAAAAATTTAAATATAAATTTTTACAAGTCTACCTGTAAAAATTAAATGAAATTACAACAAATGGGAGGAGTAAGTTCTGGTGCCCTTTAATATTTAAAGAGGATTTTCCTTATTTAAAATAATATTTTGTCATGTTAAAAGGTGCAATTCAATTCTTTTAATATAAAACTATTCTGCTTAATATAGAACTAAATTCCTATGTTCAATAATATTCTCATCTGAGAGGGTAAAGAAGAAAAAACCCACTAATTTGCAAGCTAATGACACATTGACAAAATAACATAGGATGATATGAACTGCAAAATGTTGAGACTGTAAATCAGTCAAAAGATAACACATTATTTAAAACCAAAATTTTCCAGGCATGCTATTACCTGATACTCTAACTTCTTGGAATGTGTAAAATAAAATAATTTGTCAGTCATAGAAAGTTCAGAGTGCAATTTTTAATCCTTAAGAGAAGATAGGCATGCTAGCAATGTTTCAGATTTATGTGGGACTTAAGTGGAATGTGAGCAATTGAGGGCTAAAATTGAACTTCCAAAGCTTTTTTAGCGCAATGTCCATGATTGTCTAGAGATTTGCATCAAAAGATCAAAACGATGAGGTGATTATGCACAGATTCAAAATTTCAATCACACCATCAGTAGGTGGCCTCAATAATGAGCTCCTCATTCCCTAAAGGAAATGAAAAATCGGCAGGCTGGTTTCTTGCAAAATTAGAGGAAATACTACATCTAGGGTAGTTTCTCAAATCATGAAATTAGCTTTTAAAATAATTTCTCTCAAATAATTAGCCCTTTTTAAACATGAAAATAAATACCTTGAAGATAAAACTAAGGGATTATTTTCAGTGTCACTTACACATTACATGATTAAATGTATAATTATGTATCTGAAGTTTTACAAATTATAATTTTCACATTTCAAATATAATCTTGATTTACAAAATCTTTACTAATAAACATATTTTAAACCTGGTATAGAGGAGATGGCAGTTAGAGTGTCCGCTCACTTTCTCTTTCTCCTATGCTGCTCAGCCAGCACAATGACCATGATTGACAGATCATTAGATTTTGCAGGTGAAATGGATAATCTTTAGGCCTAAGGTCCTTTGGAAATGTTTTTTTTATGGACTATAATTTGTTAGACTACAGTGAAGACTAAGAACTACAGCATCCTGCTAATAAATTGCCATGCTGTGTTTCTTACAGCAATGATCATCAATCAATCCATTTAATAGTTAAAGTGAACATATTCCCTGGAGAAATGATGGGAGAGAGTACTAATATAAACCACTCAAATGATTCAGAGTTTGCAAGATAAAAAAAATCATTAAAAATTATAGTATTTGTCACAGGTCAATAATATCCCCAGGCACCTATCAAAATAAAATTCAGAAGCATTTCGGAGGCACATTTCCAAAACTTAGGTAGCACAACAATCTTGTTGACTCTAAGTATATATTCCACTGAATACAATGTTAGTTTAAATCATAAATAGCAACAGCTGGTGATTATAGCACATGGAAAGTAAAATAAATGACAGCAATGAATCAAAAGATGGGAGGGAAGGATTGGGAACATTCTGTTGTAAGGTATCTATACTACCACATGAAATGATCTGTTACATTAATAAAAAATGAACACTATCAACTCTAGGCAACTGATATGCTAGAAAGGAGATTAAAATGGAATCATATAACATGCTCAGTTAAAACCAGATAAGAGAACGAAAGAAGCCTCTGTCAATAGATAGAAAACAATTACAAACATGGCTTATGCTAATACAACTTTAAATATGAATGGTCTAAAGATACTAATTAAAAGACAGAGATTGTCAGAGTTTATTTAAACAATAGCAACTATATGAGGTCTACAAGAAACCTACTTTACATATAAAGACTAAGATAGACTACAAGTAAAGGGATGAACTTCTGCTTCTGGAAAAAAGAAATATCATACTTTTCCCTATTCCTCTTCACAAATACAATGAAAAGTCCTGGACAATTATATATAAAACAAATCTAAGAAGACTCTGAAAGGTGCAGGAACTTCAGTGTGTACAGAATAACATGGTAATGAGTTTTTTGGGTTTTCTTTTTACTTCATATATTCCAAACTTGGGAGTTGAAGAACCCAGCAACCTGAGAATGCCAAAAGGCACAGGGCAAAAAAGATCTCCAACAAAACCTGCCCTTTCTAGATAAAGGAACAGGAAAGGAACAGCCTAACAAGACAGACATATGAGACAATACAGCTCTACTGCAGTAAAACAGCACAGGAAACAGTGTGACCCTCACCTCCACGTATGCCAGCAAGTGCTGAAAGGAAAGCCTATACTTCCACCTTCCTGAGACTCTCATGAACTTCTCAACGCTACTGGTAGAGTGTTTTCAGAGAACTCCCAGGAGAGAAACTGGACTTTCATGTCCAATTACCAGTAATAAGGTTCTTTTTCCACTGTGATATCAGTGGAGACCATGTGGAGAGCTTGGACTTCTTGACCCATCTGGGTACAATGTGCTGCCCTTTACCCCCACCTTTGGGGTGGTATCAGGGGAGGCCTAGAAAAGTGTCAGGACTTTTAACATCACCTAGTGGAAACAAGGTTACTTCTGTAGCGCTGTCAGTGGAGACCAGGTGGGGAACCCAAATTCCCATGCCTGGCCAAGGGTAATGAGGAGCTCCCTCCTCACTGGGTATCAACTGAAAACCAGCAGTGAATCTGGAATTCTAGCCCCACCCAGGGACAGTGAAGTACCCTCCTTCCCTTACCGAAGTGCTAGTAGAAAAAGCCAGCTTAAACACCAAGTTCAAATAAGATCCAGAGTCTCACAACATAATGCAGAAATGTCCAGGTTTCAATCATTTCATACGTAGAACCAGGAGGATCTCAAACTGAATGAGATGACTCAATCGTAGATACCAACACCAAGAAGAAAGAGATACTGAATAATTTCACAAAGATTTTAAAGTAGTGATCACAAAAATTGTTCAAGGAGCAATTACAAATATGACTGAAACAACTGAAAAAATAGAATCCCCCCCCCCAAAAATAGTAAGTCTCAGGATATGAGAAGATATAAAAGAAAAAATAGAACTTTTAGAACTGAGAAATAGCATATCTGAAATAAAAATCTCAATGGATTTTTTAGAAGACAGATATTGACAAGGTGGATCAAAAAATATGACTCAACTATATGCTGACAGCAAGAAAATCTCTTCAAATATAATTACATGGAAGATTGAAGTAAAATAATAAAAGGATATTATGCAAATATTAAGCAAAGGAAAACAAGAGTGGCTATATTAATACCAAATAATTCAACTTCAGAGCAAAGAAAATCACTGGAGAGAGAGAAAGAAAGAGATAGAGAGAGAGAGAGAAAGATTAGAGAGAGAAAGATAGCACTAAAAAAGAAAATTACAGGCCAATATCACTGATGAACATAGACGCAAAAATCCTCAATAAAATTTTAGCAAACCAAATCCAACAATACATTAAAAGGATCATACGCCATGGTCAAGTGGGATTTATCCCAGGGATGCAAGGATTCTTCAATACCTGCAAATCAATCAATGTAATACACCATATTAACAAATTGAAGAATAAAAACCATATGATCATCTCAATAGATACAGAAAAAACTTTTGATAAAATTCAACAAATCTTTTAAATAAGTAAATAATAATCGACATGCTCTTCTCAAAATCCAACAATTAAAAACAAATTTAAATTTGTAATATCAGGGTTATTTTGCTCTGTATTTTTTTATTCATGGAAAAATTACATGAGGATGGAGGTAAATGTCTTAAAGAGGCTTTCTTGATGATTCAGTGTAATCTCTACTGTGGCAAAGAATAGGGAAGTATCCTATAGTTCTTGTGGATTTTAAAAGTGGTTCCTGCAGTATAACCAGTGGATCTGTAAATACTGTGACATGAATGATGTAGGCGAACAAGCTTGTTGAAGTTCCACTGGCCACTGGAACTCAGCTGTTTTCCCACCTGAAAATTCTGATCCACTTCTTCCATCCTAATGACAACAGACTGTATCCCTGGGCAACTGTGCTTAGGTGTTTTCCTTAGTTTCATAGCAAATACTTTGATATGATATCTTGTATCTTGTGACAAATGATAATGACTCAGTAAAATTGAATCAGTTCTTTCTCTTTTCAAACCACAGGGATGTCATCATCATTACGATCACCATCACCACCATCATTATCATCATCACCTTGTCATCAGGGCAGCATCTTATTTTAGTTGGTGCTAAGCTCTGTAAAAACAGTCAAGGTTTTTTTGCCTTTTTGCCTTGAAATGTGTATATAGATTTGATGATACACATCCCATCAACCCAAACATAAGTTTGTTCTAAAATCATCTCAGAATGTGTAAGCAAAGAGTTCAATAAAGCTGTTGCCCCAAACCTTCAACCTGGTCAAACATCAGATTGTAAGGCCTTGGGAACAAGGATACCAGAGACACCTGTTCCAATGACTTGAAGTCAAAAAAATTACTAGGAATCATTGGTCCAAGGACAAAGGTTAGAACGTCCATTGGCAGCAAACACTATGTGTGAGTCTGAGACTTGCTTTCAAGTTCAGGCTGACCCAATTTGAGCAGAGACAACTGACATGTGAGTTGCTGATGGAATTAGGACAACAGACATGCCACCTTGCTATCACCATTATCTTCTATCTAGCTGTTTTCCAACACCAACGACACTCGGAGACTGAGTATGGGTAATAGTGGACTCTCTGTCAGCTACCAGTGGCATAGTCCTAGCGAAATCTTGATGGCTTTTTAGAGAGCTTCATTTTATTCTGCTTCTTTTTGGAAAAGGTTCTCACCTCTCTCCCTCTCCCTATACCAGTTCTCGCTTTCATTTGGTATCTGTGGCTTTTTTAAATGGATAGTGCCTACACCACAATGGAATGCAAACAGCCACTGAGCTCAGAACAACTGTAGTGGTGCTGACATGTGTTTCTGCAACGATTTGAAGGCTCTCAGTGCTCTGGGGATGAGGAGCTGGGGCCCAGAGTGTCTCCCACAGCCTGTCTACAGGATAAGGCTTAAAGGAGGTCTGGCCAGAGTAGGGTAGCATGTGTGGGATTCAGCCACCAGAAGCCTTCCTGAGACACAGAGGCCAGAGCACCAAATGCCTATAAAGTGGCCAAGTGCCTCTATCTCAAGATCCTGTCAAGGGGCTTCCCTGGTGGCACAGTGGTTAGGAATCCGCCTGCCAATACAGGGGACACGGGTTCGAGCCCTGGTCCGGGAGAATCCCACAAGTCGTGGAGCAACTAGGCCTGTGAGCCACAGCTACTGAGCCCACGTGCCACAACTACTGAAGCCCGCATGCCTAGAGCCCGGGCTCCACAACAAGAGAGGCCACCATAATGAGAAGCCCGCGCACCGCAACGAAGAGTAGCCCCTGTTCACCACAACTAGAGAAAGCCCACGCGCAGCAATGAAGACCCAATGCAGCCAAAAATAAATAAATAAAATACATAAATTTATTTAAAAAAAAAAAGATCTTGTCAAGGAGTAGACAGAGAGTATTCAACAGAAAACAGTGGTGAGGAAGAAAGATCATTTGTTACTTTGTCTTATTGGGTTTAGTCAATTTAAACAGACCAGTTTCTGGAGTAATAATGAGCATAACACTTATTATTTTGGAATGCTTACTAGATAATTTTCTCCAGTTTTTAAAATGGGTTAGGCTCAAATGCTATAAGTCCCATCTCATCCATTCTGCTTATTAGCTACATTACCTTGGACAGGTGGCTTTAGCCGTTTAAATTTCTCAGTTTCCTCACCTGTAAATGAGAATAATAATAGTGCCAACTTCACATGATTATTGTGAAAATGAAATTGAGATCCTATAAGTCCTCAGTTAATATTAAGCACTATTATTAATCCTTGAAAAAACACTAGGAAGGATATTGTTTTTACAAATAGAGAAAAATATATAGAAAAATGTATCTTTCAAAAGGTTCTATAGAACTCAGTATTTGAACTCAATTTATGTTATGCATGAGCACAAGTTCTTAACGATTGAACTATAGTCCCTCTCCTTTCAGGTCAGGTACTCCTTGGATGTTAAACTACTAAGCCTGATCAGAAAGATATTTTCTAATGCTATGAAGTTATCATGTCAGAACAGGTAAGCTGAAACAACAAGGAAAATAATCCAGAGAGCAGTGTTTAGAGCACTGATCTAGAAATGGATCCCCCAATGGCATCTTTTTAAAAGCAAACTAATTTCCACCCAATCCCTTGTTTAATTCCAGACACTCTAATTAATCTTTCAAATTCCCCTATTTCCTAAAATAGATAAGATGACTATAATCAGATATATTACCTTGAGACTGGTGTGAGGAATAACTCAGTGTAAGAGATTTATTAAAATATGTAGGATAGATTTTGTTATCCTATATGTCTGAAGGTTCATAATAGAAGTTGTTAAACAAGTTTCTAATTTTCCAAAGATTATTTAAACAGTGAAACTTTAACTATGCTGTCAGCATGGGGGATATTGCATATGGAGTCAAACTGATTGAGGTCACATATTTCATGAATGTTCTCTTCCTATGTTTTATGGTCAACTAATTGTTTTATTTAAAAAATTTTTAAATTGAACCAAATTTCAACAGAATAAGACATTTTAAAATAGTGTATACTACATTTAAAGGCATTACATTTTTATTTATATTTCATTTATTTATATTTTCATTATTTAAAATAAAAATATAATTTTTATTAAAAAACTATTAAAAATTAGTTTTATTTTATGTAATTCTCATTACCATCATAAAAATTACATAGGAACAAATATGTTTTACCTAAAAAGCCCTCCAAACTTCCACCAAAATATATGGAATCATATTCTGGCTCATGGTAGTGGAATTTCTAGCAGATTTTCTATGATGTTTAAATAAATAATCCATTAATAAAATCAGTAGCCAAATATTTAGGGAAAATTTTAAATATGCCAGGAGCTGTACTAAGAACTAAGGGTACTAAGATCAATTAGAAGTCACTCTTGCCTTGAAGAGATCCTATTCTAGTTGTTAAGAAAGACACTTGAAGTACTAATTACAATCCATCGTGTTAAAGGGTATGATTAGTTAAAAAGAGAAAACTCTATGGGAAGACACAGAAGGGATTGCCTGACTCATTATGGGTGTACTATGCCCTTAAGATAATTAGATCTCTCTTAAGGAGACAAGAGGAGACAGAAGTCCAAATGGAGAGCAAGAAATTTAAATGCACAACATGATGATTCTGCAATTGCTGGGAAAGCTCCTGAGAGCTGGAGAAAGCCTGTGTGAAGAGTATGATACAATAGGAAATGGTAAGCCTGGGGCCGGACTTCAGTTTTGTGGGTATAAGAATGTTAGGCAGGACTGAGGTCCCTCCTGGTTTTCAAATGTCAGATCCCAGTGCATGTTTTGAGATGACCTGCAGAAATCCAGGTTGAAGTCTTTGCTTTAGATTACTCTGGGACTGGTTTGGACCCTTGTTCACACTGGGAGGACAGATGTGAATATCTACAGGGTGAGATGTACTCATGATGGAGAATCATGTAACTGATGATGACTTGTACATCCCGACACCCAGCTAGTCAGTAGTGAGAATCCCTAAAAGCCTCTCACAGGAATAGTCACAGGAGTACAAAGCCCCTCCTGTCTAATGCTTTAAGAATGTCAGGTTGAGATTTACAAACACCTGATGGAATTCTCATCCCACTCAATGTGTGTGTGAGCTTAGGAAGGAATTTAAAGGAAAGAGAACTTAGTTTCCAAAAAAGGACACATTGTATCTACTAAACAATGTAACCATTTACCCAGAAAAAATGCATTGCTTCTCAATATTTTCTCCTCTACAAAATACAAATACCACCCCACCACCACCAGCCCCACCACCACTACTACAAATAATAATGTGTACTTGCAGAGTGATTTTGAGATTTAAATATCTCAATCATGAACAATGCTTAGTACCTTGTGCAGAGTAAACAAGATATGTTAGATGTTATTACTGTTATAAATTATCAGTATTATTATATTAAGGGAACTTTCACTTTTGCTTATCTGCTGATGTCTTCCTGTCATTTTTCATCAAAATTATAGTCATCATTTGAGGCATAAAAGCAGATAGATCCAGATCATAAAGTATCTTTGGATATTATCCTCTGTTAGTAGACACAGATGAGCTTTAATTCTAAGAAAATGACTCCTGGAAGCCTGCAGACAGAGTTATATGTAGGAGTGACAATGAGCAGATAGTCTAGTAGGAAAAAGTCTAATAAGATAATAATTGAAAACATAATGAAAACCTAACGTGAGGCAGTGGAATGAAAACTGCAGTGGTTAGGACTGCTTTATCAAGCCTGGGAAGAAAGGCCCAACCTAGGAGATGTAGAAAATGGAGTAGATGGCAGAGATAAAGCTATTGAGGGGGCCTGGCCGGGGGTGGGGCAAGCTCTCTAAGATTAAGGACCTTTCCTAACTTTATCAGTATGTTTACAACATATAATAATATTTTATCAATTATTTTATACATAATTATTAGTGCAGACTATATATCTACGTCCCAATGAGGAAATGTTTGAAATGTCTCTCCCTTATATGATTTAGAGTTTAGTATTAAATGTTGAGTGTGGGTTCTGATTTTGTCCCATATATAAGGCATTGAGTTAACAGATTGCTGTTTCATGGATGGTAGCAGAAGACCCAAGGCTCATAGGTGAGAGTCAAATGACTTTATTACTCAGGGCAAAGTAAGCACCCTGATTGTCATGTTTCCATTGCTTCCTTTTGTACCCTGTGCGAACCAGATGGATGTCTTGCGCACCCAGTGGGTTGCATTACGGGAGAAACTTGCTGAGCTTGGCAGTAAGTGAAACTGCTGTTTGCTCCAGAAAGAGACACTACTCCCGTCCTCAAGGTGCTTTGCAAACTCCAAGAAATGGCTTGGGTAAAAAGCAGTCAAGGCCTTATAGTCTTGTTATTCTAGAAAGACATGCAAATCTGTGAGAGACTAATAGAGGACTGTCTCTCAATGGTAAAATACAGAGAATAAACAGGTATTTACAAGTCACTGTGATAAATTCTGTGAATGTGACAGGTTAGTGTGCCACAGGTGTACACAGGAAGTATACAGCCTGAGTGCTGTGTACATCAGGTTTGCAAAGAAGCTGATTTCTAAGTGAGAACCATAAGTCTGAATAGAATCAAGTTAAATTAATTTGCAGACAGTAAGAACATTACAGAGAGAGGTATCAGAGAAAACCATTTAAGACAGTGAAGAAAAGTTAAATATTATTTTATCTGGGTATCAGAGTGTCAGAGTAGGGATATAGAAAAAAAACCAAAAAATAAGCAATTGCAGAATCACATAAGAATCTGTAAGCTATATTCAGAAGTTTAGGCAGTATCTTAAAAACCGTAGAAAACCACTGAATGTTTACACTTATCCGTGCATCCATCTATCCATCCATCCATCTACACATTCAATATATTCACCTTAGAATTTTCCATTTTTAGACAGTGTGATTTCAGCAGAGGGAGAGACACTTAACCCATGGAACAGATTAGAGAACCCAGAAGGAGAACCACACAAAAAGCCTACCTGGGGGCTTCCCTGGTGGTTCAGTGATTAAGAATCCACCTGCCAATGCAGGGGACATGGGTTCGAGCCCTGGTCTGGGAAAATCCCACGTGCCACGGAGCAACTAAGCCTGTGGGCAACTAAGTGCGCCACAAGTACTGAGACTGCACTCTAGAGCCCGTGAGCCAAAATTACTGAGCCCGTGCACTGCAACCACTGAAGCCCTCATGCCTAGAGCCCGTGCTCCACAACAAGAGAAGCCACAGCAACAAAGAGTAGCCCCTGCGTGCTGAAACTAGAGAAAGCCCGTGAGCAGCAATGAAGACCAAACGCAGCCAAAAATAAATAAATAAATCAATCTATTTTTTAAAAAATCCCACCTGATTTTCAACAAAGATGTAAAAGCTATTCACTAGAGGATGTAGAGTCTTCGGCAAATGGAGCTGGAGCAAGTGGAAATCCATAGGTGATTAACAAACCTTCAATACCAACCTCATGTTTTATACAAGAATTAACTCAAAATGGATCATGGACTTAAAAGTAAAATATAAAAATATAAAACTTTCAAGAAAAAAGAAAGAAACATGGTCTAGAATCTTGGGGATCTATGGTTAGAAAGAGAGTTCTTAGATTTTAAAACAAAAGCATGATTCATAAAAGGAAAATTTGATCTATCGGACTTCATCAAAATGAAACTCTTCCTTTGTGAAAGATCATTTTAAGGATAAAGGAAAATAAGCTCCAAAATGGGCAAAACTGTTTGCAAACCATTTATCCAATAAGGGGCAAGCAGGTAGAAAATATTTTAAAATTCTCAAAACTGAGTATTAAAAATACACAGTCAGATCATCAGCAAAAGACATTAACAGAACTTTCACTGAAGCTTCAAGCTTGCCAGAGTACTTTGTTGAAGTGTCTCTGAAAACTGATAATCTCATGGTCTCCTGTCACTCGGTTTCCTTCAGGACCCAGAGAATAAATTTTCTAAATTCCCACTGTCTATATCTTGTTATAAAGTTTTAATTGTAAATGTTTGGCTATCATATTTCTTTTTTTTTTCATATTTCTTTTTTATTTTTATTTCTTCTTTAAACTCCTGGTCTGCTATGCTAGTCTACCATTTTGCCCCATAGTTAGTATGAAATAAGTTTCTATTCAATAAGCATGTTTATGTGTGTGCTCCTCCCCTCCTTGCCATGGTTTAGTGACATTTTGGAGAAATAAGGTTATGGATACCTGGTCCCATGATGATTTCATCATAATTCTAAAATGCCGCCAAGGTCTTTGAATTGCAATGCAGTCGTGTGAATAAAGCAATGCAACTAATTTATTGAATCCAGTAAAAAAAAGGATAAAACTGAACATGGAAATCCATGATCTACTGGCAAATATTCTACAGCTGAAGACTCTTTAAAGGAAAAGATATAAACAGGCTAATGATAAATATAGCTAAAGATAATTGACCACATATATCAAAAACTCACCAGATACTCACCACTAAAGACAACCCACATAATGGGTGAAAATACTGGCAAACTATGAGACCAACAAGGGATTAATCTCCAAGATATACAAACAGATCATGCAGTTCTATATCAAAAAAACAAACAACCCAATCAAAAAATGGGCAGAAGATCTAAGTAGACATTTCTCCAAAGAAAACATACAGATGGCCAAAAGGCACATGAAAAGATGCTCAATATCAGTAATTATCAGAGTAATACAAATCAAAACTACAATAAGGTATCACCTCACACTGGTAAGAATGGCCATCATCACAAAAAAAAAAAAAAAAAGAAAAATTCTACAAACAATAAATGCTTGAGAGAGTGTGGAGAAAAGGGAACCCTCCTACACTGTGTAGGAATGTAAATTGGTACAACTACTCTGGAGAACAGTAGGGAGGTTCCTTAAAAAACTAAAAGTAGAATTACAATATGATCCAGCAGTCCCACTCCTGGGCATATATCTCAAAAAAAACATAATTAGGAAAGATTCATGCACTCCAATGTTCACCGCAGCACTATTTACAATATGCAAGACATGGAAGCAACCTAAATGTCCATCAACAGAGGAATGGATAAAGAAGATGTGGTACATATATACAATGGAATATTACTCAGCCATAAAAAAGAACAAAATAACGCCATTTGCAGCAACATGGATGGACCTAGAGATTATCATACTAACTGAAGAAGTCAGAAAGAGAAAGACAGAGAGGAGTTTCAAGATGGCAGAAGAGTAAGACGTGGAGATCACCTTCCTCCCCACAAATACATCAGAAATACATCTACATGTGGAACAACTCCTACAGAACACCTACAGAACGCTGGCAGAAGACCTCAGACCTCCCAAAAGGCAAGAAACTCCCCACGTACCTGGGTAGGGCAAAAGAAAAAGGAAAAAACAGAGACAAAAGAATAGGGACGGGACCTGCACCAGTGAGAGGGAGCTGTGAAGGAGGAAAGGTTTCCACACACTAGGAAGCCCCTTCGCGGGGGGCGACTGTGGGTGGCAGGGGGGGAGCTTCGGAGCCACGGAGGAGAACGCAGCAACAGGGGTGTAGAGGGCAAAGCAGAGAGATTCCCGCACAGAGGATTGGTGCCGACCAGCACTCACCAGCCTGAGAGGACTGTCTGCTCACCCGCCGGGGCGGGCGGGGCTGGGAGCTGAGGCTCGGCCTTCAGTCGGATCACAGGGAGAGGACTGGGGTTGGCTGCGTGAACACAGCCTGAAGGGGTTAGTGCACCACAGCTAGCCGGGAGGGAGTCCGGGAAAAGTCTGGAGCTGCCGAACGGGCAAGAGACTTTTTCTTGCCTCTTTGTTTCCTGGTGCGTGAGGAGAGGGGATTCAGAGCGCCCCCTAAAGGAGCTCCAGAGACAGGCGCGAGCCGTGGCTATCAGCGCGGACCCCAGAGACGGGCATGAGATGCTAAGGCTGCTGCTGCCGCCACCAAGAAGCCTGTGTGCAAGCACAGGTCACTCTCCACACCGCCCCTCCCAGGAGCCTGTGCAGCCCACCACGGCCAGGCTCCCGTGATCCAGGGACAACTTCCCCGGGAGAACACACGGTGCACCTCAGGCTGGTGCAATGTCACGCCGGCCTCTGCCGCCGCAGGCTCACCCCACCTCCGTACCCTTCCCTCCCCCCGGCCTGAGTGATCCAGAGCCCCTGAATTGGCTGCTCCTTTTACCCTGTCCTGTCTGAGAGAAGAACAGACGCCCACAGGTGACCTACACACAGAAGCGGGGCCAAATCCAAAGCTGAACCCCGGGAGCTGTGCAAACAAAGAAGAGAAAGGGAAATCTCTCCCAGCAGCCTCAGGAGCAGCGGATTAAATCTCCACAATCAACTTGATGTACCCTGCATCTGTGGAATACCTGAATAGACAAAGAATCTTCCCAAATTGAGGAGGTGGACTTTGGGAGAAATGATATATTTTTTTTCCCCCTTTTTATTATTTTGTGTGTATGTGTATGCTTCTGTGTGTGATTTTGTCTGTATAGCTTTGTTTTTACCATTTGTCCTAGGGTCCTGTCTGTCCGTTTTTTTTATTTTTTAAATATAAGTTTTAGCACTTATCATTGGTGGATTTGTTTTTTGGTTCAGTTGCTCTCTTCTTTCTTTCTTTCTTTCTTTTTTATTACTTTTAAAATATTTTTTTAATAATTATTTTTTATTTTCTACTTTAATAACATTATTTTATTTTATTTTATCTTCTTCTTTCTTTCTTTTTTTTTCTCCCTTTTATACTGAGCCCTGTGGATGACAGGCTCTTGGTGCTCCAGCCAGGTGTCAGGGCTGTGCCTCTGAGGTGGGAGAGCCAAGTTCAGGACAGTGGTCCACAAGAGACCTCCCAGCTCCACATAATATCAAACAGTGAAAAACTCCCAGAGATCTCCATCTCAACGCGAAGACCCAGCTCCAATCAATGACCAGCAAGCTCAAGTGCTGGACACCCTATGCCAAACAACTAGCAAGAAAGGAACACAACCACAGCCATTAGCAGAGAGGCTACCTAAAATCATATCATATCAGACAAAATAGACTTTAAAACAAAGACTATTACAAGAGACAAAGAAGGACACTACATAATGATCAAGGGATCAATCCAAGAAGAAGATATAACAATTGTAAATATTTATGCACCCAACATAGGAGCACCTCGATACATAAGGCAAATACTAACAGCCATAAAAGGGGAAATAGACAGTAACACAATCATAGTAGGGGACTTTAACACCCCACTTTCACCAATGGACAGATCATCCAAAATGAAAATAAATAAGGAAACACAAGCTTTAAATGATACATTAAACAAGATGGACTTAACTGATATTTATAGGACATTCCATCCAAAAACAACAGAATACAATTTCTTCTCAAGTGCTCATGGAACATTCTCCAGGATAGATCATATCTTGGGTCACATATCAAGCCTTAGTAAATTGAAGAAAATTGAAATCATATCAAGTATCTTTTCTGACAACAACACTATGAGACTAGATTCAATTACAGGAAAAAAATCTGTAAAAAATACAAACACATGGAGGCTAAACAATACACTACTTAACAACCAAGAGATCACTGAAGAAATCAAAGAGGAAATCAAAAAATACCTAGAAACAAATGACAATGAAAACACGACGACCCAAAACCTGTGGGATGCAGCAAAAGCAGTTCTAAGAGGGAAGTTTATAGCAATACAATCCTACCTTAAGAAACAAGAAACATCTCAAATAAACAACCTAACTTTACAACTAAAGCAATTAGAGAAAGAAGAACAAAAAAACCCCAAAGTTAGCAGACGGAAAGAAATCATAAAGATCAGATCAGAAATAAATGAAACAGAAATGAAGGAAACAATAGCAAAGGTCAATAAAACTAAAAGCTGCTTCTTTGAGAACATAAACAAAATTGATAAACCATTAGCCAGACTCATCAAGAAAAAAATGGAGAAGACTCAAATCAATAGAATTAGAAATGAAAAAAGTAGAGTAACAACTGTCACTGAAGAAATACAAAGGATCATGAGAGATTACTACAAGCAACTATATGCCAATAAAATGGACAACCTGGAAGAAATGGACAAATTCTTAGAAATGCACAACCTTCCGAAACTGAACCAGGAAGAAATAGAAAATATGAACAGACCAATCACAAGCACTGAAATCGAAACTGTGATTAAACATCTTCCAACAAACAAAAGCTCAGGGCCAGATGGCTTCACAAGCGAATTCTATCAAACATTTAGAGAAGAGCTAACACCTATCCTTCTCAAACTCTTCCAAAATATAGCAGAGGGAGGAGCACTCCCAAACTCATTCTACGAGGCCACCATCATCCTGATAACAAAACCAGACAAAGATGTCACAAAGAAAGAAAACTACAGGCCAATATCACTGATGAACATAGATGCAAAACTCCTCAACAAAATACTAGCAAACAGAATCCAACAGCACGTTAAAAGGATCATACAACATGATCAAGTTGGGTTTATCCCAGGAATGCAAGGATTCTTCAATATATGCAAATCAATCAATGTGATACACCATATTAACAAATTGAAGGAGAGAAACCATATGATCATCTCAATAGATGCAGAGAAAACTTTCGATAAAATTCAGTCCCAATTTATGATAAAAACCCTCCAGAAAGTAGGCATAGAGGGAACTTACCTCAACCTAATAAAGGCCATATATGACAAACCCACAGTCAACACTGTCCGCAGTGGTGAAAAACTGAAACCATTTCCACTAACATCAGGAACAAGACAAGGTTGCCCACTCTCACCACTATCATTCAACATAGTTTTGGAAGTTTTAGCCACAGGAATCAAAGAAAAAGAAATAAAAGGAATCCAAAGTGGAAAAGAAGAAGTAAAGCTCTCACTGTTTGCAGATGACATGATACTACACATAGAGAATCCTAAAGATGCTACCAGAAAACTACTAGAGGTAAACAATGAATTTGGTAAAGTAGCAGGACACAAAATTAATGCACAGAAATCTCTTGCATGTCTATACACTAATGATGAAAAATCTGAAAGTGAAATTAAGAAAACACTCCCATTTACCACTGCAACAAAAAGAATAAACCTACCTAGGGAGACAAAAGACCTGTATGCAGAAAATTATAAGACACTGATGAAAGAAATTAAAGATGATACAAATAGATGGAGAGATATGCCATGATCTTGGATTGGAAGAATCAACATTGTGAAAATGACTATAGTACCCAAAGCAATCTACAGATTCAATGCAATCCCTATCAAATTAGCAATGGCATTTTTCACAGAATTAGAACAAAAAATCTCACAATTTGTATGGAAACACAAAAGACCCCGAATAGCCAAAGCAATCTTGAGAAAGAAAAACAGAGCTGGAGGAATCAGGTTCCCGGACTTCAGACTATACTACAAAGCTACAGTAATCAAGACAGTATGGTACTGGCACAAAAACAGAAATATAGATCAATGGAACAGGATAGAAAGGGCAGAGATAAACCCACGCACATATGGTCACCTTATCTTTGATAAAGGAGGCAAGAATATAAAATGGAGAAAAGAGCCTCTTCAACAAGTGGTGCTGGGGAAACTGGACAGCTACATGTAAAAGAATGAAATTAGAACACTCCCTAACACCATACGCAAAAATAAACTCAAAATGGATTAAAGACCTAAATGTAAGCCAGACACTATTAAACTCTTAGAGGAAAACATAGACAGAACACTCCATGACATAAATCACAGCAAGATTATTTTTGACCCTCCTCCTAGAGAAATGGAAATAAAAACAAAAATAAAGAAAAGGGACCTAATGAAACTTAAAAGCTTTTGCACAGCAAAGGAAACCATAAACAATACAAAAAGACATCCCTCAAAATGGGAGAAAATATTTGCAAATGAAGCAACTGACAAAGGATTAATCTCTAAAATTTACAAGCAGCTCATTCAGCTCAATATCAAAAAAACAAACAACCCAATCAAAAAATGGGCAGAAGACCTAAATAGACATTTCTCCAAGGAAGATATACAGATTGCCAACAAACACATGAAAGAATGCTCAACATCACTAATCATTAGAGAAATGCAAATCAAAACTACAATGAGATATCATCTCAAACCGGTCAGAATGGCCATCATCAAAAAATCTACAAACAATAAATGCTGGAGATGATGTGGAGAAAAGGGAACCCTCTTGCACTCTTGGTGGGAATGTAAATTGATACAGCCACTATGGAGAACAGTATGGAAGTTCCTTCAAAAATTAAAAATAGAACTACCATACAACCCAGCAATCCCACTGCTGGGCATATACACTGAGAAAACCATAATTCAAAAAGAGTCATGTACCACAATGTTCACTGCAGCTCTATTTACAATAGCCAGGACACAGAAGCAACCTAAGTGTCCATCGAACGATGAATGGATAAAGAAGATGTGGCATATATATACAATGGAATATTATTCAGCCATAAAAAGAAAGGAAATTGAGTTATTTGTAGTGAGGTAGATGGACCTAGAGTCTGTCATTCAGAGAAAAGTAAGTCAGAAAGAGAAAAACAAATACTGTATGCTAACACATATATATGGAATCTAAAAAAAAAAAAAGGTCATGAAGAACCTAGGGGCAAGATGGGAATAAAGACGCAGACCTACTAGAGAATGGACTTGAGGACACAGGGAGGGGGAAGAGTAAGCTGGGACAAAGTGAAAGAGTGGCATGGACATATATACACTACCAAATGTAAAACCGATAGCTAGTGGGAAGCAGCTGCATATCACAGGGAGATCAGTTCGGTGCTTTGTGACCACCTAGAGGGGTGGGATAGGGAGGGTGGGAGGGAGGGAGACACAAGAGGGAAGATATATGGAGGTATATGTATATGTACAGCTGATTCACTCTGTTATAAAGCAGAAACTAACACACCATTGTAAAGCAATTATACTCCAATAAAGATGTTAAAAAAAATTGAAATTTTAAAACAATATAAAGAAATGCAGTATGGAATTTAAACTATTGGGTTGTCCAAAAAGTTCGTTTAGGTTTTTCCATAACATTGTATGGAAAAAACCCGAACGAACTTTTTGGCCAAACCAATATATTATGTATTGTAATTGCCAGTGCTAGCACAGAAATATGCAGGTGGCAAATGGAATATCATGTTTTATGTTTCTTGAACTATCCAGAAAATGGTATAAGTATCAATGTAAGGTAGACTATAATAAGGAAAGTTTGTTATTGTCTTTAGTAACCGCTAAATGAATATCAAACATATAGGTGGAAAAAAGAAATTGATTAACCATGAAGAAAGCAAGAAAAGTGAAAAGGGAACAGAAACATGAGACTAATAGAAAATAAATATTGATATGGCAGATTTAACCCAAATATACGAGCACTTACACAAAGATTGTAGGAATGAATTGAAAAATAAATATATGTTGCTTACAAGACTGATCTGTTTAATATGGTATGCCAGAAAGTTTGCCAAAAACGAAAGAATAGGAAGAAAGATATTCACACAAAAGCATATACAAAAAATCAGTGGTTCAAAGAAATATTCCCTCCTCAGAGAAACCATGTTATTTTATTTATTTTTATCTCTTACGGTCCCACCCCGCTAATACAAGAATATAATCTACCTGAGGAGATACGTTTGTTTCCTACTCAAAGACTCTCGAAGAGCACATGGAATCTAAGAAGTATTTAATAAGTATTTGAAGACATTTCTTTATTTGTCATTTTCACACCAGTCTAGTCCTCACTTTACCCCAAGCTACTACGTCTCTCTACTAATTACCTGAACATTATCAACCAGCCTTGTCTTGCCATAAACTACACTTCCCATGTGACCCTTTGTTTTTTCATTGCATCTTTAGGGATAGACCTTTATCCTAGATACAATCAAGCTTGCCTTTCCCTACCACCTGGGTGAACTGGTACAAATGCCTGATGATCCTACTGTGTTCTATAACCAATTCAATCTGATTCGCTTTTCTAAAGATCACATTAAATTCCTGTAACTGACAAACGAATAAATAAAAAACAAAACCATAAAACTATTATCTAAATATGGCTGGAGACATTCCATATCAGATTTATATGCATGTAAGTAGAATTTAAAGCATATGGAAAAGTTCATATAGCCTCTATCCACAGTAGGTAAAAAATGCTCAGAAAATATACAGTTCAAATAGACTGAGAGAAAAACCGAACCGCATTCTCCTTAACCAAGACAAAAATCAAGTTTCAGCAAAGTACATGGTCTCCTCTCCTATAACAGAGGTATAGAGAATGACATGGACCAGGCTTAGTACCTGCCAGTCAGAATAATCAAACTCTAGAGAAGCTTAATGCCCTCTCAAGGAAGGTCAGTTATGCTAGTGTGAAAACCCAGTTTAGGATGCCTGAGAAGTTTTGAAACCCTAGACCTCTCTAAACCCTTGAAGCTTGAAAAAGCGGCTCATCTCTCCCTTTTAAGGGCTAGACTTTCTAGAAACTTAATGCACAAAGAGACCTCTGTCCTGTGAGACAATATGTTCACCACATAACTGGCCCCATCCTTCCTTGCTACACACACTAGACATATATCTGATGTTAAGTTGTGGCATAACCCAGCTGGGAATTTGCTGATCCTCATAATAAAGGAAAGGATCACTATCTCAAATTACGTAATTAGCGTGTACCAGCAGTAGCTGACAGAATACAAGTAGGATTTAATTCTGAGATTTTTTGATTCAGGGTACCAGAATATAAGATTGAATATGGCAGAATTTCTTTATTTAGGAGGCATTTTTGAGGATACACATTTTAGTACTCTGTCAAGGGCCTCAGGGGTGGTATGAACTGGCTACCAAGATGGCTTCTAGGGGCTTCCCTGGTGGCGCAGTGGCTGAGAATCTGCCTGCCAATGCAGGGGACACGGGTTCGAGCCCTGGTCTGGGAAGATCCCACATGCCGTGGAGCAACTGGGCCCGTGAGCCACAATCACTGAGCCTGCGTGTCTGGAGCCTATGCTCTGCAACAAGAGAGGCCGCGATAGTGAGAGGCCCGCGCACCGCGATGAAGAGTGGCCCCTGCTCGCCGCAACTAGAGAAAGCCCTCGCACAGAAACGAAGACCCAACACAGCCAAAAATAAATAAATAAAAATAAATAAATAAGTAAGTAAAGTAATTAAAAAAAAAAAAAAAGATGGTTTCTAAAAGCTGGAAAAAGGATGAACATGCTAAGTGAAGTCAAAATGTCAAAATCCCATTGTAGACGACAGAAGAAAGGATTCAAAGGCTTGGGAAATGGGACGGCTGGAGGGGTTACAACATGTCGGGCTGGAAATGTCACCAGGTGGTTACATTCCACAGGAAGGACTGAGGGACTCAACACTTGCCATGGACATAAAAGACATGCCCATAGAGGGGCACCAGCGTTATTAAAATGTTCATTAGTTCCTCTCCTCAGCAAGCTAGGGCTGATTGTAGGAGAGGCTGTTACCGAATTAGGAACAATAATAGAAATGGAGATGATAACACCCCCAAACTGTAGATATGCACAACCACCAGAAGCCAGGAAGACGTGATTATTGCAATGAGTAGCTGGGTTAGATTAGCAGACAAAAGGCTTGTCTAATCCACAGACATTTATGGAGATAGAAGAACACAGTGCCCATAAATGCAAAAAAGTAGGCAGCCCCAATGGGTACTATTTAGCTTATAATATCAGGAGAAACCAGTTATATGACTTCTGGTTGTAATCTCCTAAAAAATTATAATTATCTGCCCATATTCCAGACCTGAGCTTATTTTCAGATCCAGAAGCCTTTTACTTAAAAGGAAGCCAGATCTCCAGGAGGAAGGACCTAGCAACAGCCCAGAAACACATGTGAGTGGTACCTCCAGACTTCCTCCAATGGGAATTCATGGCTATTAACTTGGATAAGTGCTTTGGAAAAAGGAGAGCATCCAAACTTTAGAGGATTGTCTTTCATTCTCTGAGTTGACATGAGTACCAGGAGATCTGAAGCATCATCATGGTCCCCTGCTTGACTGGATGGGACCAGGTAATAAATATATTTCTTCACATAGTTCAGCAAACACTGGGTAAACTGGGTTCCTAGACCATCTCGTAATCATTTTCTAGGCTCAGGAGTGTATGATTGGGATTGACATATCTAGTAGTTGTTGAAATTCCCATATTAAGTTGTGGGTCTATAGGATAAACATTATCAGATTGAGTGATACCAAATGCAAGCCTCTGTAACTGACTCCCAAGATAATGAATCAGAAGTAGTCTCACATCATGGGTTAAGATGGCAGACATCAGTGGACCCTCTAGGATCTAAAGGATACAGATGCGGTGTCCCTCAACATTTCTGTATTAAATTTACCATCTTGCCTCTGCAGACACCAGGTCGATCCTGAAGAGTGACAACAGACTATCCCGAATTCAATTAAGTTGTACCATCAATCGCAGCTGCGGTCATATGTTGTATTTTTTTCTAGATTTGGAAAATAAATTATTTTCCATTCTGATAGGAAAAGAGATCAGAAACAGCATTCAAATGAAATGGACAACTATATATATTTACAGATTTTTTGTTCTCTCCCTCCTGACCCACCAGGGCTATGCTAAACCTCACTCATAACATAGTTGGAGACAGCTGGACCTTCTGGATTTCACTCAGAACATCACATTGATCCACATCACATTGCTCTAGTAAGAAGAAAGGAACAACAAAGTGTGTATGTTTGGACTTATTCTTCTAGGTGTGATTGTACCATGTAAAGATTTTAAATAGAGTGATTCAGTCAGAATTTCAGCTTAAATAAATCACACTGGTGGCTTCATGGCTGGGCTCAACTTGAGATAAATAATGTCCAAAAAAGGCATTGAAATAGTCCCTGTGAGACATAACAGTTGTTTGTCAAGAGTCTTGGCAAGACAGAGGACCTGGCACACTCAACTTGGATGAAGAGGATTTCATGAAGAGACAATTTAAAAAGGTGTGGGTAAGGTTATGGAAACCCACAAGGGTTACTGAGGTACCTAAGGGCTCCTACAAATGAGAAACACTACCATATTTGGCCAGGAGGCAAGAGGAGGGAAAAGTGTTAGTGCAGCTTGGATGAGAGTTGGAAGAAAAATCACTAGAAAGAAAAGACTAGTCTTGGAGAGCCAAAACCTGTCAAGACCATGTAAAATCTAGGGGAGGAAAAAAAGATCTATATATGTTTACTCTCTAATTTCTAGTAGAAATGGACACTTACTGTAAGGATGTTATGAAGAAACAGGTGTTTTCTCTCTTCCATGCTTACCTTTTCCTCTCCAACATGATGTATTTAGGAAGAGTCAGCCAGAAAACCAGTCAGCTGGGAGAATACAGCATCCTTGAGGAAGACGGTGTGTCAGAGGAGTTCTGCGAACAGGGTCATGTATCAAAGCCGTTGCCAACTGTGAAAAGCAGGAGACCCTGGCAGCTCTTCTCTGCCACTGGGTAGTGTGTGATAGCATGTACGGTGGGACTAGCCCAAGTAACTGGCTATCTCTAAGTCCTTATGTGCTGAAATCAGGTTTGCTGACACCACTTAAGATTATCTATCTTTACCATATAGCATTGTTTTGAGAGTTTTCAAGCAGAAAATACTGAAATATGCCATACAGTGTATTGGAACAATTGTTGAATCGGGTCTTAGACTTACGTTTTGCTTGATATCAACAACACATTAATAGCTCTTTTTCATTGAGTAGCTACTGTGTTTAAGGCACTATAATGGATGCTTTATAGTCTTTATTTGATTCAATATTCATCATAACTAGAGGTAGGTGATATTAAGTCTAGTAATTTCATGTGAGAAGACTAAAGCCAAGAGAGGATAAATAATCAAAGGCCATATTGAAAGTAAGTGGATGAGCCAGTGTTGAAACCCACAATTGTCTGATTAAGAATATATACGTTTAAAATGCAGATGACCAGCAGGCACATGAAATCTGCTCAGCATCGCTAATCATCACGGAAATGCAAATCAAAACCACAGTGATATCACCTCACACCTGTCAGAATGGCTATCATCAAAAAAAAAAAAAAAAAAACCCCAACAAGTAACAAATGTTGGCGAGGATGTGGAGGAAAGGGAACCCTCCTACACTGTTGGTAGGAATGGAAATTGGTACAGCCACTGTAGAAAAAATTATGGAGGTTTCTCAAAAAACTAAAAATAGAGCTGCCATAAGACCCAGCAATTCCACTCCTGTATATATATCTGAGAAAAACAAAAACACTAATTCGAAAAGATACATGCACCCCAATGTTCATAGCAGCATTATTTACAATAGCCGAGATATGGAAGCAACCTACGTGTCCCTCAACAGACGAATGGATAAAGAAGATGTGGTGTAAATACATACACACACACACACACACACACACACACACACACACACACACACATGTATAATGGAATACTACTCAGCCATAAAAAAGAATGAAATCCTGCCACTTGCAGCAACATGGATGGACTTGAGGACATTATGTTAAGTAAAATAAGTCAGAGAAAGACAAATACTATATGATATCTCTTACATGTGGAATCTAAAAAAATACAACAAACTAGTGAATATAATAAAAATAAGCAGACTCACAGATATAGAGAACAAACTGGTGGTTATCAGTGGGGATGGGGGGAAGGGGTAGAGAATCTAAGAGGTACAAACTATTGGGTGTAACATAGCCTTAAGGATGTACTGTAGAACATGGGGAATATAGCCAATATTTCTTAATAACTGTAAATGGAAAGTAACATCTAGTGTATAAAATTTTTTTTAAAAAACTTAATACATGGGTTTAGTCACAGACAACAATGCTCATGTGAACAGATTATGCAAAGTAGTTAGATAAATATCCCACTCAGAAAAGATTTATGCAAAGCAGTATGTGATGAAGTATATACAGTTTTGCACAATAATCAAATGATTACTGGAGTAACACTGATAAAATTGGAATTTATAACTGATAATAATTAACCTTGCTAGGAATAATCAATGAAGTATTAAAAAGCAGAAATATATTTATCTGGATGTTTAACAGTGGGTAGATTGTATAAGAATCTTCAAAAACAGAATAGACAGCATTATTGATCAACTGTTTCTGACATACTTCATAAAACTAACCTCAGCTGAGGCACAATTTCATCTCTGTGGTTCCATGTTCTATTGTAATTATATACCTCCTTATTTTCTTACCAAAATTATTTATTTGTTTTTGATAAATAAGAAACCATTTATAATCTTGCAAAATTGAGATATTTCTAATTATATATAAAAAAAAAAATCTATTCTCTCCATTTCTAGCCATTTTGTGGAGTCCAAAATAATCAGAGACCTTTCCTAAATAGTAGATTACAATAATCATAATAAACAACTTGCTATTTAAAGGAGTTTATATAAGGTCAATAAGCTATAGCATTTAGTAATAACAGGTTTAATTCTGATGTTTTTATGAGTAAGAGTGTTTTCAAAGTTGAGATTGCTTTCCTAAGTCTTTGTCTTCACAACTACCTGACAGCTGATTTGTGAGTTTGTGTCACAGTTGGACGGTGTGCATCCATCTAAGAAATAACAAACACAGGGACCTCTTGGAACAGATGGAAGGCATTCATGGATGGTTTCACCTACTTAGCGAATTGGCAAATTAACCAAGGAGTCTGGGTTCTGATATTGAAATAGTTGCTTGCTAGTATCGCTGCAGAAGTCGTCAATGACAGCTGCTGTCTCTAAGTATTTTAAACTCTTAGTCAAGCCTCAGTTCTCAAGACTTCATTTTGCATTTGGAAAAATAAGTCCCAGTAATAAATATTGGGCTTTTCTTGCATGCTCTTTTTTTTTTTTTTTTTTAATTTTCTTAGGAAGTGTTCTTATACTGAAGAGGAAAAATGTTACAGGTAGAAGGACTATATTATAGATAAGGAAAAGAGGGGGCTATTTATAAAATAAATACCAAGTTTCAAGTTTTGCACTTTCACACATTTTCCATGAAAATTACTCATCATATATAATTCTCTTTCATTAAAAAATAGTCACATTTGACTGAAAATATGAACACCTAATCTTCAGAAGTCCAGGGTATGTAATTTGGGTCCCCTCTGCCTTCCACCATTTCCTTCCTTTTTTTCTCAGAATGTCAAGAATTCTTTCTAAAGAAGGACAAATTATGTTATTAGACATCAATCCATCCTTGTTTTATTTTCTTAAAAACTTTCCTAATGGTATGAGTACATTCTGATTTTCCTTTTGGATTATTTTTTGTTGTTTTTCCTGAAGACTGATTTAGGTCAGGGTTTATTTTCTTTTTCCTTAGTTAAAAAAGTTAATCCCTTGAAAGTTGAATATATGATTTTAAGAGAAGTACTTTCATTTTCTTCAATTATTGCTCTTATGAGCCATATTTATACTGATACTCCGTATGCATTTAGACCACATCTAAAAACTGATACAGAAAATTTTCGTATTTTAGTTCTTTACCGTCTCTTTTTAAAGTTCTTAATGAATTAGGGTGCTGAGAAATTTAAGCATTTTTTAATAGTTGTTCTGCCACAGCTGCTTCTTTATTTACCATCCCAATTAATAATATGTAAAACTAAATTATATATTAATTAAATCCATGGATAACACTAAATTGGGAGTAGTTGTAAACTGAAGAGCAGTCACACAAAAGTGTTATGATATAGAAATCTGAGAAGAAAAAATAAGTTTTAAAATGTTTAACTTGAGGAAATGTAATTTTTCTTAGGTAGAGAAAGTTACTGGGCTTTTTGCCAGTCTTTGCCTCTATTCAACATGTATGTGTTGGTATAAATCCTGATTAGAACCCTAGGAAGTAATGATTGTTTATTTGAAGCTTTGGAAAATAGGAAAACTTTAGCTTTCAGCACCTTAATGCCTTATCTGCATAAGACCATGTGGAGTAAATCATAGCTCTCCTGTACTACACTATTTCTTGTTTTCTTTTAGGTTGCATTTAACATATAATTTATCTCTAAGCATAAGTCTTTCCTTTTATTTGAGACGATGTATAAAATCTTTAAGACAGGCTCTGCAGCTCACAGCATTTTAAATTAACTTGACTTGTGTTAATACTAGTAACATTTATTTTTGCCTGGACTTCTGCATGGAAGTTGATTTAAGGAAATACTAAGGGAACTCAAATTTTATTTACTAATTTTCCCCATCATAGTTATTTCAATCAAAAAACCTTAAGAGACATCTAAATGAGCAGCATATTTTTCTGTGTTTATTGGGATGCTAAAATGGGTAATACTGTAATATCACAACATAGTAAGTACCGGTATGTTAAGAAATTATGTATAATGAGAAAGAAGATGGATGAGCATAACACAAATACAGCAAATATATATAAATAGAAATGATTAAGAATTATTTTTCACTTAAATGTGAATAAAAAAGTAGGCTCATATAATGAAATGAGAGTCATGGCATTTTACAAATTAAGTAGGTGATTTTTGAAACCAAGAAATTTGAGAGCTGTAGGGATACCCTAATCATAGAATAATAAAATATTGTATTAGTAAATAATCTCTGAGTTTTTGGCTAAGAGATTTGTGGCAAAGAAAGGGGTGAATTATCATAGACTATGGGTAGAACTAAAGCTAGAACTTAAGTATTCTGATTTGCATTTTGGTACTATCATCACTGTACCCTGTGGCCAGTGTACTGCATTTCTCAGGGCCAATATTTGACTTATATTAAGATATTAATAAGCTTTCAGTAAAACATGCATTGCTTTTTAACAGACTGGAACAGAGATCAATCTATCAGCCATGAAAATATCAAACTTTTGCTCAGCAACTCCCTTCAGATTACAATGAGCATTGTCCAAGGAATGGAGACATTCAAAATGGCATTTCTGTTTTGAGGAACTTACAACTGGGCTTTACAGATTAAAAAAACATACTCAGAAAAAGCACAATAATGATAAGCACTGTTAAATGCTGTTGTAGTATTAAAGAGAAAATATTCTACTGCATTTTAGAAGAAGAGAAAGAAATTACTGAAATAGAATCATCTGTTAAAGCTTTATTAGATGAATGAACTTCAAAGCACAAAAACATATAAATCAATAGAAAAACAAGAGAAAAGCATTATACATGGAGGGATTCTCAATTAGAAAATGCACAGATACGGACAGAATGTTTTCTTCAGGATGATTAATTTAACTGAATAGACATTGCTTTAGATATAGCATGAGGACAATTCAGAAGACACTTTTAATTATGAAACCATTTATTACTTTAAACATTAAGATAATTTTTAAGCAAGTTTTTTGATATTTACAAGGCAATGTTCTAAGGACTGAAAGGAACTTGAGAATTTCTTTGTAGGATGAATTTGAGAATAAATTTTATACCCTGGTCAAACATACTACATGGTCTTCTAGCATTATGAATGATTTCAACAGCTATGACTTTAAAATATACAAACAGCTCATACAACTCAATAATAAAAAAACAAACAACCCAATCAAAAAATGGGCAGAAGACCTAAATAGACATTTCTCCAAAGAAGACATACAGATGGCCTACAGGCACATGAAAAGATGCTCAACATCACTAACTATTACAGAAATGCATATCCAAACTACAATGAGGTATCATCTCACACTGGTCGGAATGGTCATCATCAAAAAGTCTACAAATAAGAAATGCTGGAGAAGGTGTGGAGAAAAGGGAGCCCTCCTATACTGTTGGTGGGAATGTAAATTGGTGCAGCCACTATGGAGAACAGTATGGAGGTTCCTCAAAAAACTAAAAGTAGAGTTGCCATATGACCCATCAATTCCACTCCTGGGCATATAACTGGACAAAATTATAATTTGAAAAGATACATGCACCCCTATGTTCATAGCAGCACTATTCACAATAGCCAAGACATGAAAACAAACTAAATGTCCATAGACAGAAGAATGGATAAAGAAGATGTGGTACATGTATACAATGGGATATTACTCAGCCATAAAACAGAATGAAATAATGCCATTTGCAGCAACATGGATGAACCTAGAGATTATCATACTAAGTGAAGTAAGTCAGAAAGAGAAAGACAAATATCATGATATCACTTATAAGTGGAATCTAAAATGTGGTACAAATGGACTTATCTACGAAACAGAAACAGGTTCACAGACATAGAGAACAGACTTGTGGTTGCCAAGAGGGAGGGGGGTGGGGGAGAGATGAATTGGGAGTTTGAGATTAGCAGATGCAAACTATTTATATATATATATATATATATATATATATATATATATAAACTGAATCACTTTGCTGTACACCAGAAACTAACACAACATTGTAAATCAACTATACTTCAATAAAATAAATTTTAAAAAAGGAAATTTTAACTATTGTTGGGCTGCACCCTGCAGGCCTACAAAGCCTGTGCTTGCCCAGCTTCAAGACTGAAGAAAGAGCCCAGAGTCAGCGACAGAGACATCAATGGTTTAATGGATGGGGGAGCTTACATGTTGGAAGCAAGGTCCTGGAGCAACACCCCACCGTGTGCTGCAGACCATGGGCAGGACTTGGTGGCCGTCTTTGTTTCCGGGGGAGGAGGAGGTTACCAGTTATAGGGGAATTGATGTCAGGTTGGCTCATCAGTTACCAGGGAAACCAGCAGAGGGGCACGCCCCTCACCTCCCCTTTGATAAACATAATGGAGAGTTCTGATCTAAAGCTGGAACCATCAGTAGCTGGGGCCTGGGCAAATATGTAGGGAGGTCAGTCATGTGTGTAGGGTGTAGGTGAAGCAGGCACTGATCAAGCAGGGGATGTACAGAGAGCAAGAGAACAGCCATCTTGAGTGGCCTGACCATACACCTATGAAGGAAACCAAGTTCTTAATTAGGTAGTGGCATTGCCACAGGAAATCACTCTTATAGAGCTTGGTGAGTTAAGTAGATACATAATCTGAGCCTTTGGTATTTAACCTGATGGTTTGCTACTCATTAAGACCAAACAGAATTCCCTAAAATGAGACTTGCAAAGGGATTCCATATTGCTTCAGTAAATTGTGATATTTAAGAGCAAGTCAATCAGTAAAACTCACTTTTGGAACATATATTATAAGAATATATAAGAAACTATTGCTTCTCATCATAATTTAACTAACTCCTCACCTTCTAACTTTCTTCAGTATCATCCTTGACTTGATTACCCCACTTATCTGGCTCATTTTTATTGGCTTGTTTTGGCTCCCACCATCCTGAATGGAACTTTTGGTACAAGTTCTTTATGTATAACTATTAAATTTCAAAACCTGGTCCCATAGGCCAAGACTGAAAATTGCATTTGACATATTTATGACTTGCTTTCTTCACCTGTCTACACGTACAAGCACAGCTAAATCTACAGCCATTGCTCATTATTCAGCCACTAAACCAGATTTAATAATGTGGAGTCCTTTTCTTATTTACCACCAGACAACTTCCAGTTTCTATTAGTAAATTGTCCTAGTTTGAACCTTGACATTCAATATAGACATCAAAATGTAGGCAAGAGTATGGAAACAAAAAGTGATATTTTATAAGATTAATGTATCTACAACATGCAGAAAGCATTGGAGAAGAGTGGAAAAAGAATAAAGGAAATTATTACAATAGTTCAAAACTGGGGTGACATTGGCCCAAGATAGAGTAGATACAGTGATTATGCTAAGAAAGTATATGTATTATTATGCAGATGCATAATAATTTGACGAGAAAAATCAACAGCACCTAGTGACTAAAGGAAGAAAGAAAAAAGAAAAATGCTGCATTGTTCTAGAACCCAATCATTAAGAGATAACAGTATCACTAAAAGAAATCGGAAAACCTAGAGAAGAATGTATTATGATAAAATTAATGCTTGTTTATTTTGAGGCTAAAGCATCCAGGTGGAGACATTCTGCATGGAAATTCAATATCAGAATTCTGAATAAAAGTTCAGGACTAGATATTTTGGAAGTTATGAATGCAGAAGTGATATATGAATCCATTATGGTAGATGAGATCTAAAAATAAAAGAGAGAATAATGGAAGGGAGCTGAAATCTCAGGGTTTCATGGATATTAGGCGTAAGAATGGAGCCAGTAAAATATAGAGAGAAGAGGCAAAAAGACAAGAGGCAAAACAAAGATAGTGTGACCTCAAAAAGAGAGGGAGATTGAGAGAAAGAAAGGGAAAGGGGGTGCGAAGAGGGAGAGAGGGGGAGAGAGGAAGGAAGGAAAAATACGATTTATCAGCAGCTGGGATGTTTTCAGGGAATGTGAGCTAAGGAAGACTAGGGTCTGTCTAGACACCAGAAATAACACTGTAATTTTGAGTATAACAGTTACAGTTATGATTAACCCTCCCTGTTTGTTAGTGATCATAGGAAGAAACAGCATTAAAACAAACAAAAAACACAAACACCAAATGACAAAAATAAAAACCCCTATTTTGAGACATTAAAAAACTTACCAGCAGTTGCATTGGTTGGCTGTTGTCCTAACATCTATAGCTCTGCTTATTTAAGAAGCTCAATGATGTCCAGTAAAGGCCAAACAACACTAGATTTACGTTAAGAATGTGTTTTTTTCTTTCTTTTTCTTTAAAAAAAAGTAATTTTTAACAAGATTGTGCCTTATAAATTTTGAAATTAAATATAATACATTGGAATTTAAAACAAGCACATGAGAATATGAAATATAATATATAATAAAAGACATTTTCACCTGGAAAGTAGCTAACCAGTTTGATGTTAGGTTAAAATGGGATAGTTTCTGACATATTTTGAAAAAGAGAGGCCATTAAGCTCTCAATATTTTAAATAAAATACTATATTGTCCTTAGTTTGAGAAAACGTGCATTCAATTATTGAAAATTATATAGGATGACTAAAACAATTAGTTCTAGCAAGTAAGAATAAGAAAGAGGTTTAATGTATCCTAGTCAAGGCAGCTTACAAAGCTGTTATTCAAGCCTAATAAAGATCTACCCCTTGCTTCACCCTCAAACCCACTTTAAAAACCAAGCACACTCATAAGAACATGGGTACGATTTTAAAAGAGCAGACCGATGGAAGGGCTAAAGTCATATCAGAATCTTCAAATTTGATTGCATCTTAGGAAATGATCATATAATTATTTTCGGTAATTAAAAAGGATCAAATTTCTGATACATGCCGCAATATGTATTAATCTCATACACATGATGCTAAGTGACAGAAGCTGGACAGAGAAGCTACATACTGCATGACTGCATTTAAAGAACATTCTAGAGAAGAAAAATCTCTGGGTACAATGAACAGAATAGTCATTGCCAAGAGATGAGTTTGGGATGAAGTACAAAAGAGCACAGTGGAAGTGTCTGTGGTGATAATCATATTCTGTATCTTGATTTTGGAAGTGGCCACACAACTGAATACATTTGTCAGAACCCATTGAAATCCCCCCTTAAAAAGCAGTGAAGTTTATCGCATGTAAAATTTAGTTCAATAAAGCTGATTTTAAATAGAAAATAAATATCATGCGCTATCAGGCATGAACAAGGATGGCTTATCTGAGTATTTATTTAATTGTGGTTGATAGTTATTAGCGGTTATCCTCACCAGTGATGGTGTACTCATTATGATTTTGATGATTATATAAAAAGATAGAGAAGAGATAAGTATAGACTGTTTTATAAGATTTAAATGATCCTTTTAATATTAGATGGTAGACTGCCTCTTATAATCATTTTCCTTAATGGCTAATACAGTGAAAGGAGCTAATCCTTAAATTACTGGACCTGTATTCTCAACTCTTTGGTATATTTCCTGGGTTAACACAAATGATTGACCCTAAAGCTTAATCCAAAATTCTGTGTTTCCTTTCCAAACTATTTTTTTTCTACATGCTCTGAAATCTCATTCAATTTTCCTGTAATGTCCGTAAGTAGGAAATGTTGTTAATTTATTTTCTTTTAAAGATGAGTAATTTGATATTGAAAATAGATGTGCCATTTGTCCAGGGATTGTTACATGGTTAAACATCATTAATATTA
Source organism: Balaenoptera borealis (assembly GCF_965194805.1). NCBI lineage: Eukaryota > Metazoa > Chordata > Mammalia > Artiodactyla > Balaenopteridae > Balaenoptera > Balaenoptera borealis. The sequence continues at coordinate 7,158,880 of NC_138860.1, forward strand.
TTACAACAGCTTCATAAAGCAGATCAAGGCTGGGTTTATTACCATCCACATAATTATATCAAATACACTTCATTTACTGCCTTTTTCCACTGTGGGAGTTCTTTTAGTACTGAGGCAGTGTGGAAAAGGTTCTTTCCTAATTTATGCCACGTTTTATTTTCAGCATGAAGTGCTAAACCTATTGAACCATAGACCTTTGGTGAATTGATTTCTTCACTCGCAGTATTTACCACTCCGGTAAATTAGGTGTACATAATAAGCAGCTGTCGACCTCCAGATGCAATAGAGTCAAGCTGCATAAATTGCCATCCTTCCAGACACACATATTGATGCCTTTATCTGAGAACTTGGTCTACTCCTGATGTAAATAATTTCATACTCTGGAAATTAATTTCACGCCATCTTTGTTTTTATTTATTTACAAATAGGGAATATTTGTGATAAAACTTCAACCACAGTAGCAATACTATCAAAATTTTTTTAAAAAGGACATTTTGTCAAACAGAAATTCACATTTTAAATTATTTATTTCAACTAAAATTATATATCTAATAAGTGAGGACCACCTTTTCTTAATAAAATTATCTGTATCCTAGAGAGAGTATTGTCCATTAACTGAGTCACAGTATCGCTTATACTTTAATTTCAACATTGGCAATGAACAAATAACCAGAAGAGCATTTTTTAAAAAAATGTTAGAAAGCTCAGTCCCTGAATAATGTTGATTGGAAAAATGGAAAATATAAATGAATCTGGCAAATAAACTCAATGACCAAGGAAAGAAAATTTTCTAAAATTAAAATTCTCTTAAGTTCCTAGGTACCATAGAAGAAAAAACAATGCATCACACACATGCACACATGCATACATCAAATAGTTTGGGTAGCCACTAAGGTACAAGGAATAAAATAAGAGTAAGCGTAGTTTGATTGAATCAAAAACTGTCAGAAGATACACTCACTTCCAAAGAGGAGCCCCACTGAATCTGCTGTAGCTCAGCTGAGAAAGAACCTATCTCAGCAAAATGTTCACCACGTGAAAGACGAAGGTCAGCAGAAAGGACTTAAGTAATTATTGAAAAGCCCAAACTTGCCATTTTGGGACTGTATCTTAATTTGAAAAATTGATGATATCACAGTTATAAATAGATTAATCAATAGGAAGCAAAAGCTGACTGAGACAGTCAAGGGCCAGTTGGTCTTTCTTTGCTCGGTCAGGATGATAAATGGAGCACGAGACTCTATTGACAATCACTCCAGGAGGTTTTATGATTGACAAAGAAGACATGATGTGAAAGACACTATTATGGAGGTATTCTTGATAGTTGTAGAAACATTTTTTAAGTTATAATTGTGCTAATAGTTTAGTAAAAATGGAATTATTAGCACAGTGGTGATTAGCAGTGTCATTTTAAGTGATAGGTTCTAAAATAAGGGCATTTTATAAAATTCCTAGTATCAGCTGGAAACTAACAAAACCGAATAAAGAAGCAATGATGGAATAATATCTTGATTTCAGCTGCTGGTGGAAGAGTAGAAGCAAAGCCATGAGCACGTTCGTACTAACAGACAGACCTGTCTTTCTACCAAATATGATCGTTCTCATCTGTAGGTCACGCATCACTGCCTCCATCTCAGAGTATAAAGACAAACCACACTCTACTCTCCAACAGAACGTTAGATTGGTGGGGGTGGGGTGAGGTGGGCCATTCCTGTCACATAAAGATTACCACAACAAAACAAACCAAACACACACACACACACAAACCACAAAAAACCTAGACGGATAATAATTTCCTGAATGTGCACAGCTAATTTTTCTAGTTAAGCCAAAATTTTCTCCCCAAGGAACTGATAACTGGAAAGTTATAGTGAAAGGTATAGGCTGGTTGTCACAATAATAAACTCTGATTAACTATGTACACGGAGTTAACCAGAGAGGGGTTAGTAGCCAAAGGTTAAGTTTTACGCAAATCAACTCAGATGTTTGATTCTCATAGAAATCCACTATATTGTCACAAATGCCAAACTGATCTTGTAAAGGTAGTGACCACAAAATAACTCATATGGATAGGGAATAATTTAGTACCTCTCCCCTTATTTATACAACATCTAATTTAAAAAAATTTAAACTAACAACATACAGGATTGTCTAAGAGACATCTCCTTCAGCCCACATTTCTCAATCAACAGGATTCTGAAGGTCTTGGATTAAGAATTCAGACTTTTTATAAAACACTATATAAACACAATTAAAGAACCATCCACCATTTTGTTGTTGTTTTGTTTTAAACACTTTTTTTTTAACTATCACTTTCAGTAAGAAACACATTGACATGACAAAAAAATGCACACATACTCAACCACACAAAAATGAATTGAATTAATCAATGAAAAAAATGAAAGAATGAATAAATGAATACATATGCACACTACTTGGTAAAAGTAGGTAAGTCCTGTTTTAGTTTTGTGGAGGTGTAGATACAGATATATAGATATATACACAAATAATTCCTAGAAAATATGCATTAAAAGCCTTACAAATATTTACAACTCCAGATTTAATAATATTAATTGAATAAATTTTTTAATCTTTTTTTTAATTGGAGTAAAATTGCATTACAGTGTTGTATTAGTTTCTGCTGTACAATGAAGTGAATCAGCTATATGTATATCTACACCTCCTCCACGTCTATGCTCCGATTATAATTAGGTACTTCAAAGATCTTGGTGAAATCCTATAAGGACAAGGAATGTTTACTGCCACCAAAAAAAAAAAAAAAAAAACCTTCCCCCTAACTAAAAATATCATTCCTAAAATAGTTTGAATTTTTAAAATTATATCAATCCATATTTTCTCATCCTAATTAATGATATGTAAGCACACATTGTACAAATCAATATAATTTTTACTTTTTTTCTAGTCTACGAATAACTTTTGTGTTCTGAGGCACCAGATAAACACTGAAACTGAAATATTTTAGCCTACCTAAAATACATTGACTTTGATGAGAGTTATACAATTAGATGAATCCTTTAATCATTACACTACTCATATGAAAAACAGCAGCCCTAGTTTAAAAAGAAACAAACCCTTTGGACCAATATTATTGGAAGGAAGACATGGGAAAAAGAGGTTCAGATTGAAAAAAATCTCAGTTCTTAGAAATATACTATCATATATACATGATATCAATGTACAATACTTTATATATATTATTATATATATAACATATATATTACTTTACCTTGCTATCAGGCATGGCTTTCTGAGTTCTGTTAGAGATTTTGACAAATATGCTTCCACTTCACATTTCATTATATCAAAATGCTACCACAAGCCAGAAGAGCTTCAAGATATGAAACCATCTTGTTTGTAGTTGGATAAGGCTATATATTGTTTGAATTTTTGTATTTCTCTGATTGTAACATGTGGATTTTTGTGGGAAATTGGAAATGAGATAGTAAATTGATCTTAGGATGTCTGGTTAGCCCACCGCCTTATCAGATAACTAGTTAAATTCCACAGCCCCTGTTGAAGCATGTGTTAGTGGATATTACAGAGAGAGGACTCTAGACTCCATGTTAATGTCACATGACCATGATTCAAACATCAAAAATGGCTGGCTGATAGACACACAGTCTAAGATGGCTCAGGCAATCTCTCTCAGCCTTTTGGTGTTGAGGCACAGAGACACTTGACAAAATTTTGTCCTTCCATGTTCTCACTTTGGAATCAGACCACAAGAAAGATACATTCCATTTTTCACCAGCTTCAACGTGGCAGGTATACTCAGGTCCAAGAATACATTTGCTCTATTTTCTCAACTTCTTTATAGTTTTCTCCTTTTTCATACCATATTTTGGTGCCAGATATTTAAAAGACACGGGTAAGGTCACATTTGAGCAGAGACCTAAGTAATATGAAGAAGTAGGGCAATGAGGCACTTGAGTATCTAGAGAAAGAATGTTTCATGTAGGGAAAACTGTAGAGGAAGGTCTTGAAGTAGGAGCACGCTTGATGTGTTAGCAAAGAGCTAGTAAGTCAGGAGACAGGACATGAGGTTGATAAGGTATTGCATTGTTCCATCATAACAGTAAGTTGCCGACCACTGTAATTGCATAGGCTTTTACTCTTTCTGAACTGTAAAACCAATGTAGGATTTTGAGCAGAGGAATGATGTGATCTAAAATATATCCTCAGAGGATGACTGCTTGGGTGAAAATTTACTGTAAGGGGTCAAAAACAGAAGTAGGGTGACTGAGGAAGAAACTATTGAAATACTCCAATGGTAATAGAGGATGGTGTATTGGACCAAAATCCTAGCAGGAAAGTAGATGAGATGTAATCAGGATCTGAATAGATGTTATACCTAACAAGATTTAGTGATGAATTAGGGTGTGAAGACAGAAATAACACAAAAATTACTGTCAGATTATTGGCTTGAGAAAATCAGAGAATGGACTTCCTTAACAAGGTATGGAAGACTGCATTGAAACCAAGATTACAGTTTAGGAAGGGGTCAGCTGTATAATTAAAAAAAAATTATTGGGAGACTCTTATTAGAAACCTGAGGGGAAATTTTGAGTATCCATTAAACGTATAAGACAAGATTTCATAATAGAGTCATTTATACATTTGGGAATTTTCAAAACATAGTACTTTATGCCAAAAGACTAGATGAGTTTACTTAGGTTTAAAAAAATTATACAGAAATGAGAAGTTACTCCAATATTTAGAGAAGAGAAAATGTATAAATGAGATGGAATAAGAAGAAGCAAATACTTTAATGGACTGATAAGCCACAAGGAGTGCATGATATACGTAAATAAAGAAGGCAGAGGGGATAAAATTTGCCAAGTTTGTTATGCCCAGTAAGATGCGGCTTTTGGGAAGTTATTAATGACTTTGACAAGAACTGTTGCCACTTTATGGTGGGGGTGAAAGATTGATCAGAGTATTGTTCACGAAGAAATTGAGCACAGTAATAAGAAGCTGTGGATGTGGAGAAGTCTTTCAAGTACTGTTATTATTTTTATTTAGAAAATAGGAGAAGTCAATAGAGTTTTTGTTCTTTTTTAAGCTTAAGATTGTCAATATCGCTTTGTTTGAGTGAGAGAGGATAGATGTGGTAGAGAAGTAAAAACAGATGATACAGCAATGAGAAAAGAATTGTTGGAGCAATGTCCTTGGGAAGGAAATAGTGGAGAATTGACTCCAAACAGTAGTGTGAACGATTACTTTATACTTACAAGAGGGAAGGCAGGTTATGTGGGCAAAAATGCAGGTACATTGGTCGTTCTGGTGGTGGGAACACAAGGGATTTCCTATTGATTCATTTCCTCAGTGCAGTAGTAAGCAAGGGCATTGACTGAGGCTGAAAATTAGGAAAGTGGTTGCTGGGGCCTTATCTTTCTTCAAGATTTAAAATCAGGGCCCTTAAGGGCCTTATCTTCAAGATTCAGTCTTTATCTTTAAGAAAGAGTAAATTTTGATGCAAAGAAGTCAAGGGAAGATTCAGAGAAGAGGTTGATGATGTAAAAGATATGACTGATGGACAGTGAGTCCTAAAAGGCACTGTAAAAGGTGTATAGGAATGGGGGAAGAGTATATTAAGTGGCCACATTAGGGGGATAAGTCTCTGTAATGAAGGATGATGCAAGAGTTTTGTTTTTGTTTTTTAGTTTTTTCTTTAACATCTTTATTGGAGGATAATTGCTTTACAATGGTATGTTAGTTTCTGCTGTATAACAAAGTGAATCAGCTATACATATACATATATCCCCATATCTCCTCCCTCTTGTGTCTCCCTCCCACCCTCCCTATCCCACCCCTCTAGGTGGTCACAAAACACCAAGCTGATCTCCCTGTGCTATGTGGCTGCTTCCCACTAGCTACCTATTTCACATTTGGTAGTGTATATATGTCCATGCCACTCTCTCACTTCATCCAAGCTTACCCTTCCCCAGCTCCGTGTCCTCAAGTCCATTCTCTAGGTCTGCATCTTTATTCCTGTCCTGCCCCTAGGTTCTTCAGAACTTTTTTTTTTTTTTTTTTAGATTCCATCTATATGTGTTAGCATACGGTATTTGTTTTTCTCTTTCTGACTTACTTCACTCTGTATGAGAGACTCTAGGTCCATCCACCTCATTATAAATAACTCAATTTCCTTTCTTTTTATGGCTGAGTCATATTCCATTGTATATATGTGCCACATCTTCTTTATCCATTCATCTGTCGATGGACACTTAGGTTGCTTCCATGTCCTGGCCATTGTAAATAGTGCTGCAATGAACATTGTGGTACATGACTCTTTTTGAGTTATGGTTTTCTCAGGGTATATGCCCAGTAGTCGGATTGCTGGGTCATATGGTAGTTCTATTTTTAGTTTTTTAAGGAACCTCCATACTGTTCTCCATAGTGGCTGTATCAATTTACATTCCCACCAACAGTGCAAGAGGGATCCCTTTTCTCCACACCCTCTCCAGGATTTATTGTTTGTAGATTTTTTGATGATGGCCATTCTGACTGGTGTGAGGTGATACCTTATTGAAGTTTTGATTTGCATTTCTCTAATGATTAGTGATGTTGAACATCCTTTCATATGTTTGGTGGCAATCTGTATATCTTCTTTGGAGAAATGTCTATTTAGGCCTTCTGCCCATTTTTGGATTGCGTTACTTGTTTTTTTATTCTTTTTGTTGCAGTGGTAAATGGGAGTGTTTCCTTAATTTGTCTTTCAGATTTTTCATCAGTAGTGTATAGGAATGCAAGAGATTTCTGTGCATTAATTTGTATCTTGCTACTTTACCAAATTCATTGATTAGCTCTAGTAGCTTTCTGGTAGCATCTTGAGGATTCTCTGTGTGTACTATCATGTCATCAGCAAACAGGGACAGCTTTACTTCTTTTCAAATTTGGATTCCTTTAATTTCTTTTTCTTCTCTGATTGCTGTGGCTAAAATTCAAAAAGTATGTTAAATAATAGTGGTGAGATTGGACAACCTTGTCTTGTTCCTGATCTTAGAGGAAATCGTTTCAGTTTTTTACCATTAAGAACGATGTTGGCTGTGGGTTTGTCATAGATGGCCTTTATTATGTTGAAGTACGTTCCCTCTATGCCTACTTTCTGGAGGGTTTTTATTATAAATGGGTATTGAATTTTGTTGAAAGCTTTTTCTGCATCTATTGAGATGACCATTTGGCTTTTCTCCTTCAATTTGTTAATATGGTTTATCACATTGATTGATTTGCGTATATTGAAGAATCCTTGCATTCCTGGGATAAACCCCACTGGATCATGGTGTATGATCCTATTAATGTGCTGTTGAATTCTATTTGCTAGTATTTTGTTGAGGATTTTTGCATCTATATTCATCAGTGATATTGGTCTGTAGTTTTCTTTCTGTGTGACATCTTTGTCTGGTTTTGGTATCAGGGTGATGGTGGCCTCATAGAATGAATTTGAGAGTGTTCCTCCCTCTGCTATATTTTAGAGGAGTTTGAGAAGGATAGGTATTAGCTCTTCTCTAAATGTTTGATAGAATTTGCCTGTGAAGCCGTCTGGTCTTGGGCTTTTGATTGCTGGAAGATTTTTAATCACAGTCTCAATTTCAGTGCTTGTGATTGGTCTCTTTATATATTCTATTTTTTCCTGGTTCAGTCTTGAAAGGTTGTACTTTTCTAAGAATTTGTCCATTTCTTCCAGGTTGTCCATTTTATTGGCATATAGTTGCTTGTAGTAATCTCTCATGATCCTTTGTATTTCTGCAGTGTCAGTTGTTACTTCTCCTTTTTCATTTCTAATTCTATTGATTTGAGTCTTCTCCCTTTTTTTCTTGAGGAGTCTGGCTAATGGTTTATCAATTTTGTTTATCTTCTCAAAGAACCAGCTTTTAGTTTTATTGATCTTTGCTACTGTTTCCTTCATTTCTTTTTCATTTATTTCCGATCTGATCTTTATGATTTCTGTCCTTCTGCTAACTTTGGGGTTTTTTTGTTCTTCTTTTCTAACTGCTTTAGGTGTAAGGTTAGGTTGTTTATTTGAGATGTTTCTTGTTTCTTGAGGTAGGATTGTGTGGCTATAAACTTCCCTCTTAGAACTGCTTTTGCTGCATCCCATAGGTTTTGGGTCGTTGTGTTTTCATTGTCATTTGTTTCTAGGTATTTTTTGATTTCCTCTTTGATTTCTTCAGTGATCTCTTGGTTATTAAATAGTGTGTTGTTTAGCCTCCATGTGTTTGTATTTCTTACAGATTTTTTACTGTAAGCTACCAATCTCACAATGAGCCATTAACTCTTCCAAGATGATTGTTCACTTTCTGTAATGGAGATCCTCTGGTATTTTACTTTGAAAAGTGAATTGTAAGAATAACAGTATCATAAATTAGGAGACATTTGGAAACTTTTGGACATGTTTGTGTTCTAGCATATTATTTTCTGAACATATGCATATGGAAATATTATTTCATAATAAATTATTTTTCTCTTGTTTCTTTTCTGTATTATAGTTACAGCTCTAAATTTATGTTCAAAAATAGACAAATATGTAGGTGGGTTATACTGTCTATGACTTTCATTTCACAGAGTAAGTCTACCTTTGACCTGATATAGTTGAGAACAATTGACTGCCGGTTCTTCCACTCTGTCTTCTCCATTAACACATTTCTATGCAGTGCTTCACCAAAACTTCCCCTCCCTATCTTTACTTCTAGTATGAATTTATTGAATTTTGCCCATTTTAATCTCAGTTGGGATTTCAGGAGGTATGGCAAATGAGTCAAGGTCACAGCAAGAGAAAACTATATATCCAGAGAAAAATCTAATTCCAAAATGTATATGCACCCATATGTTTATAGCCGCACTATTCACAATAGCCAAGACATGGAAACAACCTAAATGTCGATCGACAGATGAATGGATAAAGAAGATGTGGTACATATATACAATGGAATATTACTCAGCCATAAAAAATAATGAAATAATACCATTCGCAATGACATGGATGGACCTAGAGATTCTCATACTAAGTGAAGTAAGTCAGACAGAGAAAGACAAATAGTATATGATATCACTTATAGGTGGAATCTAAAATATGATGTAAATGAACTTATTTACAAAACAGAAATAGACTCACAGATGTAGAAAACAAACTTATGGTTACCAAAGGGGAAAGGGGGGGAATAAATTAGGAGTTTGGGATTTATACACACACACACACACACACACACACATATATATATATAAATCTACTATATATAAAATAGATAACCAACAAGGACCTACTGTATAGCACACAGAACTATACTCAATATTTTGTAATAAGCTATAAGGGAAAGGAATTTGTAAAAGAGTATATAATATATATATATATATAGACTGAATCACTTTGCTGTACTCCTGAAAATAACACAACATTGTAAATCAACTACACTTCAATAAAAAACATTTTTTTTAATTTAAAAAGAACTGAAAAATTAAAGATCACAGCAAGAAAGAGATGGCACAGTGAGAATGGTGAGTTAAGAAGAGTTGAATAGATGGTCTTTCTGCAAAGACATGCATAAGGTTTACTGTTTCAACAAGGAAGATGCAATACCACAGGCTAGCCAGGTTAGATAACCATAACACCTGCTCCCTGTGCATGAACTCCTCTAACACTTGGTGGGTGGGTTAGACTGGAGGGTCAAGCTGCTTGTTGTTGTTGTTTTTGCCCCATAGGTCTGAGGCCTTGGTGACTATATTAGTTTCCTAAGGCTGTTGTAACAAAGTACTACATGCTGGGAAGATTAAAATAACAGAAATTAATTTTAAGGAGGCTAGAAGTCTGAAATCCAAGTGTTGGCAGGACCACATTTTCTTTGAAACCTGTACAGTAGAATTCTTTGCCTCTTCTAGGTTCTGGTGTTTGCTGGCAATTCTTGGCATTTCTTGGTTTGCAAATATATTATTCCAATCTCCACTTCCATTGTCACATGGATGTCTCCTCCCATTTATTCATATTATATTGTCTTCTTGTATGGATAGCAGTCATATTGGAATAAGGGTCTACCTACTCCAGTAGGCTCTCATCTTAATTATTCACATCTACACTGATCCTATTTCCACATAATCTTGCATTCTGAGATGCTCAGAAGTAGAACTTCAACATATCTTTTTGGGGTACTCAAATCAATTCATAACAGGGGGGATGGTTGGAAGCATGAGCTCAGTTTGGACTGTTTACATCTTTGGCACTCTCAGGGAAGCCAGACTTCTTACATCACAGCTGGGTTCCTCCAGAGTAAGTGTTCTAAGCAACAGGAGGTGGAAGATGCCAGGTTCTTGAAGTCTGAGCTCAGGCTGGTACAGTTTTATTTCATCCATAGTCTATTGATCAAAGTTGTTATTTTGTCCAGCCGATTCAAGACAAAGGCAATTTCTAGTCAAAGACAGAAGTGACAAATCATTTAAAGTCATCTTTAATCTACTGCAGACCTCAGTTAAGCTAACCCAAAACTTCATTCCAGGATCCAAGATCATAGTGGTCTTATCCTTAATGGGCTATTGCAGATTCACATGGACCAGTATTACTGGGCAAGGGAACACTAAGAAGGGCTGATATGAAGCCTCCAGAAATTTCAGAGATAGTACTTCTTATTCCATTAGGCATCAATACAAATTATTCTTTATAATTGGAATCAAGCAACAGTTTGGTGAGTCAACTCTTCTGACTACTAGGCAAGGTGCATGAAGAATTCAGAGTAACTTTGTGTAGTGTTAGCTCCCAAAGCAATGGAGCCTTTGTTGTGTTCTCTGGTACGAGCATCTCTTGCTTTGATACTAGGTCATCAAAACCTATTGATTCCAAGTTCACTATAGTGGGAAATGACCCTTAGAGGAATTATTGGGCATAATTGTAAAAGGGGATGCTGCCATCCTCTCCCTTGTTCTCAAAGAAGGTCATGGAGAAGATTCCAATCATATATTGGTCAATGGTGAAGAGAAAAAAATATTCACACCCTGTAGGAAATAACCCTGACCTCAAACACATTGTATCTCACCTGGCATGCTATTCCATTATTCTGTCAAGTCAGTTACTTCCTGTTGATGGGCACATATTCATCTTTGTAAATTCCTTATGGTTATACATTGTCATACAATAAGTTTGTTGGTCAAAGGTACTGTAATGTAGAATATCAAACAAGCAAGGTAACAGAGTACAAGAAAATTGATATATAAAAAATGTTCTTTGCCACATGACTATGTATTGCTTCTGATTACTTTTGCTCTTATAAATTGAAAAGAATCCATTTACTAGCTGAAGAGGTACATACCAAATGTCTGGGTCTATTGTGATTTGCTCCAGCAAATATACCACATATGGAACCATGGTTGGAATTAGTGTCAACTCCAGATTTAGTTTATAATAATGCATGGTCATTTTCCACAACCTGTTTGACTTTTGAACAGGCAAAATGTGAGGTAAAGAGGTATGGGGTATAAATTAATAACCCTGCATCTTTAAAGTCCTTGATTTTTGCATTAATTTCTGTAGCTCCCTCAGAAATCTTTCAGAGATTACTTTTTTCTCCCCTTTTAATATACACAGATGAGAGGCAGTTCCAAGGGCTTATGATTTGGTCCTTCCTTCCATAATATCACTCCGTGGAACAGGGATCATTGTTGGAATTTTTCCAGTTTTTAAATTATGCCTTTTCTGACTGTACAGTCTGGAACTAAAGAAATACTCTTAGTAGTGGTATAAGTCAGGGCCCCACTGGACCATCTGGGAAGCAGGCTCAGAATAACACTCTATAAACCATGAAACTTCACTTGTGGCTGGTGTTGCAGTTTTCAGGGATAGGTATCAACAATATTTTATAACTGCGTGGAAATTCGAAACATTTTCCTTTTCTTAATAAATAGTCACTTCATAAATTACTACAGGTCCTACTGTGAGAAACTTGAAGAAAGATTCATTGTGGCTACATGGCAGAGTCCTTCTTCAAAGAGCTCTTCTATCCCCTCAATCAAGGGGATGCAGGTATGAACTGGCTTCAGTTTGGCAATGGGATAAGAAAATATGAAATGCCTGTACAGTCAACTGAATCAGCTCCCCCCCCAACAGACCTAGAATATTTTTCTATCTACATAGGTTACATAACACTTTAATATACCACCCTATGATAAATCATACACAAGAATCTAGTATCCATCCCATCCATGTGTCTTATTATGATAGTAACCAACCTCACTCCTCTTATTTCCTCAGACTCCCCCATGCTCGCATTAACCAAACCAACTAGAAGGCACAGAAGTCAGCTTGATACAGAATAAAGAGATTGATTCTCAGGCCACATAATATTGAAGGATGGAATATAGAAATGCAAACAATACCATCCAGCCCAGATGTAAGAATTCTCTTGATAACTACATTTTCCATTTTAATTAAACAATTCTTCAATGATCCTTTTGTATTTTCTTCATTATGATGCTTTGGTTATGGTAGAAGAGGTAAACATACATCATTTGTTTCATGTCCTATACTGAGAATTATTTTCAGATCTGTTTGATAGGGATGAACATCACACCAAAATACTATCATAGCTAGATATCCCATCCTGGATATGATTTTAAATTGCATATAGGAAAATTGAATTTGGTTATTTGGGACATTTTTGAAATTGAATTTGAGAGGGAAATAAATTTATGTGAATGTATGTTTCTTTGCATACATGTGTATGTATATGAATGGCCAAAGGGTGAACAGTGCTAGACATCTCTATTTGATTGGTTTTTAGAAAAGTAAATGCATACAAAATGGAGAATTCTGATCTGGTGTTAAAAACATGGAAATCTGAGCCTAAGTGCTGTTGCTAGTATGGCTTCTAACATGCTGAGATGCTCAGTTGATGAAGTAAATGAAGCCACAATATAAATGGGGAAGAAAAAAACAGATGGAGAGAATATGCTTCTTCTTTTTTTTTTCTTTTTTTTCCCCCGTTTAAGTGCCTGCTTCCAGTAATCATTGTGGCCAAATGATCCCATGCTGTTGCCTGGGATCAGTACACATTTTAATTAATCCCCTGTTAACCTAAACTAGTTCAATATGGATATCTGCCGTTTACATATGGATAGTAACAAGTAATTTTTTGGAGGTAATTTAATCAATATTCCTAACTATAATTGCTCAACATTATTTCTACACTTCTAGGGAACTCACCAATGTATTAAATTCCTTCTAATAGATCTCCAAGAACAGAAGTGACAATTAATGAGGCTTTGCCTCTGATCCTTGAAAGACTGCTTTTAGTCTTTGACTTGGTGCATTTTGTTAACCACTACTTCTAATTAAAATTAAAGATTATGTCATTTTAAATTAATAATGAATAATCAAAATGTATTTACAGAAAAAGTATTGTCTCCACAGAACTGAGTTTCACAAAGAAGCCTACTCTTTTCTTTCCTTAAACTATGTGAATAAATGTTACATCGGTTTCAACAATCTTCACAGTAGGAATGCAGACATGGCAGGAGGAAAAACACAACTTCTGCCACTTTTGTATGTAGAAAATGATTTGTTTATCTTATTAGTAAAATCAACTGAGTGAAACCAAGCTGGATGTGCCTGAAAGATTCTGTTGGTATATTTTTCAGGAATAGTACATATATGGTAGTGCAGTAGACTGAAACAATTAAATATTGTGTTTATATTAGATTTTCTTACATGCATTAATAACTGCATAGAGATCTAACCTAAATCATTAATTTAGACCTCATGGAATCCTTCCCAAGTTGTGAAAATATATTACAATATATTATAGAATTCTACTTGGAAATAAAAAACTTCCTATCTGTGAAATAGAAAGTAGTATGTTCATTAAACAAAATGTATCAGGAAAATAAATCTTGAAATTTACAAATTTTGCAAATTTTGATTTTATTTTAGATGCTTTTCAAATAGCAATGGATAACGGAATGGCTATAAATCTTCCATAATTAAATGGGATTTAATACATTTGTATATATTGTATTAATATTGATTGAACTACCATAAATCAGCATAAATGCACATATCTATGTATTTATATATGTTTGTATTGATATATATGCATGTTTGTTATAATAGTTTAATCAATAATTACATAATTTAAATTGTTTTTGTAACTTTTACTTCTAAGTGGGAATATCTTGTATTACAAGCCTTCTAATATAAAACAACAAAAATCCAACACCCTGATTGTTTTAATTTCTATAAGGACCACCCTCAGAGATGACTGTGGAATCAGTATTGTCAAGAAGTCCATAGTTGTTGAAGGGTGGGGGCAGGAGGTGGCATGGATCTGGGAGGGGTCAGGATATGATGTCTGTTACAATTACAACTGTATCATCATCATTAAATATCGATACATTATTCTTAAAATTAAATAATTAAATTCCAGCAAAGAAAGACCAGTCATCCTTATTGACACTAGGATGGGTAACAGTGGATTCAACTATGATTGTGAGATTTTGAGCATTTGTGACATCATTTAGAGAAATTTTAAAAAAGTGGAGAAGATACTGATAAGACAATAGTTATTGGAATTTAGATGAGTTAATGCTGGTTATGAGGTAACGATGAGTCCCATAGGGGCTTAGGTGTATCACACAATGTGTAGGCTGAAAATGCAGAACTGATGTGCTAAAAAGAGGTCAAGGTTGGAAACTCATTGTCAGAAGCAATAAAAAATACAGAGAATAATCACCACATATTAAGAATAAAGTATAGGTCCATGGATAAGTAAAGCCAAAGGAGAGAGAGTCAAGGAGCACTGGGTTGGGTGTCCAGTAATATAAAGATTTCTAGAAAAATTTAAAAAGTGGATATTACATTTAGGAAGTGGCACAAAAATTGAGGGAGATTTTGTTTGTTTGTTTGTTTTCCTGTAAAGTGGCAATGGTTGTGGTTACAGATCAGTATCATGTATAGTTTTGTGGCTAAAGTGTAGAGACAACAGATATGTATAATGAGGACCAAAAGAAAAGACAGAGCCTATAGAAATCTCACAATAAAGTCTTGTTTTAAAATAGAGGTACCCTAGGGATATTTAATGCAGAGAACACAGAGGTAATGTGGGGAAAGTAACTGAATGTAAAGAAAGAGGATTGAGGTGGATGGACTTAGAGTCTGTCATACAGAGTGAAGTAAGTCAGAAAGAGAAAAACAAATACCATATACTAACACATATATATGAATCTAAAAAAAAAAAAAAAGGTTCTGATGAACCTGGGGCAGGACACGAATAAAGACGCAGACGTAGAGAATGGACTTGAGGACACGGGGAGAGGGAAGGGTAAGTTGGGATGAAGTGAGAGAGTAGCATTGACATATATACACTACCAAATGTAAAATAGATAGCTAGTGGGAAGCAGCCGCACAGCACAGGGAGATCAGCTCAGTGCTTTGTGACCACCTAGAGGGGTGGGATAGGGAGGGTGGGAGGGAGACGCAAGAGGGAGGAGATACAGGGATATATGTATACGTATAGCTGATTCACTTTGTTATACAGCAGAAACTAACATACCATTGTAAAGCAATTATACTCCAATAAAGCTGTTTAAAAAGAAAAAAGAAAGTGGATTGAATATGTAATCCTTGTCCCAGGGTAATGGAAAAAGACAGGACATTAAGGAAGTTTAAATAGGAGGAATCAGATTGTTCCAACCGATAATTGAAATGTCAATGGCAAATGTGGTAGTAGGCTATTTTCAGAATGTAAGATTAGCATTAGGAAATCTATATAACAACAGGCTTTAAGAAACTGGGTTAGATAGCAAGGTTTTGGTCTAAGGGCTAGGCATCTAGCAAACATACAATCCTGAAAAACTAGTATTGTACACTAAATAATACCTAGGCACATGAATAGACATCTATTTACATAACGTCAGCTACAGGATGCACATACAAAAAATAAGCCCATTTGACAGAACTAAGTTGCAAGAACAAAACTGAAAGACAAGGTCTTGCTCCTTCTATCCCAAATTCTTCCTGTCTGTAATATATTCCCCCAACCTCAAAGTCTCACTGTCTAAAGACACGATTAGTATAGGCTGAGCCTGGGGGTCCATAGGGAATGCCTTAGGATGAACAAGAGGGGCGTCAAGCAATATTCGGTCCTCTATCAAATTAGAGAGTATGAGCTTGTAGTGAGCCAGGTTTTAGAAGTTCTTTTTGCTGTTGTTATTTGTTTGGACATTGATATCTGTTCGCAGGTGTATGTTTAAAGAGCTAAGGCAGTGTATTTCTGGAAAAATGCAGTAGTGCTAGTAACAGTTTTGGATATTTCTGATTACCACATTAAAATAAGCAAGCACTTAAGTAGCAAAATCAACCCCCCTCCCCTCACCATGGGCAAAATTTATAATAATCACTAACAGTCAGGAGACCAGCATGCTATTCATGTTGGTTTGGGGGAAAGCAGACAGAAGTGATGGGATATCGGATGAGAATAGGAAAACTATAAAATAGCTAAAAGATAATCACAGGAAGGTGGAACAGTCCAAAGGAAAATAGCAGCTGAAACCAGAAGGTGCTTTGCCCAGTCTGATAGTAGATGAGTTCAGTGGCTCTGCAGTGAGAACTCATGAGCTAGAACAGTCTAGCTCCCAAGAACCTTCAGGGCTTAGGACTCCCATTCAGGAGTATGCCTCAAAAAGAGAAGAAAGTAAAATTGCTAACAGTGGAACTAAAATTGAGTCCTACAGGGAAATAGAGTCAAATAAAAAAGAAGGTCCAGATAAAAGTGGTAGAGAGAGATAGCCATCACATTTCAGAAAGCAATTCACCTAAGAATGACTAACTAAATCCACATAGGAATGAGAAACATAAAAGTATCAGGTCAAATCAATTTTAAGAATAAGCAAAGTAAAACAAGACTAAGAAGGGAAATAACATCCCTTCAGACAATGAAGGTGTGTCAGAAAAACATACTCAACAAAGAGATCAAATATGTAACAGAATAGGAAAGTTAGTTAAAAGTTAAGAGAATACAATATAAAAATATAATTAAACAATGTAAGAAAAGATGTGGCAAAAATTTAGAATTAGGGTTAAAAGAAAAATAATTATTTAGAAATGAAGACTAAATTAGAAGCATGTCAATACAACAGAAAATGCATTATAAACAGTAAAGGTGAAAAGGAGGAAAAGTTTAAATATATAAAAATAAAAAAGAAGTAAATAAATTATACAGGAAGTGATAGTAGAAAAGATAGGAAGAGAAGATCCAGCATAATAAATATAGTAGGGTGCTTGAAGAGAGAGAAAGATGTCAAAGGAACAGAACAGATACTAAAACTAATTCAACAGAACTTTCTAAAATAAAACATGATTTAAAACTTTATATTGAAAGAGCAGTAGCTACATGACAACACTGACCAAGAACAGCCAACACTAAGATACATTCTAGTAAAATTATTGGATTCATGAAAAAGAAAAAAATATTTTGGGTATTTAGGCAAAGAGTCTCAGGTGCCAAAATGAAGAGGTTCCCACTGTTTAAAACTGGGCCACTTTTAGATTAAATAAACATAAGAATTGCAATATGTTTAAATTCATGAATTTTAAAAAATATTAGAAAATAAACTAATCAGTAAGTTCCTAGGATGACAGAGAAACAATTCATTATCTTGAAAGCTGGGTAATTCCAGAAAAGAAGACAGCATTTATCCTGCCATTCCTATATGAGTTACACTGTTGCATCGCCAAAGAGTAGATGAAGAAAGCATATTCTTATTAAATTATTATAGCTAATAAAACAATAGAATTTGGATACAATAAATTTTACTTCCTACATAAATTAATGGATCGGGAACTGAGCATCAGTAACTAGGCACAAAGAAAGAAACCCAGATATCCCGTGCCTGTGATGCAAGAACACTGCACAACTGCCCATCTTGCCATAGGGATGCAACCTGACAGCCTGCAGGTGATACAGGGAACAGAGGGATGTGTTGGACTGCAAATTGGCTACAGAATTTGCAAAATCATGAGCACCAGAAACTTCATGTGTCAAATGTCCCAATTTCTTCTCCAGATAAAATTTAAGGAAACAACAGGTATGGGTAAAGGGAAATTCTTTCATGGAAATCACACCATGGAAGTAAAATGAAAACAATAGTAATACCAGTACTTATACTAATACTAATGATAATTTATCTGTGAAGATTATACAATCTTTATGTATTTAAAATACTCTTTTATTTTTGAAATAAAATATTAAATTATAAACTTTAAAATAAGGTGTCGTTACTTCCAATAAGTTGTTTACTGATAATAGAAAAAAAAAGCAGTATCACTTTGGAATCATTTAAAATAGATTAAGATTGTTTTTAATCTCTATAACAGGAAAATTTGTTGGGCATATATCTGAATGTGATTCCTTGATGAGTGTTTGAGACTCAAGATTTAACAAAGATGTTTCTCAGAATTGTATCCTTTTAGTCGGTTATGTACTTTTATTTTGATATTTACCTATAGGACTTAATGAACAAAATATAAAAGCAGTATGATAAAACAAAGGAATAATTTCAATACCTCTTTATTTCTCTTAAAGAAAGTACTGAAAATTAGTGGGGAGGGCTTAATATTCTAATCTCATTTTGTATGCCTGCCTTTTTTGTGAGTAAAAGTATTGAGCTACTAAGCAAATTTCCTTGGTAATATATTATGAGACTAGTAAATATTTCTTTTTCTGTGGCCTGTATTAAATTTTAATTTTGTATTTGACACAGAGACATGGCAACCTTATTGTAGGTTCCAACAACATTTTAATTACTTAATAGATTAAAGAATAAAAAATATAAAGGTAGTTAAATGTCCCCAAAGTTAATAATCATGAAGGAAAATGAGAGTGAAAATACTTTACTATTTTTTAAATTATGGAAGTAGTATTTCTATGAGCCTCAAGTATCACTGAATATTAGCAAGTGACAGGTCATCTTTAAAGGCAGGGAGTTGCACTAAGATAGAAATCTGTTCATTGTTATAAAACCTCCAATCATTTTCTGAAATAAGTTACAAAATGCAATTCTAAGTTTTATATGGTATCAGACCATCATGCTGGCTTGATTATAATTGTTCTAAAATTGCTTTTTGGAAGTGGAATTCATATGCTAATGTCTATCACTTTTAAGACTATTCTGCATCTTCTGTCCTCAAAATTAAACTTATTGTTTAATTGTTTTGCCATTGTATTTTCTCACCAGTAAAATCTAGCTCTTCACATTTATGAGGCTTTTCCCACTCTTATTAGTAAGTACTTTGCATCTCTCTTAAGATGTTGAACAAATATGTATTATTTTCTCTATCTCTGAAAATTTTTAAGGACTGAAAGTGCACATTGCACATGTCTTATATATAATTTCATAGGGGTATGAATTTCATATATATATGTATGTATATATGCCATGACTACAATTGAAAGGTTTATTTTGACTATAATTGTGTGTAATTTGAGAATCAATTCATAAAGATGATTCACCTAAATGCACAGGTATTCACTGGGATATTTATATCACTAAGAATGAATTAGAATGATTCTTCATGTGAATATAGTAATTTCCCCAAAGAGTGGGAAGTAGTTTGAATAGCTTTCCATGATGTGAAAACTCTCAGGAGTGGTTGAAGAAAGAGTATAACTTTAAAGAATAGAGGAAATATTCCTTATCTCGTAGAATTACAAAGAAAAAAAAAATTACTGCCTACACTGCTCATTTTCTCATACTGGGTCTGGAGCAAACACCACATGAACAAGAAAATTGCTCGGTTTTACAATTTTCTAGGCCCGATTCATAAGCACCTTGACAAAAGGATACTTGCAGATTTTTTTAACACAGTCATTGGCAGTGATTGTATTCTCTTCAGAAAATCTGAGGTAACAAAAAAGCAGCATCTGTCTACTTTTAGAAAACACTGCTATGATCTTCTCTCCGAATGAACTCACAGAATAAAAATATTCCAAAAAGCAGTTTAATACTAATACAGACATACTTTGTAAAGTTTTTGGAAAATGGGTCGACTATGTAAATGATACTGGAGATGGTTAAACTACTACCTTTGTCAAATAACAGATATGCATATTTCTAAGTATGCTTAAGATGTAAATTAATGATATTTTTGTCCTTTCTGAGTATTTTCTTCTCGATACATTTCACTAAGTAATTGGATACCTCTATTAGATATTTGCTTTTTCATCTGTCTTTTCTTCTCAGTTCTCTTTGAGAGTCTCTTGATCCAATCACTCATCATGCCTAAACTGCTGAGAATTTCATTGTGACCTCAAAGCATACACTTTCTCATTTCCAACTCGCATGTATTTCAATAAAAATCATTGGTTATATATAATTTGGATATAAATCTCCATTGCAGGTTCACACCTCTTGCCCAGGAACAATTGCTAATAGTACCATATTTCATTCTAAAAATATCCCAGTTTTATTGGTAACGTATACGGTCACCCTAATTCATAATCAAGTATATCACTCCCAGACTAGACTTCTGAAATTACACCACATTTTTTTCCAAGTACAAGATCATACAGTTATAGTCAATAGCTTGAGTGGGGTTTTTTCATACCTTCAATTACATCTAAGAGAAATACTTGGATCACTCTGGTTTTACAGTATTTTTCCATTCTCCAGTATTTGTTGTAGTTAACTCAACAAAACTAGACCAAGCTTCTACATCTTTAAAGGACTATTTATTCACTCAACAATCATTAAATCTTTCCTCATTTATAGCTCTAGTTCTCTAGAGCAGATATGCAACATTGTGATAGTCAAGAATTCATCCAAAATTATACCATTTTCTACCACCAGAGTGATTTCATATAAGCCAATGCTACTATGACATTTATATCTGTTTCTGATTTCTTTTATTTATCTTACATTTTATTTAGAGAAAAGTTTAAAACTACAAAAAATAGGATACTAAAAATAAATAACCATATTCCTGTCATGCAGAATTGACAATCTTAACAATATTTAACTTAAACATGTAATTGCTTAAGTGAATAAGGTAAAATATTATAGATACATTTGAAGTAAACTTTGACCAATATTTCTAATTTTTTTTACTTCATCTCTTCATCAAAAAATCTTTCAGCTTTTCCTCAAAAAAAAGAAAACTAAAATAACTTTGGGGTATATACTCATTTTTTAATATATATGTGTATCTATGTATAATATATAACATTATATAACTGAATTTTTATGACTATTTTCAAAATACAGTTGAGGAAATGTGCCCTTTTTACTCACAATTTACTTTTGAGCTGTATCTTTAATTGATGGACACTGGAGCTGGCTAGTATTGGCTTGAAAAAGCTCATTGTTTCATTTTCACATGGGTAGCTTGAAATCAGCCACAGTGTATTTATAACATGAAAACTGGCAAACACTACAAACCAGGACTTTTTTATCAGATAGATTATAAACTGACTAATTTTTCATCTATCTCAGTTTTCATTTTACTATTGTTTTTTATAAATAGGCTAAATTCAATGAGTCATTGCTTTATTCATAGAACTTCATGATTTTTTCTCTTTCCCTTCTTTCATCTCTCTCTCCCTCTCTCATTTGGTACCACACACAATGTCACCTCGTATATATTCCCTGGAAGCTTGTATGGGAAGTAGAAATTGCTGAATTCCAGAGTGTGCTCCATTGGGTTTCAACATGACTACAGCTAAAGCAGTATCAGTACAGTAGCTCTCATTTCTCACTTCCTTGACAAAACCTGACATTTTTATGCTTCCTGTATTGTGATAGTCTTATGGATGAAATATTGTATCATTTTTCTTTCATTGCTATTGCTTTTATAATAAGGTTGATCTTCTCTTCATTCATTTATTTTAAATTTGTTTTTCTTCTGTTGCATGGAAGAAGAAAATAACTTTCCTAGTGTCAAAATAGTTTCGTTTTCTTTAAGCATATACACCTTAACTCTTCCCTTCCAAGATTAAAAGAATTGCTTGAAATCAAGAAACATGTTTTTAGTTTAGTTTTATTTTTCATCAGGAGATCATGTTACTACATGAAACACACGCCTGCTATTCTTCATTCTCAAATAACGTCGCAATGATGTATCCCTTCATCGTTTGCTTATTCATTCAATGAATATTTAATGAGCACTTTCTATGTCAGGCACTATTGTAGATGCTGGGGGATTTAACTGAGAACAACAACAATAAAAAGGAAATCTCAGACCGAATGGAGCTTCCAGTTTTGTGGTGGAAATCAATCTATAAGTGAGACCTATAAGAAAAACGCTTTGTATCATAAATGGTGGTGAAATTTTAAGAGGAACATAAACTGGGAACAAAGATCCTAAGAAGGGCTGCAGTTTTAAGTCGAGTGGCCTGGGAAGGTTTCACAATGAAGGTGACATTTGGGCAAAGCCTGGAAGGGTGTAAGGGAGCAAATCATATAACTGGTTTAGAACTTGCTAATAAGAATCATCAGTAAGTTTAAAGGCACTGTTTGCAAAATCTAGTTCTAGAATTTTCAGCAGTGATATTTTTAACTTTTGTCTCAAAAGTTGTACTAAGTCATAAAGAACAAAATTAATTCAGAGAGATCAAAAACCTAACCGTAAGAGGGAGACATTTATTCATCATTACTAAAGATATATTTGGAAAAAATAAAAATCCATCTGTGTCCCACTATCCTGCTTCATATTATTTTACCAGTAAGTGATTCTTTTAGATGGATGTAGCTATTGTAATAAAACCAGTGTCAAATTAAAATATAATTTTAGTCCGTGATGGTTAAGGTCAAATGAAGTATAAACAGTTATTCTTTCAGAAAGTATCACCATATGTGTTTTCATCCATGCCAACCAATCTTCTGATATGTCCCCATTAATAGGCATCTATTAGGGCTATTTATAGAGAAAGAAAACCACATACGAGAAATTAAGATCCTCAAACTCTTGTTACACAAGAGGAAACTCCTATCTCCACGTTCCTATCATTTCTGGTCACTTACGTTGCATTTAAAAATTTTGACCATTTTCTTCCCATTTCTTTGAGAATAATTGTCCAAGGGATAAGGATACCAAGGAAATAAAGATTCTCCGGTCTCACCTGAGTACTCAGGAGACCCAGCAGCCAATCATCCTTGCCCATAACTCTGCTCTGAATGTGTGCTTTCATTCAGTGAACCTCTCCCTTCCCTTAAGTGTATCCAGTCATTGGGTCTGTGTTTGGAAAATCTAATTTGTACTAGAGTTCTTTGGGCTCTTAGTGTGTTCTTCCTGCTTCTTTTTCTTTAGCTGTATGGTTCCATTTCCACCAAGAAAATATGATTAAGGTACTGGTTGCTTGAATAGTTGAACTTCCAACCAGTCTTCATCTCCATCGCATTACCTCTAGATGAACAAAATAACCAGCTAACGTGAATAGCTTTCTACCGCCTGCTGTCTTACTTTCCAACAGACTGTCTTGACCCTAAACACACTATTCCCCCATACCCGGAGACTCATCTAATTTTCAGGACATGGAGCTATTTTTGCCCTTCTTAGATCAGACACAAGATATTATACTATCAGTGGTACAAATGAACTTATTTACAAACAGAAATAGAGTCACAGGTGTAGAAAACAAACTTATGGTTACGGTGGGGGAAGGGATAAATTGAGAGATTGAGATTGACATCTACACACTACTATATATAAAATAGATAACTAATAAGGACCTACTGTATAGCACAGGGAACTCTACTCAATACTCTGTAATGACCTATAGGGGAAAAGAATCTAAAAAGAGTGGATATATGTATATGTATAACTGATTCACTTTGCTGTACAGCAGAAACTAAAACAACATTGTAAATCAACTATACTCCAATAAAAATTTTAAAAAATTGGGCTTCCCTGGTGGTGCAGTGGTTGAGAGTCTGCCTGCCAATGCAGGGGACACGGGTTCGAGCCCTGGTCTGGGAGGATCCCACATGCCACGGAGCAACTGGGCCCGTGAGCCACAATTACTGAGCCTGCGCGTCTGGAGCCTGTGCTCCGCAACAAGAGAGGCCGCGATAGTGAGAGGCCCGCGCACCGCGATGAAGAGTGGCCCCCGCTTGCCGCAACTAGAGAAAGCCCTCGCACAGAAACAAAGACCCAACACAGCCATTAATAAATAAATAAATAAATAAATAAATAAATAAATAAATAAATAAATAAAAATAAAATGACTAATACTCTAAAAAAAAAAAAATTATACCATCTTCCTATAAATTTTAAGGCATTCATAAATTTAAAGAAAGTGAATATTAAATCATATATTTCATAAAGCTTATTCTTATATTTAGCTTTACAAATAAAAATATTAATTACACTTGTCAGTCAATAGGTCTGTTTTTAATATATGCAGCGGTGGTTGGTTCTATGAGATGACATGTAGCCCATCTTAGATTGCAAATAATATGGTTTATGAGATTAAAAACCTGTACACTAAAGATAATGAAAGAGCAATATAAATCAGTATATAATTTTGCAACTCTGTATGCATTAAAATGTTGATTGACTCCTTATTACGTATTCAATATTTTTCTGGGTTTTGAGGTGATAACAAATAAAGGTCAGAGTCAGCCATCAAGAAACTTAAAGAGGAAGATAGCAATTAAGCAGATTCAGAATGGTGAGGAAACCGAAGGAGTTAAGTTCTGTATGCAAAAGCCATGTAGGAGAGGATACCCTGTAACTAGAAGACCGAGCTGGGCAAGGTTAGAGAAGGTTTTCCTGGGTAAGCATTATCAAAACCAATATGGAAAGATTTAAGGCAAAGAGGATTTCAGGCAGAGAACTTGCAAAAAATGATGGAGTTAAGTTCATGTATAATTTCTACAAATACTGAATACACGATGCTCATTCAATCTTACCTCTAGACCTGGCTCAGACATTAATCAGCTACAGGAGCTTGGGAAAGTCACTTGAACATTTTGAAACTGAAGTTATTCAACCACATAAAAAAGTGATTAGACTTGGCTATCTCTTCACTTGCAGTCCTTCTGTGGTTCACTTTTCTATAAACAAGAAGAGAAAAACAGATATTAAGACCCATGAAATTAACTTTAGCCTCTAGCTTGACCCTAGATAACCTGACACAACTATAATGAAAGTCTTCTGGTTATGCATTTACCTCTCAACTTCTGAAAAAATGCTTTCTTCTTTGTGATACGCTCTGCGGTCCCAAAGTCAGTAATAATGATTCCATCTTTGAGTCTGTGTAGGTTTCATTCACACTTCCTTTAAGACATTTCTCATATTCTCCCTGGTATTATAGTCATTTTCACACAGGTCTTTTTTCCTGGGGGGACATTAGGCACTTCCCTTGAGTACATCACTAAGGGCCTGACTCATCTTTACACCTTCTTGAACAAAACAGTTCTTAAATAGGTGTTTTTAGAAGAATAATTGCAAACTGTTACCGAATTAAACGTGGGTCTGCTCACCTGCGCGCAGCAAAGCCAATCTACCGGCAACGGGTTGTGGTGAAAGAAAGTGCAGCATTTATTGCAGGGCGCCAACCAAGAAGTCCAAGACAGCTAGCGCTGGAAAAACCCAAACTCCCTAAAGGGCTTCATCAAAGCGTTTTTAAAGGCCAGGTGAGGGCGGGGCATCCCAGGACACGTGATTGGCGCCACACAGTTCTCTGATTTGTTGATGGTGAGTAACAGGGTGGTGTCACAGGTGTTACCATTTTCAGTCCTTAGGCGCCCCTCGGTCTGTGGACTCATGATCATCAAGTAGTTAATTTCTTACATTTTGTGGTAGTTTCAGCATCTGTAAAATAACTCAGGAAGTATGCATCAGATACTGTTACCTAGGTACTTCAGAGAGGAACTAAAGCAGAAGATATTGGGGAGGGGTCTGTCCCCAGAAGACCCCATAGGGTCCTGCTTGGTTACAAAACCACTTATACTCACTACTTAATAATACATTTATATCTAATCATTTAACAAAAAGTGAATTCTAATATGTACTCGATATAAAATATATCTAAAAAAGCAAAAATAACAGTTGTTCAATTAATGATTTAACAAGATTTGTTAGGGCCATTTTGAGAAATGTTTTTATTATAGATTTTAATTACCAAGATAAATGTCTGAAAACAGGTTCAAATAGTAATGTAATTAGTTAACTTACATTAGAAAGAGCACATATTCAATATCGTTTCTCCAGTACTTCTTCAGATTAATTTTTCTCATACTGATGCATGTTGGTAATTCAAATCAGTTGTTTTATTGATGCCTTGCTTCCAATAAAACTCTAGACGTCACACCAATATAGGCTGAACGAATATAATTTTAAACCATTTTGTGTATTCATATTAAAACGCTGGGGATAAGAAGGAAATTTTTAATAATTGTACTACACCCATTACAAAATTTAAATTGATTTGACTTCAGGGTGAGGGCTAAAAGCATATTCAATGTATTAAAAAGCCCAAATCTACATTCTAGGTTTCAACACACTGTTATTACTACTAGTACATCATTTTCCCTTCAGACTTACACGTGGAAAGTTTTAAGAGAATGATTGCAATCTTTTAATAACCTGAGTGTAGTTCTTCTAAAGTCTAACACCTACAGCTGAGGGAAAGAGCGTTAGCCGTTCTTTGCCTCAGTTTTCTTATGTAAGTAGATAACAATTTTAACTAAATTACAAGTTCAAACTCTTTCCCCCCCCACCCCAGGAGTTATACCCTGACCCTCGAAACCAACAAGGGAAGAGGAGCCAGAACGGTGGTCAGAACGGTGGTAATTTACTAACCGCCTGGCTTGTCCATTTCAAACCCAGCTGCTCTTGATACTTTTATTTAATTGTAAGTCTGCTTAAGATTTATTGTGAGTACTGGTTTCTGTGAAAAGAAAAAGAGGAAAGAGGAGGAAAGGAGGACAGCAATTTAAACCAGTAAAATAAATCATATCTTAACATTTAAGATTGTTATTTAGTTAGTAACAAATTAGCAATTTTAGTTTTATTGTTATTTCCCAAATGAATGCTTTAGTCAACAAAGTACTCCTGTTCTTTTCTTTTTTTAGCCATTTTTTAAAATTGACGTATGGTTAACTTACGATGTTGTGTTAGTTTCAGGTATACAGTAAAGTGATTCAGTTATATATATGCACACATGTGTATATATATATATGCACACATGTGCATATACACATATGTGCATATATATATTCTTTTTCAGATTCTTTTCCGTTATAGGTTATTACAAGATATTGAATATAGTTCCCTGTGCTATACAGTGGTTCCTTTGTGTTTATCTATTTTACTTATAGTAGTGTGTATCTGCTGATCCCAAACTCCTAATTTATTCCCCCCAACCCCCTGCTATCCCCTTTGGTAACCGTAAGTTTGTTTTCTGTAAGTCTATTTCTGTTTTGTAAATAAATTCATTTGTATCATTATTTTAGATTCCACATATAAGTGATATCATATGATATTTGTCTCTCTCTGTCTAACTTAATATGATAATCTCTAGGGCTATCCATGGTGCTGCAAATGGTGTTATTTAATTCTTTTATGACCAGCAAGTTACTCATTTTTATATATAATTAGAGATTCTTTAAATGATAAAAATATTTTATATATTTCAGTAATTTATTTTTTTCAGTAATAAAAATATATTTTATATTTCATTAAAGAAAAGAGTAAATCAATATACATCGTCTTTGTTGTAGGTCTTTTATATATTGTGCCTGAGCATAGTGCTTTCTGAGAATTTTTCTGAATCTTAGAGTAATGAATTGATCCCCCCTACCTGCATTATCTGGTATGGTCATTAGACCAAGTGGAAGACATGAATTTATCTGAGAATAAAACACTGACCATCTCTCACCTTCAAACAGTGATTGCAATTGCTTAAGGTACTAGCTGTCAAAGAGACTTGAGACATTAAAACAACCTAACAAAAACAAAACAACAATTCTAGTCCTAAATATTTTGTTTGAATGTCTCTGGACTCTTCAGATATACTGCAGTAACCACCATAGTCCAGGCGTTATTTTTTCCTCTAATTTTTATGTCATTGCTAATTAGATTGAGTTACTTTTCAAATAGTCTCTTCTGGCTTAAATATAGGAAAAAAGAGCTTATTCTCTGTATTTGGAATAAAATTTCCCATGACAATTGCAAATTCATAAAAATTCTGAATGGCAGATTCAAATAATTCAATATTTGAACGATATGCATATATCATTTGTATATGTTTGTATATGTAAATAAAAATATATCTAAATATGTTTGCATATGTATAAATATTTATACACACATATACTAACATAAATTATATACACATAAATTTTGCCGTCTCCTCCCCCAGACAGGCAAGTTATGTGTTTTATTATATTTATATTTTCTATGGGTTAATCTTACTATTTTAATGAATATTCTAACCCTCTAGGTCTTGTTCCTTCCACTTTAGACTTTATACATTTATTATTAATAATCTAAGATCAAGAAGTTGAACGTCTATACTTTTTCACCCCCCCTTTTCCCATCTTCTTCTGGGTTAGAATGTGGCATAATTTCTCCTATGATTATCTTTTTTTCAGTCCAACCTCTTATCTAGGCCTTTAAAATTAACAGAATTGCTTTTAAATAGAGGAAAAATTATGATTTGTGTTTTCCAAGCTTAGTCCTTTAAAGCCATCACATTTTATTTCTGCAATCCCCTTGGCCACGTACAATAAGTATATTAGAAGCTGAGCATTGAAGGAAACATAATTTGGGGTGGGAGAACAAAAAAGTAGAATACATTTATCATTTCTTTTATCAAAATTATTTTCCTACTTACATCAATATTAATCTTCCCTTAGATTTGTGCAATTGCTTTGTGATGGGAACAGGAAGGAAGGGAGATAGCATCTCAGGAAATTGATAGCAAGGTTGAACTATTTCCAGGATGTGCTGAAATGCAAATTTAAGAGCAGCATGTTGGAGCATTCAGCAAAATTTTTGACTTGCCATCACATTTGTTGTAAAGAGCCCTATGGTTTTAAAAATATGGTATTAGAAAATATGTTTTCCATGATGATAACTAATATATAGTGGAATATAAATCCCAATTGAGGAACTAAACTATTTTAATGGACTTAGGGACAATGTCTACGTCTTACAAGTTTAAATTAAGAAATGGGAAAGATGTTTTTTCAACAACTAGATCTGCATTTTAATAATATCATTTCTAAAACTGACGCATGATGTGCCATGTGTTTGTTTTCATTTTTTATTAGGGAATTATTTATTCTTCATAATCCCTACCAATATTATATTTTCTTAAATCAGTATATCAAACTTTTATATTTTTCTAATATAAAATGTTGAATAAATAAATTGAATCTATAATATCACCATGGGTTTTCACTGTAAATATTAAATTCATATATACTTTATGGAAAATTTTAATATGAATAGACTATTATGAATCATGCTAAGATCAATACTGCATTATGTAATTTTAAATTATACCCTATCATATTTATTTATTTTCCTTTATGCTTGTCTTTTGTGATATAAGCTCCCCAGCTGATTTTTAAAATTCTAAATATTAAGGATCACTTTTGCAATTTTAGTACACATTTTATCCATTTTACAGATGTTTATGAAAAATGCACATTTCCCTTTTTGATATTACTGCCTTTTACCTGCTTGAGAGCAAAGTGTGTGTATTTTTCAAATTTGCAAACTGAACGTGTAGCCCCTGCTGGGTAGTCAATGATGTTTATGGATGAATAAATATTTCTCAAACCTCATTAATAAAAAAAAATGTAAACAGAGCTCCTGTCTTCCAGAATTGTAAAATGCTCTCAAATATAATTTTTCATGAATGTGTTAAAACAACATGAGTATTGTACAAAATTATTTATAACATTTTGAATAAAAATAATGCTTTTGATCAGTTTCATAGGGAGGAAAACAAATCACGGTGATAAACCTCACTGTTCTCTAAAATACAAAACGTTTGCTAGAAAGCAGATGTCCGTAGATTAGTAAATACAAGTGGTATTGAACATGCCTTTCAGGGAAGATTATTTTAGAGACCTGGAGTTAGAGAGTTACTGGAATCATTGGGAGGGTATAGTTAAGAGACTTTCTCAGTGAGAAAAACTTCTCTGCCATATTTCAAATCACTTTGGAAAGAAAAAAAAAAAGCAATTCAAAGTGTGTTTTCTTCTAAGACTGGGCTAGTTACCTCATCTTTGCATAGGAAGAAAATGAATTTTCTATTAATAACAGAATCATTGAGTAGCAGTGCCTAAAGATAGAACAACCAGCACTTCAAATCTTTTTTTCTAGTATTCCTAGGCAGATGGAAACCAACAAACAAGCAAATGGAACTTGGTAATTAATAAGCATATTGTTCTGAACATCAGGCCATATGTTTCATGAAGTCCATCATTCACTTACTCGTATAATAAATATTTATTTAGCCCCTAATCTTTAACAGGCAGTATGCTAGTTAATAAAAGGAATAAAGACAGGGGTATGCAGTGTGGTGGGAAGACAAACACATATGAAATAATTACACAAATAAATACAAAATCAATATCTGAACAGTGTGACAGATGACAATAATAAGCTGTCATGAAAATTGAATAAATGAACAGGAAGATATTATATGATTTACTTAGCCAAAGGTGTCAGAAATATCCCTGTAAAACCTGGTAGCATAGCATGTTTCGTTTCTTAAATATGGTAATAGCTATGTTCATTTGCCTGTTAATTTGCTGAGTATTCACCACTCCAAGTACAGCTGAGAAATAAAGATATTTTGAAATACACACAATGCATCAAGTATCACACTGGAGATAAACTTCACTCCTGGAGTTCAGACACGTGAGTACACATTGCAAACTGACTGTCATCTTGGTAGGAATCTATCCTCATAAAACAAATTTTGATCCCCAAAAACAGCCTTTGGTATCTCAGGATAATAATGATTATAAATGTAATGCCATTCAAATTTATCTTCAGGCTAAATCTTTAAAAGTATACACGGGACGGCTGGGAGGAAGTGGAGTACGACAAACAGAAAGAAATATTCTATTAATAATTGTGAAACACCTGAGGCTAAATGACATTTTATGATCCCATGTCATACAAACTCAGGGGAGGAAAGGATGCCATGATTTTTCAGTTATCTCTGAAAATTTGAACTATAATGTAAATATAGGGCAGATCTATCAAACATTTAATTTAAGTTGCTTAACTGTCTGGCTAGCTCCTCGTCCTTTTTCCAAATTTGCATCTTCTCCTGAATTTCCCAGCAAAATTGAGTTGTCCCACTATTCACTCAACTACAGCAACTCAAAACCTGGGCTTTATACTTTGCTTTTCCTTCTTTTTGTTAGTCAAATATTGATTAAGTCACTGGTTAACTTTCTACGCACTTACACCCCTCCAAATACCTTACTATGTATAAAAAAATATTCTAGTTGACTTCTGAAATTTTCACCAAGCTCAGTACTTCCCAAACTCTCTGTGGTGAAGGATCAGTCACCCCTCCCAGGGATGGAAAAATAATTTTGTAAAATGTAACAGATATAAAGTACTAGAAAAATAAAATACAAACAATGAAGATATATAAAATGCAAATTCTATTTTTGTTAGATGCAAGAGAGAGAAAATCACATTACAGTAAATATATTCAGGACAAATATAATATGAGAAGAACAAAGTATAAACATTTTATATATTGTTCATGGAAATTATGCATACAGGGGATTAATATAGATAATTGCTTTTACAATTGATATATTTTGCCTCCTGCAGTCATAAATGAAGAAAACAGTGATTCCTCATATCAAACATCTATGTGCATACATTAAACAAGCCCATTTGTCATAATAAAACTCAAAATATTCATGATCAGTCACTAGAATTACCAAGGTTTTAAACTAAAGCTTAAGGGAAGTTTGGACTTAGGTCAAACGTATTATGTTTCCCTGTCTGACATTATTCTTACTTTGGTTTTGAGGAGAAACCACTGCAGACCTCATGTCATGTTAGTGCTGGATAGTTCACATCTTCTCCATCAGCTTCTCTCTCCACCCTTGAAGAACCTGTTCGGGCTCCCCAAACAGCCCTTCAAAGACTGTGTAAGTAAGTGGCCTTGCTTTTGGGCTTTCTTGTTATGTTTTCTTCAGTGAAAGGCACTCACAGGAGATGAGAGAGGAGGGTGAGATTGAGATATTTATCCCCCTGCTTCTAACCTGCAATGTCACCATGGCTACATCACATCATGACTCCTGCTAATCACGGCTCTTGTTTAGCAACTGTCTTCATAGAACTTTCTTTTTCTCTACGTTCCAATAATTGCTTCCAACTTTCGCCCCTTCAGGCTGAAAAATGGTAAAGAAGAAAAATAAAATCCTACTGTGAATAATCCCAGAATAAATACTGCATTCATTCTTGAAGCTTCCCTGTACTCTGCCAGCCATGTCTACATAGTTAAATGCCCCACGAATTCCCTAGTTTGATTCTGCCATCTACACCTTGGCAGGTCACTGACTGATAAAGGAATTACTATGAGGATTGCCTCGGGGAAAAAAAAAAATCTCAAAATTGAATTAAGCATGTGGGTTACATACCTGTTTTAAAGTCATACAAATAAATTTCTTATGAATTATTTTAAAGCTATGATAACACAGTGTGGTATTGGCCCAAGTATAGAAAAACAGATCCATGAAAAAAAAGAGTAAGAAACTGATCAACATCTATACAGTCACCTGACTTATGACAAGGAAGCACTGAAATTCAGTGAGGAAAAAATGGTGTTTACAATATATGTTTGACATGAATCACAGGCTCAAATGTGAAGGGATAAAAATAAAGTTTGTATATGAAGAAATTGGAGAATATCATAATGAGCTTTCTGTAGAAAAAATATTTTTACATAGCTCTAAAAATAGTACTATATAGAAATTAAAAGAATATTTGACACTGGTAGAACATAGTTGCAATGCATCAATTAGGATAAAAGACCAATATACACATTTATATAGAATGTCTCCTAGTTAAAAATACAATGCCTGAATTTGATGGTTCGTTTTATGTATTAACTTGGCTAGGCTATAGTTCTCAGTTATTTAATCAAACACAAATCTAGGTGTTGCCGTAAAGGTGTTTTGTAGATATGGTTAACATTTACAATCAGTTTATTTTAAGTAAAGACTACCCTCAATAATGTGGGTGGGCCTCATCCAATCACTTGAAGGGGCTTAGAGCAAACAATGAGATTTCCCTGAAAATAAGAAATTCTCCCTCAATATTACAGCATCAACTCCTGCTGGAGCTACGTGTCTCCTTGTTACCGAGTCCAAGCTCATAGTGCTCACTACACGACAGGCCAATAACTCGAGAGACAAGTTGTTGG
Organism: Balaenoptera borealis; assembly: GCF_965194805.1. NCBI lineage: Eukaryota > Metazoa > Chordata > Mammalia > Artiodactyla > Balaenopteridae > Balaenoptera > Balaenoptera borealis. Next base: position 7,192,290 of record NC_138860.1, read on the forward strand.
GTCAAGAAATAGCGACTTTATCCAGAAAGCCGGCAGACCAAGAAGATGGTGGACTAGGGTCCCAAAGAACCAACTTGCCTGAGTTAGAATTCAGGCTTCTTTTATACTTAAAGGGAAGGGGTGAAGTCAAACATTTCCTGGTTCCCATCAGCCTCCAGAGGGGATGTGTTAATGTCTTCCTTCCTGCAGCCATTCACAGGTGGGCCTGGTCAGGAGGTTTCCAGGGAGCTAACCACAGGTATTTGAGCTTCACGCCATTACCTGGGAGGCAGGGTTCCCAGAGAGGGTCTGTAACATATAATTTAAGCTTATAGGCAATGTCCCTTTAGGGATTAACTTGAAATAGAATACATGACCCCTATTACATGCTGATAATACCCTACAAATCTCAAACTTGTCAGCCTCTGCAGACATGGGAGCCAGTTTCTCTGTAGAACCCTATTTTCCTGGAGACCCCTCTCAAATACGGATTTCATAGGAGAGATTCAGTATGCTTAACCATGGGCCACCAAGTTACCATGCAACCTGAGCTTCCCAACATAAACCAGTTATTGTTGGATACATGAAGACATAAAGTTCAGCATCACAGCAGCATTCCATCAACACGTGGAAGTGGTAGATACAAGGTCAGGTTCAAGCAGGCCCTGAAGGCACAAGCAAGTTACCTGAGAAAGTGGCCAAAATGCCCGCAGCCCTGACTCTTGCTATACTGCCTCCTCTCTGCCAGCCTGCACCTCTGGTTACATGGGGGGAGTCCTTACTGTTGACTGGTCTACAGGCGGTTCTGCATGACATTCAGGTACCATTCAATGGTGGACAGTTATCTTCTGGGACATCCCCTAAGGACAGAGCTGAGCATCTCAAATCACTTCATGTTACGTAAAGGAGATTACTCTTGATAATATGGGTGGGCCTCAGCAAATCAGTTGAAGGCCTGAAAAGCATAAATGAAGATTTCCTAGAGAAAAAAGGAATTCTGTCTCAAGGCTGTAACATAGAAATTCTGCCTAAGTTTCCAGCCTGCCAGACTGTTCTACAGCGCTACAATCACATGAGCCAACTCCTTAACATAAACCTCTTAATGTGCACATGTGCATGTGTGTATGTGTGTGTGTGTGTTTGTGTGTGTGTGTATGTTCTGTCTCTCTGGAGAATCCTGAATGCCATACAGATCATCCAAAAAAAAGAGGAGGAAGGGGGGGACAAAAAAACTAAACATAGAAACATAAACAGTCACTTTAGAGAAAAGGATACACAAATGGCACATAAACACATGAAAATGTGCTCCATCTCATCAGTCATCAGATAAATGCAAACTAAATGCAGTGAAATGTCACTGCGCACACCAACCAGAACACCCAAATTTAAAAAGACAATGGCAAGTGCCTCGAAGGTTTTTGAGTATCTGGAACGTACATACATCACTGGTGGAAGTAAAAATTACCACATACATTTTGGAAAATGGTTTGGCAGTATCTGAACATATGTTTATCCCAATGCTTAACCATATTTTTGGTGTCAGGTGCACTAGAATGAATGTGTCTATTCACCAAAAGGCATGTAAAAATGTACTTAGAAGTAGGTTCATTACAGCCAGAGCCACATGATACAACCTAAATGTTTATCAACATGATGTTTGATATATAGATATGTATTATATATATATATATATATATAGATAGATAGATAGATAGATAGATAGATATACATATACCTGTATGCAGATATATAGATACACACACATACAGGGAATTCTACATAGTAATTTCAAATAACACACTACAATTAAGTGCAACCATAGGAAAACAGTGGTAAGCAAAGAACGCCAGTCACCAAAGAATACATACTGCCTAATTCCTCTTACATGAAGTTCAAAAAGAGGCGAACCCAACTTATGGTGATAGAGTTCAGAGAGGTGTTATCCTACAGTGATGTTTTAATTGCGGACCATGAGGAAGCCTGACGCTGTGCTGGGAAAGTTCATGTTTTGACTTGAGCCACGTTCACCCTGATTTACTGGGTTGGCCAAAAAGTTAGTTCGGGTTTTTCCATAGCGTCTTATGGAAAAACCCAGGCGAACTTTTTGGCCAACCCAATATAAATATGTAAAGTTTATCTTATAGATGCCAACCTTTATTTATTACATGCAAATTTTATTTCAATTTAAAAAAGTACAATTCGGACTTACCCTCTGACTTTCTGTTTGCGCTCGGAAAGTTAGGATTCCCAGAAGGTGATGAAGAGAGCAGAGGAAGCTATGCATACCTGCCTCCCGCAAGTGGGGTGGCTGTGAGCAGACAGGACCCTTCAAGCAAAGACCACAGCTATGCCAGTGGCCTCTCCTCCTCCACATCTGTCTCCTGTTGCCCAGCTCTCAGTCTGAGCAGAGCCTTACCCCGCCGCAACTCTCTCTGGGGTACCCAACTACTCTTATACACTTTCCGAACCTTTGTAAATATCTCCTCAATGCTCTGTCCTCAGATTAACCAGTTTGAGCGTGCCTTATCTTTTCCACCAGGACACATGATAATATCTATAGTTTCCCAAGTTTGAGCAGAGGCTTGCGATAGAATATTCCTGTGATAGGTTATTCCATATGCAGCATAGTCCATTTATGTCATTTTGTTCAAATGAAATAGACTGGCAATCCCACTCTGAATGTTGCCTGATTTATACTCCACCCTACTTAGTTTTTATCTACTGTTTCAATATTTATCATTCAATGTGAGGAATTACTGATTAAAAGTTGATTAATAGTGTTAAATTGTTTTGACTGGTGGATGCTTTGCTTTTGAAACGTGGGTGGCTTTGAGGTTGGAAGGAAAAAATCACACATTTTATTAATTGAACTCATCAATGTGGAGGATTTCATTTCCTACATTCTACAAGAAAAAAATGAAGTGGAAAATATCTCCCCTAAATTCAAGTGCTCCTCAACATTGTACTCTTGAAAGTACTGTTTAATGTCTTTAAAGAATTAGAAGTTTCTACATTATGAAACAGAAGCGAAGATTGTAAGACGATCATTTTATTTTATAAGTGCAAGGTGCATACCAGTTGGAAAACAAAACGAAAAAGATCGCAACATTGAGATGTCCCCAGACTACCAAATGCTAGATGCTGAGGCTGAGGATAGACAGTGTGGTCAGTAAGCTTCTTCTAATTGTGACCTGCTACAAATGTTGGCACTAAAGCCGTGTGCCTGGGGTGGGTGAGTATGGTGACTTAGCTGTGAAGACCCAGCAAGGGAAGATACCTGAAGTCCTGTCAGGTTTCAGATTTTGACATCACTAAATTAAAAACAGAACTACCATATGATTCAGCAATCCCACTTCTGGGTATACAGTTGACCTCTGAACAACATGAGTTTGAACTTATACACATATTATTTTCTCACTAGTAAATACTCCAGGGCTACCAGGTCTGTGGTCGGTTGACTCCTCAGATGCAGGACCTGGAGAAGGGGGAAACGAACCACCTATAAGGAGTTGCCGACTATAAATTTCATGTGGATTTTCCACTGGAGGGAGGGTGGGTGTCCCTAAGGCCTGCATTATTCAAGGGTCAACTGTATATCCAAAGGAAACTAAAGGTGGATCTCAAAGGTGGATCTGCACCCCATTATTCTGGCTTAGAAGGAGGGAAATCCTGTCATGTGAAACAACATGGATGAACCCGGAGGGCACTGTGCTAAGTGAAGTAAGCCAGACCCCGGAAGATAAAGACTGCATGAGCTCACTTACGTGTGGAATCTAAAAGAGACTTGAGGAAGCCAAGAGCAGAATGGTGGTTGCCAGGGGGAAATGGGGAGATGCTGGTCTCACGTACAAAGTTTCAGTTACGCATGATGAATGAGTTCTGGGGATCTAACTTACCTCACGCTGACCATAGTTCATACTGAATTGTAAATTTGGAACTTGCTAAGAGGATCTTAAATCTTTTCCACACACACACATACACACACACACTAAAAAAGTTAACTATGTAGAGATGATAGACATGTTATTTAGCTTGACTGTGATGATCTTTTCACAATGTGTACATATATTAAAACATCAAGCTGTACACCTTAAACATGTGCAAGTTTTATATGTACAAAAAAAAGACAGCAGCACCACTGTGACTGTCCTTTCTATCCTTCCTACACTCGTCACTTTTATAGTCTCCACTTTTCTCAGAAAAAATGAAAGTGCGTGCATGTGTATGCCTGCGTGTTTGATAGAACCACATTTTTTAACATCTTCTCTTCAACTTGAATTTAATGGCCACCTAATTTATGGACCAGTCACTCTTAGGCACTTATATTCTGGATACGTCAGGATGAATGTGAAATGATTTCCACCCTGCACAAACACACAAGGTTCCGATCCTACACCAAGGCTTTGAAAATTCTTGAGCCAATAGAAAAATTAAATTTTCATCCACTGCTTTTAAAATTGCTTTAGAAAGAAAATAAATATCTATAGAACAGCAAACCAATTAGCATAATGCAACCTAAGGATGTGCTTAACGCTAATAGTAATAACATTAAAATGATACAGTTAAAATTATCTTCCATGTCCCTTGAGTTTGAGCCTGTGACTTTTGTCTTCTATTTAAAACCTGGTAACCTTTCATCTGCAGGTCTGCTCTATCTTTGCCATTAAAATCTTTAAGCTCTAGAGATCTGCTTACAGCATTGTTCCTATAGTCAACAGTAATGTATGGCAGACTTAAAAATGTTTTAGGAGGGCAGATCTCATATTAAGAGTTATTACCACAATCAAATAACATTAAAAAAACCCAATTAATAACCTTTGCCTCAGGTCTAAAAATTACAACTTGCTTTTGATGTTATCTAGAAAAAAATTATTTTAACTGTGTAATGAGATAGAGACCAGCAGTTGTACATATTAATTTTCCTGTTCTTAGTATTAGATCCTAATCTAATGGAAGGCAGTAAAATGCCCAGATAAAAAACTTCATTTTCCCATCTCCCATTTTACCCTGTGGGTATAGTCTGACCAATGAGATAAAAGAGGTTATGTGCTACTGCTCCTTAAAGGCCGGTATCTTTCTTTCCTTTCCTTGTTTCTGCTGCCTGGGATGTGAAATTGATGGCTGGAGCTCAAGCAGATATTTTGATATCACCAGAATATAAGACACACACTAAAGAGAGTGAGATAAAACACAGGCAGTCATGAATATCTGATGTGTGTGGAACACTGCATTACCTGGCACTATAAACAAAGCAAAATTCTTTAAGCCTTTCTTACTATGCTTCTTTTTTTAATGAGCTAAGAAAATTAATCTAAACTCATGTACATGTAGTAACCAATTCCACATAAACCTAAGTTCATTCCCCTTTTATCGAAGGATTATTTAATTACTAAAAATTATGTCTCTAGTACTAAATTTATAAAAAATACATGAAACACGAGTAATAAATAAATGAAGATAGTGTAAACTCTCTCCATAAGCTACAAATTCCCTCCTTTATTTGCAAGTGTGCCATTGGAACAAGAAATGAATATAAAGCATATAGCAAGCTGATTAATACATGGTATTTGTTCAATAGCTAGGATATATTATAATAATAAAAAGTGCAATTTAAATATACTGTATAATTAACAATTATATAAAGGGAAATTCTGATCAATTATCATTCAGGATTGATACATTATATTTTCTTTTCTAGTGCTTTATACAAACTATGTAGTCTGAAAGTGATTATAACTACTGGCAAGGTTGTTCATATATAAATAAGACACCAACATCACAATCTAGTTATGGCCATACCAACATCCTCAAAAGTTTCCTGTGCTCCTTGGTGACCCTCATCCCTTCCTTTCCCTTCCCACCCCCAGGACATCAGTGGTCTGCCATCTGTCACTGTACATTAGTTTGTATTTTCTAGAAATCTGTACGAATGAAATCGTATAGGATGCATTCATTTTTGTATTTTTCTATTTGTTCACTTTGCTCTTTGCTTTCTTGTTTCTCCTTCCCTGGTTTCTTTATAATTTAGTATTTTTTTCACAATTCCATTTATCTTCTTTTTTAGCTTATTAGCTCTCAGTTTGGGTTTTGCTATTTTAGTGGTTGCTTTAATGTATAAAATATACATACTTAACTTATAAACGTTTGCCTTCAAGTAATATTATATCTCTTCACATATAGTAAAATGAGTTTCTTTTCTGGCCATGATGTTACTGCTTTCACACATTTTAGTTCTAGTTTGGTTAGAAACCTCACATTTTACTGTTATCATTGTTATTTAAACAGTTAATATTTATTAAAGGATTTTTAACGAAAAAACAATAGTATGCATTTACCCACATAGTTAATATTATCATTAACTTTACATCTGAACCATTTCCTTTAACATAATATGAAGTGCAAGTTCGCTGGTTATGAATTCTTTAAGCTTTTATAGATATAAAAAAGTTTTTATTTTATCAGACCCTGTGAATTTCACCATGTTGCAGAATGTATATGTCTGTGTCCCATAAATGCCTTTGAACTTTTTTTCGGGAATGCATTTGGTTTTCTTGGAAACAGTTTTATCCTTTCAGTTCTTGCTTTTAACATTGGTTATGCAGAACCATAACATGATTCGGTCTCAAGCTAAACTTATGCCCTACTGCTGAAACCAGACTCTTCCGAGTACTCTACCCAAAGCCAAATGCATTATGAGGTTTTCCAGCCTGGCTGGGGGGAATAGACAGTATTTCCAGCCTTACGTGAACTCCAAGTACCATCTCCTCTCACTCATCTTTGGGATGGTTCTTTCTTCAGCATGGATGAATACTCAGTTTTTTTGGTTTTTTTTAATTCTTCCAGTTTTATTGAGATACAAATGACATACAGCGCTGTATTTTTAAGGCATACAGCATAATGATCGGACTTATATACATCATGAAATGATTATCACAACAAGTTTAGTGAACATCCACCATCTCATATAGATAAAAAATCAAAGAAAAACAATTTTTCCTTGTGATGAGAACGTTTAGGATTTCCTCTTTTAACGACTTTCATGTATAACATACAGCAGTGTTGTATATTACATCCCTAGTACTTACTTTTCTTATAACTGGAAGTTTGTATCTTTTGACTGCCTTCATCCAATTCCACCCATCAACCCGCCTCTGGTAACCACAAATCTGAACTCTCCTTCTGTGAGTTTCTTTGTTTTTGAAGAATAATAGACATAATATTATGAGAGCTGGAGGTGGACCCCACACAGATCTCTGGTGCCCTCTCACTGTGCAGCTCTTTGTGTTCAGTTCTCTGCCATGTGAAACTAGCCAGGTTGGGCTCCCTGGACCCCCATCTCCATCTCTCAATTCAGGGGGTTCATCAGGTTCCATCTGGGTTTCTCCTCTGGATGCTCTCAGAGCCATGGGCTGGGTCATCACAGGGCTCAGCCCATTTCTCAGCTATCACTGTCCTTCATTGCTTGATACATCAGGTCTTCAAAACCACTGAGTCATAAGTTTTTCTTCATTTTTAAATTATCTCAGGCGAGAAGTAAATCTACTCCCGGTTACTTCATCATTGCCAGGAGCAAAAGTATTATTATTAATATTTGATAGTTCATGTTTTATTTATTAACTTCTTAGGAGACTTCAGTGAGAAAGGTATTAAATAATGTCTATAAATATGGGAAAACTAACTTGAAATTCAGAATTCTTTCAAGAGAGTCTTAAAATAATTATTATAATGAAAACTATGTTAAATATATTATTCATGATACTTAATGTGAATGTTTAACATTAAATGTAAATAGAAATGTGCTGAACCTTTATGAAGAACTTTCTAAAATTTTGTCAAAAGACACTGAAGCAAGCCAAATAATTGGAGAGATAATCTATAGTCACAGGTTAGAAAAGTGAATAGCATTAAGATTTAAATTTTCTTAAAATCCAGTCCTAGTTTAATGTAACTCCAATAAAAACTTATACATGGTTTATGAGATCCTTAACCTCATCCTGAAATGTATGTGGGACACCAAAAGTTGAAGTTTAGTCAAAGCATTAATGGAGAGAAACAAGATGTAGGAAAATGTTTACTAGATATGTGCAATTAAGATAAATGATAACAATTAAGGTAGTGTGTCATTGGCCTACAGATGACCAAATACATCAAGGGAACAAGATAGGAAGCCCAGAAACAGACTCAACATGTACAAAATTTTATTTAAGATTTAATGTGGTACCAGAGAAAATATGGACTTTACAATAACTACTGTACCAATTGTTTCAAATACCAAAACAAACCCAAAACAACAAAACAAACAGACCAACAACAAAAAAACAACCAAAAAACCCAACAACAATCAAGCTGCGGTATTAGTTCATATCATGTATGTACATAGGTGATAAGTAGTTAAGTAGATAGATGATAGATGGAGAATATAGAATAATGTATTATGATATAACATAGATTATATATAATGTAGATGATACATATAATGTAGATTATATATGATTATATATAACAAATTATACGTTACATACAGTCAGCTTAGGTAAACAAAATTTATATTCAAAAGAAAAAATACTTTAGGAAATAATACAGGGACATATATTATCTTTGGATATGAGGGAAAAATGATAACAGACATGCATATCAAAAGAAAGACAACAGATATGATAAATTTGACTAAATTAAAATGAAAGGTTTTTATTTATTATCAATAAAAATTCTATAATAAAAGAGAAAGACAAACCCTAACGTGGGAGAATGTATTTGAAAACCACATAACTGACAAAGGCATATATAAAACAAAAGGCATATAGCAGCATATATAAACAACATTTTTAAATTAGAAAATACTGTACAGAGAAAATCCTAAAGGTGCTACCAGAGAACTACTAGAGTTAATCAGTGAATTTAGTAAAGCTGCAGGAAACAAAATTAATACACAAAAACCTCTTCATTCCTATACACTAACAACGAAAGATTAGAAAGAGAAATTAAGGAAACAATCCCATTCATCACTGCAACAAAAAGAATAAAATACCTAGGAATAAACCTACCTAAGGAGGCAAAAGACCTGTATGTGGAAAACTATAAGACACTGATGAAAGAAATCAAAGATGACATGAACAGATGGAGAGATATATACCATGTTCTTGGATTGGATGAATCAATATTGTGAAAATGACTATACTATCCAAAGCAATCTACAGATTCAGTGCAATCTCTATCAAATTACCAATGGCATTTTTTGCAGAACTAAAACAAAAATTTTACAATTTTTATGGAAACACAAAAGACCATGAATAGCCAAAGCAATCTTGAGAAAGAAAAATGGAGCTGGGGGAATCAGGTCCCCTGGCTTCAGGGAGTCTGGCTGCTACAAAGCTACAGTAATCAAAACAGTATGGTACTGGCACAAAAATAGAAATATAGATCAATGGAACAGGATAGAAAGCCCAGAGATAAACCCATGTACCTATGGTCAGCTAATCTATGACAAAGGAGGCCAGAATATACAGTGGAGAAAAGAAAACTCTTCAATAAGTGGTGCTGAGAAAACTGAAGAGCTACATGTAAAAGAATGAAATTAGAACACTCCCTAACACCATACACAAAAATAAACTCAAAATGGATTAAAGACCTAAAAGTAAGGCCAGACACTATAAAACTCTTAGAGGAAAGCATAGGCAGAACACTCTTTGACATAAATCACAGCAAGATGTTTTGTGACCCACCTGCTAGAGTAATGAAAATAAAAACAAAAATAAACAAATGGGACCTAATTAAACTTAAAAGATTTTGCACGGCAAAGGAAACCATAAACAAGATGAAAAGACAACACTCAGAATGGGAGAAAATATTTGCAAATGAAGCAACTGAAAAAGGCATTAATCTCTAAAATATACAAACAGCTCATGCAGCTCAAAGCAAAAAAACAAACAACCCAATCCAAAAATGGGCAGAAGACCTAAATAGACATTTGTCCAAAAAAGACATACAGATGGCCTAGAGACACATGAAAAGATGTTCAACATCACTAATTATTAGAGAAATGCAAATCAAAACTACAATGAGGTATCCCCTCACACTAGTCAGAATGGTCATCATCACAAAATGTACAAACAATAAATACTGGAGAGGGTGTGGAGAAAAGGGATCCCTCTTGCACTGTTGATGGGAATGTAAATTGATACAGCCACTATGGAGAACAGTATGGAGGTTCCTAAAAAACTAAAAATAGACCTACCATATGACCCAACAATCCCACTACTGGGCATATACCCAGAGAAAACCATAATTCAAAAAGATGCATGCACACCAATGTTCACTGCAGCACTATTTACAATAGCCAGGACATGGAAGCAACCTAAGTGTCCATCAACAGAGGAATGGATAAAGAAGAAGTGGTACATATATACAGTGGAATATTACTCAGCCATAAAAAGGAACGAAAATAGGTCATTTGTAGAAATGTGGATGGACCTAGAGTGTGTCATACAGAGTGAAGTAAGTCAGAAAGAGAAAAACAAATATCATATACTAACACATGTATGTGGGATCTAAAAAAATGATATAGATGATCTTATTTGCAAAGGAGAAATAGAAACATAGTCATGGAGAACAAATGTATGGATACCAAGGGGGAAGCAGGGAGTGAGATGAATTGGGAGATTGGGATTGACATATATATACTATTAATACTATGTATAAAATAGATAACTAATGAGAACCTACTGTATAGCACAGGGAACTCTATTCAGTTCTCTGTGGTGACCTAAATGGGAAGGAAATCCAAAACAGAGGGGATATATGTATAGGTATAGCTGATTCACTTTGCTGTACACCTGAAACTAACACAACAGTGTAAAGCAACTATACTCCAATAAAAATTTTTTTAAAAATTAAAAATAGAAAAATATGGGGAAAAATTTAATCAGGGATTTAGGGGAAAAAATTTAAAGAATCATTACCATATGAAAAAGTGATTAGTGTCACTAATGATAAGGAACATACAAATTGAAAGCACAGAGAGATATCACTAAGAGATGACAGGGAAGTAGCGCAACTGTTACATTCATTGGTGTTCTGTTGGGTGTATATGGTGGTCCAAGAGATTAAGACAATAATTTGGCACAATCGAATTTTTAAAAACTGAAAATATCACACAATGATGCAGACATTGTTATTAGTTGTTTGCCCAACTGTTCTTGCACATTTAACACTAGGAGATATGTCAAAAGAACAGAAAAAAACCCCATAAATTCTCTCAATTTATTTGGTAAAGCTTAAATTCATAGCAAACAAATTTTAAATGCAAAACTGAAGATAGTGGTTACCTCTGAGGGGATCAGAAAAGAGGAAAGGTCACCAGAGTCATGCAAGTGATATTAAGGTAAGAGTCATGTTCAGTTCTTAGACTGAATGGTGTGTTTTTGAAAAGATAATCTGGAAAATTAGAAGTCACTGCCTCTACTCTCAAGGTCAGAAAATACGTAAGAGACCCAGAGAGATTTTTTTTACCACACGTGGTTGCAATTTTATAGATAATAAAAAATGAAATCACATTCCTGCCATTAAATCAATGTTATTTTTTTAATTTGAAGAAAAATGAGGTTATATAAATCTTTACAGTGGTGAACCTGTAAAACTGCTCCCTTGAACATTACAGAGGTAATTTCAAGTCTTCAAAAAACAAGTTTTCAAGAAAAAAAAAAAAAAAAACAAGTTTGAAGAGATAGGAAAATCCATTACATGCTCTTTCATACTTTCATATAAATTAATATTAAAACAGCTTTATTAAGTTGTTTATATAATAAAATGCACATATTATAGTATGCAATTTGATGAGTTTTGATGTGTGTATAAAACCATGAAACTATCACCACAATCAAAATAATAAACAGATGTGTTGACAAAAAAGTTTCCTCATGGTCTTTTTAATGTATTCTTTCCATCTCTACCTACCCCTCTAATCCCGGGCAACAACTAATCTGTTGTCACCATGCATTTGTTTGCATTTTTCTAGAATTTCGTATATGTTCAATCCCACCACATATACCCTTTTTGTCTGTCTTCTTTCTGTCAGCATATTTGAGATTTATTCATGTTGTGTATGTCAATAATTCATTCCTTTTTGTCATTTTATTACTTTTTATGAATATAGTACAGTTTATTTACCCCTTTGCTTATTGTTCATTAAACTTTTTTTTACCATATTTAGTTTGTCTTTAATTACATCCAATTTATTTTCATCTTGGACATTGTAATTTTCATCTCTAGAAGTTTGAAAGTCTGTTTTGCGTTACTTTTTATCTTCTTTGTTTCTACTTCCTTTTGGACATAGGCAATACAGGTATAATAATTGTTTTAATATCAGTGCTTACTACTTCTAACACTTCCTTGGTAATTCTTCATTGGTTCTCTGACACTGTGAATTTTACATAGTGGGTGTTAGATACATTTATTTCTATAAATATTCTTATGCTTAATTTTGAGATTTATTAAAATTCCTTAGGAATGTTTTGATCCTCTGGATCTGGTTTATAAGATTTGTTATTTGGAACTTTTGCAGTTTTGTTTTAGGCTAATTTTTTCCCACTACTGAGGCAAAACCCTTCTGTGTGCAGCACCCTGTAAACTTTGAGGTTTTCCAGTCGGGAGGGTGGGGTGAGAGCATGCACTATGACCGTCTTTGTGTGAGTGCCATGCCTTGTTACACCCAACCCTTGAGGTGGTTTTCCCTAACCTCAGACACATGCACTGATCAGCACTTAGCCAAATGCTGGAGCCGGGCACTCTGCTGCCATCTGGAATTCTCTCTCTGTGCAGCCCTGGTCACTGTTCCTCTGACCTATGAATTCTAGTCTTGGTTTCTCTGAATTCCCAGCTCCGTCTCCTCAACTCATTCCTCAGTCCCGATCTGCACTCAAGATCTGTCTGAAGTCACAAGGACTGACATCAACATGCACAGCAATGCGCTATCTTATGTAAAATTGGGTTTAAAACATTAATTTACAATTAAGGATGCTTATATGCTTACATTACTAGTGATAAGTTTCTTACAGTAGTAACAATTACACACAGTAGGTAATATGTTCAAAGGGCAATTTTCATCTAATAGTCAAGTTACTTCAAATCATTTTTGGAGTCGTTCCAAACATGTTAAATACTATCTCAAATGTAGTAAGTTTTCTTTCTATATAGGACATGTAATAACTGTCTTATACATATGTATATATCAGACAAATATGAATTTATCTTTTTTCTAGGGTATACTCTTATATATTACATAAGTTTAACTATACAATAATTGTTCTTTACTAATTTCCCCCTTTTCAATAAGAAAATGTTATATTTTCTTACATATATTTTTATATATTTTATATATACTACAAAATATGTATTTATATATATTCTTATGATGTATATGTGTATATATACATAGACTAGAAACATATATATATATATATATATACATAAAATACATAGAAACAATTAATTAATTGCATCAATTGATAAAACACTAAACTCAGGAAAATCTAACACTTCTCTAACAGTGCTCTGTACCTCCTCTCTCTCTCAGCATGCAAATTAGGCAATTTTATATTAAGTCAACTTCTAGATCAAAGCATTCATCACTTAGCCAGAAAAATATTTTTGGCACAAACTTCCTTTCACTTCTACAGATGGTTCCATATTGAAACTGTTCTTTTGTTCCAACCTCAAACACTATATTAAACAAACTTGTAACATGTTTAAGACACCTTATTATTTGATAGTTTGTGTTAGGGCCACTCAAAGTATATTTGTAGTCATGAAAGACACTGAGACCCTTGACCCAAGGGTTAAAAATTTCCAGAATCTCTAGTGACAGGATGAGATAGCATTTACTGAAAAGCTACCCTGCTGCGGCCTAGCACTTCATTTACACATCACAATAGCCCTGAAAAGTAAGCAGGATTTTCCCAGTTAGAGATGAAGAACTGTAAATTAAAAGACATTAAGGAGTCTACCTTTGGTAAGCGATTAACAAATAGCATTGCTGAGATTTTAATCCAGCTGTATTTTGGAGCAACATCGATGGACCTAGAGATTGTCATACTAAGTGAAGCCAGACAGAGAAAGACAAATATTATAAGATATTGCTTATATGTAGAATCAAAAAAAAGAAGATACAAATGAACTTATATATGAAACAGAAACAGACCCACAGACGTGGAAAACAAACTTATGGTTACCAAAGGGGAAAGAGGGGGGGAATAAATTAGGAGTTGGGGATTACAATATACACACTACCATATATAAAGTATACAACTAACAAGGTCCTACTATATACCACAGGGAGCTATACTCAATATTTTGTAATAACTTATAAGCGAAAAGAATCTGAAAAAAAAAAAAGTATATATGTATGTATAACTGAATCACTTTGCTGTATACCTAAAACTAACACAACATTGTAAATCAACTATACTTCAATAAAAATTAATTAATTAATTAAAAAATAAACAAAAACAAACAAAAAAACTCCAAATGGCATACAGGTAATTTGACTCAAGGCAGAGTGAGCAATAATTGAAGTATCAAAATTTATATATCTCCACTACATAGGCCTCTTCGAATGATCTCTGCTCCCTATCAGCTCTGTGTTCCTACCTCTATCTTTAGTCTCAGGCCTAAGTCTAGTGTCAAACAGTGCATGGTATACTGGAAAGAGGGTGTATTTTGGAGTCTGAGAGTATGAAAATCCCAGTTTTATTTTTTTAATAGCCATGTGAGTGTTATGAACTTAATATTGTCCTCCTAAATTTTTTTGTTGAAGTCTTAATTCCTAATAACTTAGAATGTGACTGTATTTCTCGATAGGGCCTTTAAAGAAAAAATTAAGATTCAATGAGGTTATATGGGTGGGCCCTAATGCAATGTGACTGGTGTCCTTATAAGACGAAGAAGAGTCACTAGGGATGCATCTGCACAGAGAAAAAGCTATAAGAGAACCCAGTGAGAAGGCAGCCCTCTCCAAGCCAAGGACAGAGGGCTCAGGAGAAACCAACTCAATCTTGTACTTCAGCCTCCAGAATATGAGAAAATAAAGCTCTGTCTTTTAAACAGCTTAGTCTGTGGTATTTTGTGATGGCAGCCCTAGCAAACTAAGGCAAGACCTTAAAACATTTTACATGACCTCTTTGAATCTAAATTTCCTTAGTTATTATTATAGTTTATAATTACAATAGATTGTATTGACTAATAAGTGAAATAATCTAGAGTGCAATGATGTACATATTCATAAATCTTATTTTCTCTTGGTATGTTTTTCTTATGACTTCCAACTCCAATTAACTACTCATTAAGCTCATTCTCAGCAGTGGTTCATGAAACAAATCTAAGGGCAGAGAAAATAGGAAGAGAAATTAATAGTCAGAAGCATCTCGAGAAAGTTCACTTGCATAAAATTCACAACACATTATTATTGTTTTTACTTTCCTCAAGTTCTGATCATCTTATTCTTGATGAATATGTCTGTGAGAATATTATTTTTTTCTTTAAATGGAAAATTTCAAAATGGATAAACCCTTAGCATTTCTTAAATTCGGACAATATTTGAGTAAGTAAATATAAAATGAAAATGATTTCATCTTGTTGTATAAGCAATTAATGCATTTTCTCTTTTGGTCTCAGACATTTACATACTAATTTGTTTGTGTTCCTGAATCTTCTCCTTCAAACTTTTGAGTCATATTCAATTGTGTTGTCTACTCAACAGAAGGGATCTTTCTCTGCCCCAATTTGCTTCACTCCATAGTCCCACAGACTCCTTACAGTTTTTTCTTGGCAAAAAGCTGATAATCATGATTAACCCCTCACTTTCTTTCACTTCCCATTTCACATCTGCTAGTTCAACCTTCAGAATATCACCACCCTCCCCACCTCCACCTCTACCAATTCTAAATTCAAATCTCCCCTGAATTATTTTAATAGCGTTAGCTGTTAATTATTTTAATAGATACACAGCTGCTACTTCCCTTTCCTTCTTTCTCACCCCTTCCTTACCTTAGGTTCTTTTCAGGCCTTGAACCAGGAACTCTTCAAGGGATCAGACCACACACCTCCACTCTCCACTGCGAAGTGAGCTTTGCCTCACAGGGCAGGTCCTGCGCATGCTTTCTTTCTCTCCATCGATTTCCCCAAACCAGGTTGAATCCCCACATGATCTCCATCTCTTCTAATTGAAGGAAGGGAGAAGACAGGAACTAATATTTATTATCTTCACCTGGAGATTCTAGGCTAGCTTCCTTATATATGTTAATCTTTAGATACATATTATTATACTCATTTTACAGGCAAATGAAACTAATAAGTGCCTGGCATATTTGCATGACTATGTTAACAAGTGTTAACCTAGCCAACGAGTAGCAGCACTAGAATTCAAACCCAGATAAATCTGGGGCCAACTTCCAAGTCGTTTCTACCTTGTGCTTCTTTGAAGGCATACATTAGCACTTTTTGTTGGCCACCCTGGGATCCCAGAATGACTGTTTGGGCAGGTAGCAAGAGGATATGTTTAGGAAGCACTGAGTAGTACAGGGAATTTTTATTTTATTATTTTTTTTCTTTTCTTTTTTCCAGTGGAATTTCTCAGCATACTTGGAAATTCCCCAGATTTATAAAACATTAATATTAAATATATAATAAATGATTATGCTGCAAAATCCAATCACATAGGAATTGAAAAATACCCTTTCTCCATGAAAAGTTTTTTTAGGAATGGAGAGTTCATAAAGGAATATCTCTTGAATGCAAGAGAAAAATCATGCCCCACACTATGTAACCAAAAATAGCATTATCAAAAGCAAACACCATTATTCAGTGTAATGAAGATAAGGCTGACAATTCACAGGACAAACTTTATGAAAAAGTTAAATCATTTATGGCATTTTCTATTGCAGTAGAAGAGAGCTCAGCTATATATATGTATATATATTACCATCCAATTAGATCTGTCATTTGGTGGTGTCAAAGAAAATTTTGATGTGACAGAAGAACTCTTAAACATGATGCCCATGACAAGCATGACTGCGTTCTGGGGTTTAATTAAGTCTTTTTTTTTTTTTTTTTTTTTTTTTTTTTTGCCACAGTGCATGGCTTGCAGGATCTTGGTTCCCCAACCAGGGATTGAACCCGGGCCCTCGGTAGTGAAAACGTGGAGTCCTAACCACTGGACTGCCAGGGAATTCCCATAATGTCTTAACAATGCTAATACGAAACTGGTCAAATTTAGGACATATGACTACTGAGAGTGTTCCCAAAATGGTCAAAGCTGTTAGACCATTAATTTAAACTGAGGTGGCAACATTTTTCAAGGACATGGAACTTAAGTCAGTTCCTTGCATGACTGACCCAGAGTTACTCTCCACTAGAAAATTAAAATAGAAGACATACTGTTTGTAATAATTAAGTCTATGAACTTTGTGCCCTCCTAGGGCCAGACCACAGGCAATGCAGTTACGGTTGATGGCTTAGATGAACAATAACAATCTGCTTACACATTGAGATTAAGATGCTTCAGAAGCGGCATGTTCTGGAAACAATTGAAATTTTAAGAATTCAGTTCGTTTGAATAGTTAACAATAAATAGTGGAGCAAAGTCTTGAACTTTGCAATTTCATTTATCATACTGAACTCAGTTTCATCAAATCAAAGTCATGACCAAACTAAATTACAAAATAGTGGGGTTAAAACTTATCCTTCTTTTCCCTCCCACCAAAAAAAAAAAAAAAAAAAAAAACCAGCTTAAAAATTCTTCAGGCTGCTGTTCTCAATATTGAAAGTTTGTAAAAAGATGTACAACTGTGAAGTTACTGAACTGAAATTTAAATACTGTACTGAAAGTTTAATATGGTAATGATGCAGCAATAGAGGAATTTTATCTTTATGTAACTGAGTTTTCTTAAAATTAATTTAAAATTAAAATAATTACCCTAGTTCTATCAATATTTGGAACTACATTCTAAATTCCTTCCTTTTGATAAAAAAAAAGAATGAAATTATTATATACAATTAAAGGATAAAAGAGTTTACTATAGGCCAGATACTCTTATTGTTATTTATATGTTCCGTGATAATCTAACTGAATTATCATAACAATTCTGTGAGGTAGATGGTACTATTATCTCCACCTTATCTATAAGGCTACTGAAGCACATGCTAAGTAGTTAACCTATGTCTCACAAGGAGCAAAATGTAGGGTTAGAATTTGAATCTAGACAATCTGGTTCTAGGATAAAAGTTTTCAGGTACTAGACTATAGCTACATTACTAAATAAATAAATAAATAAATAGGGTCTGCATCCAAATTAAAGTAAAAAAGAATTAATAAAATTTCATTTCTGGGCTTCCCTGGTGGCACAGTGGTTAAGAATCTACCTGCCAATGCAGTGGACATGGGTTCGAGCCCTGGTCTGGGAAGATCTCACATGCCACAGAGCAACTAAGCTCGTGCTCCACAACTACTGAGCCTGCGCTCTAGGGCCCGTGGGCCTCACCTACTGAGCCTACGTGCCACAGCTACTGAAGCCCGTGTGCCTAGAGCCCGTGCTCGGCAACAAGAGAAGCCACCGCAATGAGAAGCCCGCGCACCGCAACGAAGAGAAGCCCCCGCTCGCCACCACTAAAGCCCGCGCGCAGCAACAAAGACCCATCGCAGCCAAAAATAAAATAAATTTATTAAAAAAAAGAAAACTTCATTTCACGAGATACCACTATGCACTTATCAGA
Organism: Balaenoptera borealis; assembly: GCF_965194805.1. Lineage (NCBI taxonomy): Eukaryota > Metazoa > Chordata > Mammalia > Artiodactyla > Balaenopteridae > Balaenoptera > Balaenoptera borealis. Next base: position 7,211,031 of record NC_138860.1, read on the forward strand.
ATGGCTAAACTCCAAAACATGGAAAACACCAAATATTGGTGAAGATATAGAGCAACAGGAAGGCTCCTCAATTGCTGTTGGAATGCAAAATGGTACAAGCACCCTGTAAATTTCTTATGAAGCTAAACATAGGCTTCCCTATCATACAATCCAGCAGTCACGCTCCTAGTTAATTATCCAAATGCATTGAAAACATGAAGGCCTATACACAGATTTTTAGAGCAGCTTTATTCATAATTGCCAAAAATTTGAAGTAATCAAGATGTCCTTCAATAGGTGAGTAAACTGTGATACATCCATACAGCAGGGTATTATTCAGCAATAAAAAGAAATGAGTTATTGAGCCTTGAAAAGACATGGAGAAGCTTTAAATAGATATTGCTAAGTGAAAGAAGTCGTTCTCAAAAGCCTGAATAAATATATGCTTTCACTTATATGACTTTCTGGAAAAGACAAAGCTCTACAGATGTTAAAAAGATCAGGGATTGCCAGAAGTTTGGTGGAAGGAGAGGGGAAACAGGGATAAATAGGTGGAGCAAAGGGAGTCTTTAGGGTGTTACAACTATCCATACAATATTATACTGGTGGACACATGGCATTACGCATTTGTCAAAACCCACAGAGCTGTACAACACAAAGAGTGAACCCTAACATAAATTATGGTGCTTACTTAATAATCATGTGACAGCATTGGTTCATCAATTGTAAAAATTGTAATTAATAAAAAATAAAAATGTAATTAATAAAAAATGCTTTCTGTGGTGTCAGAGATAATCTCTAATATCGTGTGTTACTTTTGTGCACAAAATTTCGATAAATGAAATTCAATATTTATTACAAGGGATTGGTTCACACATTTGTGGTAGCTGGTTAAACAAGAGGAAGTTGGCAAGGCATAGAGTCAAGAAGAAAGAATCATCACTGGAAACTCACTATCATGAACTGAAGCTTGGACTCTCTGGACATAGATAGGGCCTACCCTCTTTTAAAGGCCTTTTGATTAATTAAATCAGGCCCACCCAGGATGATATATCTCTTAATAAAGTCAACTGATTAGGAAGTTTAATTACAGCTGCAAAATTCCTACACAGAAGTACATAGATGAACGTGTAACTGAGTCTTTGGGAGGTGTGTGTGCACTGTAAAATAACTCTTTTATAGCCTCCTTGAATTTTCACAGGAGTGTAGCTCTTGTAGCCTACCCTATGTAGAAGCATACTAGAAAGGGAATTCTGGAAGATTTAGTTCAGAAGTAATGCTGTGTGGAATACCATGACAGTGGATATGGCAGTCATGGTAGTCTGGGTGGAAGCATTGTGGGCAAGGAAGCCAAAACCATTTCCTGAGTAAGTGTTATATTCCAGTAAAAGCAAGATGTCATCCAATTCCATAAAGAAAGTGCTTTAAGGTAGTCAACCTGCCACCAAGTAGCTGGCTGATCACCTCAGAGAACGGTACCACATCAGAACTGAACCCTGACTCTCACATCAGGGTCAGTCTCTATTGTTGGGATACTGGACATTCAACAGTGGCTGTAGCCAGGCCAGCCTTGGTGAGCAGGATTCAATGTTGCTAAGTTCATGCTGAACTCCCAACCTTGTCACCATGGCTGCTTTGTTCATGAGTCACTGGGCAATGACAGAGATGGTTGGGGAAGATGCTGACAGACATTCATTAAATAGGCCATCTTAGTTACTTGATTATTAAAATCCCCCTCTTTTTTTTTTAATAATTCACATGGAACACAAATGTCTTCATACCTCTTTCCAAAGAGGTCTATCCACATACCTTCCTCAACACTCTATTTACATGAATTTTACAATGGTGTCCCTGATATTCAACCAAACCTTTGGCCACATTTTATGAATTGACATAGATTTGGTCATTTGGCATCTCTCTTTCTAGGCAAAAATAAACAGTTTCACTGATTGAAGTTCTGTCTATTGGGAGAATCACCCTTCACCCCTGTCCGTTAGATATGCCCCCACAAAGAAACTATATTGCCACAGCTGTCAGCTTTTGGGTGGTCTTTTTATATCATGCAGTACTGTCTTTACTGGGCTTAAGACTGAAATATATGAAGAGTACGAGCTATGGGCATTGGAGCTACTTTTTCATGCAACCCACTTTTTCCCTCAGTACCTGCTCAAGCCCCGTCTCATCCATAGCACTTCCACTTGATAATGGAGCACTGTCATACATGCCTACCTTTGTGCCTTGGTAGGTCAGAAAATCCTGCTTCATGATGGACAGCTCAGGATGCATGGTAACTCGATGGTCTACGATTAAGCTTTAGTCTTTGCTGAGACCCAGTAGCAAGCCAAAAGCTGTTGTTTAGAAAGACACTAGTTATCCACAGATGATGTCTGGGCTTTGTTCCAAAACCCTAAGGGTGGGAGATGTGATTCACCTATAGGGACCTGCCAATGGCACTGAACAACATCTCTATCTGCCAATGATGCTTCAAGCACCATTAGATCTGTTGGCTCATATGGCTTAAGCAGCAGAGCAGTTTCAGCTGGTGCCCCTTGGCTTCCAGTCTGCAGTGGTCTTCCCATTCTGACCATTGCCTGTAGACATTAAGTTTCAGCCCGGTGATGAACATTCTCTGGATCCCAATGAATATTGCCTTTATATGTGAGTAGAAATATGATATTTAAATTATTTTGCATTTTACTATTATTATTACCTATTGTCCTGTTCCTGTTCTCAAGCAGACACTCCCCTAGTGAAAAGGATGCTACTTTTTTACCCGTAGTTTACCATCATCTAACATTAATGCCTGGTGTACAACAGGCATTTTAAATAAATGTATTGAATTCATCTGAATTTAATATATATTTCTGATAATAGTAATTATCCATGTACATATGTAGACTTCCCATATGCACATGTGCACACACATACATACACACATACATGTGCACACATGAGCATATTCATGTACACAGAGCCCTGAAGAAAGAAATCACCAAGTAATAACCTCTTCATTCATTACCTCCATATGAAGCTGTGTCTAATACTCTTTCTTTGGGCCAATCCCTGATAATTAAATATTTTAAAAATCACTTTATCTCACCAATATCATGTCTGCTTATCTATACATCTGCTTTAAAAAATCCTATTCTGTCTACTTATCATAACCTACTCTCCCTGCAACATACATGGATTCCGTTTCCTTGTTGAACTAAGGTCATTGCAAAACCACAAGGTTAGACATTAGCAGTTTCTCATGAACATATTTTAGATGATTAATATAATTAGTCTTGAGTAGTTATGGGATTGATACATTCACAGATTGGTCTAATTAGCCTTTGAACAGACTGATGGCTCAGTTGAAGAGCTAATAAATTATCTGGCTGATCTCCACACACCTTTTATCCTTGGTTTGATTAATACCCAAGCTTTTGGCAAAGTACCTGGGAAAAGGGCTGAAGCTTAGCCTATCAATTTCAATAATTGCATTATTTTAATGGGTATTTATCTCTCCTGAGTATTTGATTCTTTTGGTTTTAATATACACAATATATATTTTGTGGTGCTTATGAAAATTATCGAAATTTTCCATTTATTTGCACATAGGCTAATGCTATTAGAAGGCTTCTGTAAGACTGTCTCTATGATATAAGTGAGTAATTCTGGGAAATCTAGAAGTACTGTATAAAAATGCATGAAATTAAACAATAATTTTAGTTCTCTGTCATCTGGTGATTCCCTGGAGAATTTATGACAAAACTTCCTTTGCTTTTGACAAATAATGTTGACTTCCTCCAAATCTTCATTTTTACCTCATTCTATGTATAGGTACCATAATAAATAAAGACTGGTTTTAAAGTTATTTGCATGTCTTTGTAGTGAAATCAAAATAATAACATGATAATAGTAATATATGTGTATAATCTCTGGTATTGTTTCTATTCCACAGAGTAAAGCTACCTATGCTGTATTTACATTTAATTAAATCTTTAAAAATGTAGCTATATTATATACAGAAGTCTCCTTGACATTAAGGTCATTTACTGTGATAAATCCACTGATGCATACACTCAGCTCAGGCAGTAAATGAAAACTATTAAAGTGTAAGCTAATTATAATGCAAAAGCTAGTGTATGATCAGAGCTCATTCACCTTGTTGTGAGTAATACAGATTTTTATTCACTCCTGTTACTTGAAACCTAACTAAATGTGTACCTATTCTAAAAATACATTCTCATAGCAACTTATATAAATTGTGTGAGTTATGCATTTAACTGCAGAAAGTATTGATCAGTTATAATCATACACTGTTTTTTTATCAGAAACATATTTTAATTTGATGCCATAATAGTGGCTCTTCAATATAGAAGTAATCGTTAGTAGTCCAGTGGCATGTTTGGTAGAATTCTCATTAGTACCTTGGTAACTTGCCCTTCTCATAGACATTATTATCACCCAAGCCTTAATTTTGCCCATCACACATTATTTTCCAGATAGATGGATAATCATACACTACTCAAACTTTTCATCAAGCACAGAGATTTAGAGTGCATTTTCTACTTTCCAATACTCTCATCAACCATGTTTGTTAGCATTACTGAAATATGGTTTTCTTTTCTTTTACAACTTCTTTATCTCCAATATCTTGTGCAACTTTGTTTAGTTAAATCACAACAAGTTTTGCCTATTGACCAATGACATCATATTTAGACAATTTTGTCATAGTGTGTCAGTTTCACATCAATTCTCTCTTTATCTCTATTGACTCTTAACCTGAGAACTATATATGGAGTTTTTTGCTTCAATTCCACTGTACCTATAGGTTCTAATTCTCCCTTCTCACTTTGATATCCAAATCCAGCTACTACTTATCCCACATAAAACCTAGTAATATACCTTTGAATCCACTAATATATCATGAGCATGTATATATTATCTCTTTTAAATTTTATTTCTTCCATACATTCTAAAACAGTGTTTTAAATGCGGAAGCTATTTACTAGACATTAAAATGAATAACATTGGAATCTATAATAAAACACAATTTTATCTTCAAATCTGTGACCCTTGATTTTATTTTTAATTTTGTATAAATTTTTGTTAAAAAACAATGTGTCCAGACCCTTATAAGAGTCAAATATTACTACAGAATTTTAATGACAAGCAGCATTCGCACATCTTTCTGCTCAAAAGATAGCACTTTCAATTCTTTTTAGCATTTTCTCCTGAGGCCAATACACTGTTAACAACATCCTATGTCTTCTTTTTCCATACTTTACTCACCTGTTTTGTGAGAGCATACTCTAAAGTAGTTGCCTTGAGGAAAAACTGCAAGGAAGTACAATATTTGAGACTTTATATAATTAAAAGAAATTTTTTTCTACTTTAACACTTGAAAGATATTTTAGCTTATATAGAATTCTACACTGTAATTCAATATTTTTCTCCAGAAAATTGAAAGCATTGTTACACTGTATTCTAGTTCCATGGATTTGGTTGATAATGCTGTATTTATAATTTCTGATTTAGTGTGTGATCGATTTTATTTAATTTCTCAGAAATCTTTTAGGATTTTGTCTCTATCCCTGTTGGAATTCCAAAATGATATACTTGGATGTCTTGATGAAGATGTGCTTTATTAAGCTGAGGAAGTTCCTTCTGTATTAGTTTATTAGAGCCGCTCTTGCAAAGTAGCACAAACTTGGTATCTTAAAACAACAGAAATGTATTCTCTCACAGTTCTGGAGACTAAGTCAAAAATCAAGATGAATATAAGGTTGGCTCCCTGTGTGTTGCTGAGGGAAAAATCATCTCATGGCTGACTCTCTCCTGCCTTCTGGTGGTTGTAGACAATTCTTTTTTTATTTTTTAAAAAATTTATTTATTTAATATATTTATTTTTGGCTATGTTGGGTCTTCGTTGCTGCATGCGGGCTTTTCTCTAGTTGCAGCGAGCGGGAGCTACTCTTCATGGCGGTGCCCAGGCTTCTCATTGCGGTGGCTTCTCTTGTTGCAGAGCACGGGCTCTAGGCACTTGGGTTTCAGTAGTTGTGGCCTGCGGGCTCTAGAGCACAGGCTCAGTAATTGTGGCGCACGGGCTTAGTTGCTCCGTGGCATGTGCGATCTTCCAGACCAGGGCTCGAACCCATGTCCCTTGCATTGGCAGGCGGATTCTTAACCACTGTGCCGCCAGGGAAGCCCCTTGTAGACAATTCTTGCTCTGCCTTGGCTGGTTCATGCATCTCTTTTATGTCTACCTCCATCTTCACATAATGTTGTCCCCTGCATGTGTGTTGTCACTGTGCGTCACCTCCTCTTCTTATAAAGACACGAGTACTTGGATTTAGGACCCTCCCTAATCTAGTATGACCATATCTCAACTAATTATATCAATATAGACCCTATTTCCAGATACGGTCACATTCTGAGGCTTAGGGTAGACATGATTTTGGAGGGACAATATACAACTCCATCATCTATTCCTAATTTGCTGAAGATTTTTATGACAAATTTGTGTTACATCTTGTCAGATGCCTTATCTGTTTCTACAGAGATGACAGTATGATTTGGCGCTTTTAGTCTGATTACTATGAAAATCGCATTGATTGATTTTCAAAAGTGAAACCAACCTTGCATTCTTGGAAATAAACTTATCTTTTCATGGGGGAATTAATACATTTATGTATTGCTGGATTTAATTTTCTAATATGTTGTTAAGGATTTTTGTGGCTAAGTTCAAGAAGAGTTTTGTTATGTAGTATTTTTTTAATGTCTTTTTTGGTTAATTTTATATTGAGATAATTTGACATACCATAAAATTCACCCTTTTTAAGTGTACAATCCAGCGGTTTTTAGCATACAGTTGACCCTTAAACAACGAGGGGTTGATCCGCATATAGTTTATAGTCAGTCCTCTGTATCCAGGGTTCCTCTGCATCCATGGATCCAACCAACCCTGGACAGTGTGGGACTGTAGTATTTACTATTTAAAAAAGATCCATATATAAATGAACCTGTACATTTCCAACCTGTGTTATTCAAGGGTCAACTGTATCTACAAAGTTGTGCAAATATTACCACTACTTAATTTCAAAACATTTTCTTCACCCCCAAAAGCAACTCAGTACTCTTTAGCAGTCTCTTCCCACTATTCCCTCTCCTCCCCACTGGTAACCACTAATCTATTTTTTGTCTCTATACTCTATTTTGGATAAACCCTACTGATATTCTTCAAGTGTGTTAATCTTTGCTGCAGTGTCTAATCTGCTTTTAATATCATCCTATAACTTCTTTTCGATAATATCTCCCTTATAGCTATTTTTCATCATTCTAATTTGCCTTTAGTTTCTTGAGTCCTACAACACACAAATACACAAAGTCCTTCTTTGGTACTTTCATCATTTCTTCCAATTCTAGTTCTTCTATTGACTATTATTCCCCTGCTTATAAGTCACATTTTCCTGATTCTTGGCATGTCTAGGAATTTTCTTAATTGGATGCAGAACATTATAACTACTACATTGTTGAATGTCTAGAATTTATTTTCCTCCTTTAAAGAGTGCTGACTTTTTTTCTAGAAGGCAATTAAATTATTCACACACCAGGTTGGTTTTTCTCAAGACTCATTTTGAAGCACTGCTACTTTGAGTGTAAAATAGGTTTTAGGCTGGAGCAAATTTAGGCTTATTACTACTAGTAGTCTTACTTCTAGGCTAGAAAAATTAGGCTTACTACTGTAGTTATCTTACTACTAAAATATTAACCTTCTGGGAACTTTACGGAATGTCCTAGGTTATGACAATTGACTCTCCAGTAATGTTGGTTGGATCTTGCCTATCTCTGCACCCCATGTAATCTCTGAGAATTTTCTAGTGTATACCACCATCCTGTCATTTTTCCTAATCTAATAAACTTTCATTGCATTGTACACATATGCAGTTTAGTATTCTGCAAAGACTCAGTGCAATTGCTATTCAGGGTTTCGGTGCTCTTATTCTATATAGGTTCCTCCTATGTTGAACTATGCGTTACAACTTATAACTACCTCAGTGCTCCTGAACTTTAATCTCTGTATGCTTAGCTCAGTGATATTACTGTGCTCTACTTGGGATCTCTTTCTCTGCCTTGTGGTTCATAATGTGTCTCTAGACAATTTTATTTCTCACACTACTTATTTTCTCACTTTGGGGAATCACAGGCCTGTGCTGTCAGTTATCCAATGTCTATTTTTGTTTGTTTGTTTGTGTTTTTTTCCCTATTCTCCAATTGTTTGTGGTGGAAGTTAAGTCTGGCTATTTTATTTGATATTGCCAGAAGCAGAAGTCTAGTTCATAAATTTTAATTAGTATATTAATTCAGAAATCAATTCCCCCACTCTTTCTCTCTTGCAGTTGTAATTAATAAGTAGTCTAGTACTTCAGGGGACTTTATTGTTAATCATGTGATTTGTTGATAGGTTTTTTTATATATTTGTTTTACTTTTTTAATATATTTGTATAAAGGTAGTTATTATGTGCACATAAAATACAGTTAAGAAAATACAAAACAAAATACTTCTTATATATTATTACATACTTAATGTCCTTTTCTGAACTTGCTTTATATTGTGAAAAATCACTTAACTTTGACTCTTGGCTTTTAATAAAAAGTAAGTACAACATCAGTAGTTTGAAAAAAATTTATTTTGTTTTATTTTATATTGTATACAATTCTAATGAAGACTTTAGTAAAAATTTTATGTGAGATATAAAGTAAATTTAAAAATATGAACTCTGAAATTAGGCTGCTTGAGTGTGAATCCCTACTTTATCATTTACTTGGTCTGTAACCTAGGAATGGTTAGTTATACTTTTTGTACGTTATCTTCCTAATCTGGGAAATAATAACATTTATTTCACAGAGTTGTGAAGAGTAAATTATGTGTGTGTGCTTAAAACCGTTGGTACATCTAACAGCTGTAAAAGTAGTTATTATTATTCCTGTACACAAGAGAAAATATGAAGAAGAAATAATACAGAATTAACTTTACAAGTATAATTAAATGCATTTTTATGATGAAAAATAAAGTAACTGAAAAGGCAAAATAAAATAGCACTTCTGTTGATCACTCAGGATCTGAACCAACAAGTTCTGAAATAAGACAAAAGTGTGACCAAGTTGAAGAACAGAGTATCACTTGTGCCTCTCTACAAAGCTAGCGTATATTTTTCTGTAAGATTCCTGTGTCTATATAGACCTTGTAAAAGGTCAGGAGTCACACTTGTCCAGGTGAGAGAAAGAGACACCAAGGGCCCTGATTGAGAAATGATGGAAAGCACTTTAATTCTCTGAAAAGGAGTAAGGCATGTATCAAAGAGCAGATTTTAAAACAAGATATCTCATTTTCATAGAAAGAAACATAATTGGAGAATGCTCATTCCCACTTAGAAAACACATAATGAGCTAGTAACTGTCACTAGTCCTGCTTTCCACCTGGGATCATTTTTGCTGTTGCTCCTTTTGTTATTTTTACCCCTTCCGTGCTTTTTGTTCTCATAAGTTTATGCATTAAGAAATTGCACTGGGGCTTCCCTGGTGGCGCAGTGGTTGAGAGTCTGACTGCCAATGCAGGGGACGCGGGTTCGAGCCCTGGTCTGGGAAGATCCCACGTGCCGCGGAGCAGCTAGGCCCGTGAGCCACAATTACTGAGCCTGCGCGTCTGGAGCCTGTGTTCCGCAACAAGAGAGGCCGCGATAATGAGAGGCCCGCGCACTGCGATGAAGAGCGGCCCCCACTTGCCGCAACTGGAAAGAGCCCTCGCACAGAAACGAAGACCCAACACAGCCATAAATAAATAAATAAAATAAAGTAAAATAAAATAAAATAAAATAAAAGAATTTACCAAGTTTAAAATTAAAAAAAAAAAAAAAAAAAAGAAATTGCATTATGTTCACTACATTTGAATTTGGGGGTAAGTGGAGCTAAATTAATGTTTTTAATCTGTCACCTTTAAGTGGAAGTCTTGCTTACATTCCCTCTTCTGAAAAAGTACTGACTAAACCTCTATTTCAGAACACCAGTATAATGCAGAAAATAACTGCTTTATGGGGTGTTTCTAAACCCTTTCTATTTTAAATCACATAGCCCAACCAAAATAAAACAGGCTATTATTTATTGCTTGGTAAGTCAGCTATACACTGCTATCTTACCTAATTTGCCTAACATAGTTAAAGGTTGTTATTCAGGAGAATTCATGGCTGACATTAGTTTAGGATAATGAGGTAGCAGAATATGTAATTTGTTTTGCACAGACTGAGCACTGTTGTAAGTAATGGAGATTTATGTTAATAGCAAAGTCAGCATAACTGACATTGCAGACAAAGAGTAAAAGAAATTTGTGTACCATCGAGCTATTATTTTGATAAAGTAGATTTTCTTCCCAGAGATATTTAAAGGCCTTAATAAAATAGTATCAATACATGAAGCAGCCATTACATACTCCAGTTTGTTACCAAATTATGTTTTCTTAAAACTGACTTATCTGATGGGAGTAATCCAATCACAGGGTACAATATTAGGTAAGAAATAATCAGGTTAAAAAATTATAACACAGTTACTTAAATTTGAATATAAGTTTTAACTCTTAATGTACGAGTTTTACAGTTTATCTACAACGCTTAATGTCAAAAAATTGTATCAATTTACTTATAAATTTTTATTGCCTCAATAATGCATTCCAATTTGCTGTGAGACTTTACAAACAAATGTCACAAGTCTGCTCCTTGTTTTTCTTAGTTCTAAGATAAGGTATTTAACTAGGTAGTACTTACTGTTAAACAAACAGATCAGAATTCATGGATACTTGAATACAGTTATCAGATGAACACTAATGATAACTGAAAGCTTAAATAGGGTCTTTCCCAAGAATGTCTGTTTTTTTTTTAATTGATTTTTATTGGAGTATAGTTGCTTTACAATGTTGCGTTAGTTTCTACTGTACAGCAAAGTGAATCAGCTATACGTATTCATATATCCCCTCTTTTTTGGATTTCCTTCCCATTTAGATCATCACAGAGCACTGAGTAGAGTTTCCTGTGATATACAGTAGGTTCTCATTAGTTATCTATTTTATGCATAGTATCAATAGTGTATATACGTCAATCCCAATCTCCCAATTCATCCCACCCCCCCCCCCTTTTACCCCTTGGTATCCATACGTTTGTTCTCTACATCTGTGTCTCAACTTCTGCCCTGCAAACCGGTTCATCTGTACCATTTTTCTAGGTTCCACATACATGCGTTAATATACGATATTTGTTTTTCTCTTTCTGACTTACTTCACTCTGTATGACAGTCTCTAGATCCATCCACATCTCTACAAATGACCCAATTTTGTTCATTTTTATGTCTGAGTAATATTCCAGTGCATATATGTACCACATCTTCTTTATGCATTCCTCTATTCATGGACATTTAGGTTGCTTCCATGTCCTGGCTATTGTAAATAATGCTGCAGTGAACACTGGGGTGCATTTGTCTTTTTGAATTATGGTTTTCTCAGGGTATACGCCCAGTAGTGGGATTGTTGGGTCATATGGTAGTTCTATTTTTAGTTTTTTCAGGAACCTCCATACTGAGATCCTTCAACTTCTAGGAACGCCCTGTCCCAGAACTCCCTCATACGTGCACTATATGGGATGCATGGGTCCACGCACCCTCACTGCAATGTCAGGACAGCTCTAGACAGTCGGTGTTTCTAAATTTAAAGGAGGGGGTGGATATAGAAGGAGAAGTTGAGACCGTGCAACAAGACAGGATTGCAGGCTCTGCAAAAGTATTGTGCTATGATAGAAGTGGTTTTTCACTCTGATTTTCATGCTCTTGGAGCATTTTAGGAACCAATATTGCATCTCCAGTGCAAGGAGAACTATGCTTTTTATTGTTTTGAAGGACATGTGCGTGTGTGTTTAGTCTAAGATCGCATCTGCTACACGGAAATAGATAAGCATCTAACCACGGTGTTCGTCTCGCTATATACCCCCATGTCTAAACGACAAAAAGATTTTCTTTCTTATCTCTATTCAATTGTTCATTTATTTTGGACACAGGATAAAAAAAGGGGAGTGTGTGTGTGTATGTGTGTGTGTGCGTGTGTATGTGTATATGTGTGTATGTGTGTCTCTGTGTGTGTTTATGTGTGTGTGTATGTGTGTGTAGGAGTTAGAAAACAGATTGTAATTTTAGCAGCATCTGTTTCCTATTCATGCCACACCTTTAAACAATAAGAGATCCTTCAACTTCTAGGAATGCCCCGTCCCAGAACTCCCTCATAAATCGCTCCCTTCCATTAATTTATATTGAAAAAAATTTTTCTCAAGTTTCAAGATAAAAGCCATTCTTATTTTCTACGGGATATTTTCCTTTATTCCTTTAGTTTGGGTCACATTTTTATTTAGGGCTCAGTAACACTCAGACATTACATTTGTCGTCATTCTATTCAAGTTTTAGATATGGAATCCTTCCTTCCGTTTACCTCTGCTCCAGGTCCCCTGCGGCCAAGGAATGGTTGTTTATTTCTGGATAGTTATGGGATCTAACACAGTTGGCCACTATTACATTCACTATATGCTTTTATATTTGGCTTTCTAACTTATGAATTAAAAAGTATGATTAAAATAATGGCTAACTTATCTACATTTAATCTAAATAGAAAATAAACCCTGTTAAGGGCTGTGACGTCTTTAAGAAGATTTTTTCTCAATCTTCCACTATTTAAGAGAAATAATTAATTTATGATTCTGTCATGAAACTAATTCCAAAAGAAAATAAAATTACTAAGTCTACATATTTTAGAGGCATATCATGTACAGATACTGAGACCATTTTAATGTTGAAAATGTATTCCATCTACCATTGGAAGGCTGATGTACAGTGACATAATTGTATTTTATTGACTATTAGAAATATGTTGACTATTAAATATGTTGTAACCTGAAATTTAAAAGTGGTTTTGTGGTTCCAAATTTTTTTCTTTTTTAAATAATATCCAATGTATCCAATATTTATTGAAGAATTATTTTCTACATGTTTCACTAACTTAGTATTATTTCCTTTAACTCTACAATATTTTCTTATCATGGTGATTAAATAGTATATAAGCTTACATTTTTTTCTGGGGTACGAAGCCAAGTAAAGATATAGATCACATTAAAGTTTTTTTTTAATTAAAAGTAAAGATAAAAAGCACATCTGGTAGGAAATGGTAGCCAAAGGGAAGAAACCAGAGAATAATATAATAAACAGTAAAAATACCACCTGCTCACAATTTCTTTCTCTTTTTTGAGCAGTAGTTCCTTAGAATATTAAGAATTTGGCACAAAACTCTATGTATTCTAAGCAGCTGTGCCACCTTGGATATCTTCAAATATATTAGTCAAATATAGTCATTACATTTTTTACTCATATAATTTTCTTGGTACATAAAAGTATATTTAATGCTTATAAGGGGTTATATGTAAGTACCTTCAATCTGTTTGAAAATTGTGACTATATTATTAGGATACCTAAATATGTATGTGACTTTTATAATTATCAAATATTTGTGAGTATTTAGTATGGTATTATTAAAATGTTTTTCTTATAATATCACAGGTGAGTACAGGTACTGGGGAGAATAGAGTTCAGGAAACATTTCCTCAAAGTCCTAAAAGCTGCTAATGTGAGGCACTGACCATTTTTCTTATTGAAAATAAATAAGTTGTCTAGTTTCATATGGATTTGGTGTCTGTAACGACTACCTCTGGACTCATGAATCATGAAAGGTAAAAACAGCAGAACATACGGTGGTTCTTGCATATTTTCTCCAGAGAGCTCATTTGTAAAGTTTTTCAGAATTTGTCTTAAATTTGACAGCATTACTCGTCCAATTTTCATGATGAAAGAAAAATATCCCTTTTTTTCTTCTTTTTAGAGATTGGAGAGGAAAACTGCAAAGTAAATTTTGGTATTATATGTATATATACATATTTGTATAGCATTTTGTATTCTGCTAAAATATTAACATTATCTGAGCCTTCAGTATAACCATCTTAGGTAGAGCCTATTTATTATAAAGATTAGTAAGCACAATTTTAGCACTAGGCATTGCCTTAGGTTTAGATTACATGAAAACTGGCCTGTCCCTAACAAGTCATGAACAACTCAGAATCTTCCTTAATGAGCTCACAATGTCTCAGAAGTGGAAGACAGGAAAAATCAATAATCATATTACAATAAACTAAATAGATGTATAACACTATTAACAGTAGTCATTGGACCTTCTAATGTTCCTAAGCTTAATCATTACCTAATTTAATCATCACAATGCATTTATCATCCCCATTACATAGTTGAAAATTGAGAAGTTAAATTATTTTCCCATTAGTAATAGTAGAACATAAAGACTAAGTCCAATCCCACAATCTGACAACAGAATCCAAAATTCCATGGAAAGGGACACTTGGTTTATGTTGAAATTACTTTTAGTGCCATGGAGGACAAGGTGGAAGGTAAATGTGAGAATAATAAGAGTGAAACACAAGCTGATTCTTGAAGTGTAACTAAGAATTTCATGTGAAGGTGGTGAGATAGACATTACAAACTAAAAATCAACTCATACACAGGTCTTAGATAAATATGACGTAGTCATTGTTTGCTATGCAGTACAAGTAACTTATGTTTACAATATGTAAAAAACTGTGGTGAAAGTGAGGATGAAATGTTAGAGTGAGCTAAGTTATATGAATGGAAAATGTGTAATTACATGCAAAATTGACAGAACTTGGTCACTAATATGAAAAAGGTGAGAACCTTGAAATTATTATTATATATTCTTATTGTCAATGTTTAACTCTAAAAGTGATATAGACACAGTCTTCCATTTAATCTTAATGTAATGTCTCCTTGACTACAGTAATGTTGATATTTTTAACCCAATAAAATATGCATGTATACTAATTATGACATATTGAACAAGTTTTCAGCATACATTTAAAGAATTCCTGATGTAATCAAGGTATCTAGTATCCTTTACAACTATAAGTAAAGAAACAACCCAGAGCTTTCTTTTACCTTGCTCCCCAAGTATAGGAAAAATTTCTCAAAGATGGGAAACAAAAGACATATTGATGCCCTTGTTACCAAGCAGTACAACAGTAGCATTGAGTTTTTCTTTTATAGATCTAGATATTACAGAAATCCCATAGGTAATGTTCTGAAGATAGCATCACAAGATGTCAAATGTAAGTGGACAGATCTGGGATGCTCGATCACCACGCCTGCATATGAACTGGTTTCGTATTGTGGCCCATGGCACTGTATTTTCAGTAAAGTCTTTGCACTCAAATACAAGTTGAGATCTATTAGTTATTGGTATCAGACTGGGAAACAGAATCAGCGAACGTAAAATTAGCTTTACAGCAAAAAGTTTACTAGTGAGGTAGAGAGCCCCGATTTAATGACAAAATGTTCAGTGGGAAGATAAAGTATTTCTTCCACTGAACAAAATAAGAAAAAATTGCATAAAGCAAAGATGTTTTGTATCACAATTGCTGGTATCATCATCATTTATCACCAGGTAGCAAAGCTCTTATAAAGCATTGGTAAATAAGACAGTGAAGCATTAGTGTAATAATAGAAAAAAAAAAAATGGCCAGTAAAATAGAATAAAAGAGAAGCCAGACAGACATATACTTTACATGGTTAGCTGATGTGTGACAAATCTTCCACTGCAGTGAAATGTAGTATTTTTAGGAAATACTGTCGTTTCATTTAAATAGGTACACAGGAAAACAAAAATGTGACCCCTACCTCACACTAAACACAAAAATATATTCCAGGTAGGTTATAGATTTAAATGTGAGTAAAAATAGAGTTATCTCTTACAAGATAAAACATAGGGAAATATCTTCAAAATCTTGGCATAGGAATTATTTCTTAACCAGGCCTTGAAAAGCAATAACCATACAGGAAAAGATAAGAAATTGGACTATATTAAGAATAAGAGCTTCTGCTCATAAAAGCCATTTTATAAGAGTAAATAAACAGGCCAAGTATGGATAAAGTTATTTAAAATATATATTTTTCCAAGAAAAGACTCATATCCCCAAATATAAAGAATCCAATATATTAATAATAAAAGGCAAATAACCCAACAAGATTTGGCAAAAGAAAAGGATGACCCAAAACTTATATGCATACCATTATTAGTCATCAGGAAAAATGTATATTAAAGCAAAGTTAGGATTCATTATATACTCAACAGGACGGCTAAAATGTAAAAGAAAAAATACCAAAAGGTGATGAATGTGTTTAACAACTGGAGTTCATATATATTACTGTTTGGAGTGTAAACTGGTAGAACACCTTTGGAAAAGTTTGGTATTATCTACCATATTAAACATATGCACATCTGTAATATAATTATCTAGAATAAATATGTGTATATGTCTATAGGAGCATTATCTGTAACAGTTAGTGACTGGAAACTATCTAAATGCTTCTCATGAGTAGAAAAATAAACCAGTTATAGCTTATTTGAATAATGGAACACTATACAGCAAGGAGATTTTACACACTTAGTATATTAGCAACCATATGGATAAATCTCAAAAACACAATGTTGAGTGAAAGAAGCCAAAGACAAAAAAGTATATTCTTTATGATCCCATTACACAAAGTTCCGATATAGACAAAACAAGTCTATGTTGGGGGAATTCAGGATTGTGGTTGTGCTTGGGAGATATTGACTGGTAGGAGATAGTAAGGATCTTTTGAGGTGTGGTGATGTTTGTTTCTGCATCTGAGTGGTGTTGATGCAAGGATGGGTTGATTTTGTGAAACTTCAACATGTTGTAATATTTTGGATTATGTAATTTTCGGATTGAATGAGTCTCATCAAATATTGATAGTGGTTACTTAATTACCAAGTTTGTGGAATTTCTTTCTTCTTGTACTTTATTTATTGTTTGAATTTTACTATTGAGCGTGCATTATCGTCTCAAAAACTATATATTTTCTCAAAAACTATATATTATCCTTTTCATAGTTTATAACATTGTTTTTCTTCAAGTTTATCTATAAAATCAAGATGTTAACTCTTTGCTTGCAGACCATTGCACATTAATTCAGTTTTTCAAGAATGGGAGTTCTAGTATATACCTCTAATGGAGAGGTTGCCAAGACATTAGTTGGTTAATGTATCAGTAATAATGCAGAGTTTATATTTATAGCCATTATGTCTTTTGATTTCAGTTAATGGAAACAAATGACGAACACTATTATTGGAGAATATATGGAAAAATTAAAAATGATGCTTTCATCTAATGACACTTTTTATGAATTGATGATGTAGTCTGATTTGTCATATACTTGCTTGTATAAGTGGATACTAACGTATAGACAAAAATATATTTCACTTAAATGGTATTTAAAATGGGCTCTGTAATAAAGAATATCAAATAAGTATAGTTTCAACCTTTATAATGCTAGGAATATACTTGTAAGAAAAACAGAAAAAGTAAGCAGTGAATGGTATGGATATATCTATAATTTTAACAACAATCTACAGGAGGAAAGAACAGTGTAGGCAGGAGAAATTGCACAAAAAAATCTTAGAAGATACTGTATTCAAACTGAAGATAGAATGATATGTACTTTTTAAATAAATGCAGAAGTCAACAAACTTTTTGTTTATAGGGTCAAATAGTAAATAGTTTTGGCTTTGTAGATGGTACAGTCTTTGTGACAACTACTAAACTCAGCATTTGTAGCACAAAAGCAGCCACAGATGATATGTAGACATATGTAAACAAATGTGCAAGTCTGTGTTACAATAAAACTTTATTAAACAATAAGCAGGTGACAGACCAGATTTGACCCACAGGTTAGTTTTCAGACTCCTAAAATAGATTACTATGTAACTTAAATTCTAAGTTTTTCGATTCTGATGTGAAAGGACTATTTTTATTATAAATTTTTAATTCTTCCAAAACAATGAACCTGTTTATTTCAAGAAAAGTATTTTCATTTCAATAACTATTTCCCAATTTAGAGAGCTTTTTTCCAGGCAGTAAACTGATACCTCAGGATTCTATGGCTTTACTTAACATGTCTACAACTTTCTCCCTTCCAGCTGGTCAGAAAAATAAAAGAAAAATCAGTTTTGTGTCATTTTTATATGCCATTGATATTTACTAAATGGATAATAATTACACACAAAAATCTGTTGGCAAAAAATCTAAGATGAATAAAAAAATGAATGCTTTTGTGTATTTTGCTATGCATGAAGTTTCCCTTAAACAAATTCAAAATTGTTATTTTTTTCCATCACACTGGTAAATTTGAATACAGGATTTTTTTCCCCTTCCATTTCCCTTTTCTTATTCTCTGCCCCCCCAAATTTTCTTCTCTTTTCCTTTTATACCTTTTCTCTTTTCTTCCTCTGCCTTCTGTTCCTCAGCATTTTGCACTTAACTGCATGTGATCTTTAACAGAGCTTATCACAGGACAAACGAAGCAGCAAAGTATCTTTTTCTTCGTGAAACAAATTCAGATTCTTCTATTCAGTCAGCTGTAAGTATATATAAGGGTGAACAGTGAAGATGAGTGGACATTCTATAAGAATTTATGCCTTATCTAAGTCACTGTTAAAGAAACCAAGATATAAACAGTTTATTTTCCTTCTCACTTCTTTTTTTTTTTTTAATAAGTTCCTTTCTTTTTTTTTTTTTTTTTTTTTTAAATTAATTAATTAATTTATTTATTTTTGGCTGTGTTGGGTCTTCGTTTCTGTGCGAGGGCTTTCTCCAACTGTGGCGAGCGGGGGCCACTCTTCATCGCGGTGCGCGGGCCTGTCACCGTTGCGGCCTTTCCCGTTGCGGAGCACAGGCTCCAGACGCGCAGGCTCAGTAGTTGTGGCTCACGGGCTTTGTTGCTCCGCGGCATGTGGGATCTTCCCAGACCAGGGCTCGAACCCGTGTCCCCTGCATTGACAGGCAGATTCTTAACCACTGCACCACCAGGGAAGCCCCCTTCTCACTTCTAATCACACACTTTCAATGATACATCACAATCATCCTCAAAATCCTTTAATAGGTGTGGATGTGTTTCTCTTTGAAAATGGCCATATTCCTAGCTGAAGAATATTAACTGTTTTCAGAGAAATTCATACAAAAAATTCAGTTTCTGCTTAGAAAGCGCTGTTAATTATAAAAATTCATTATGCTATTATAGACAAACATATTGGTAACAAATGTATATATTAATATAAGCCCTTGAAAAGACCACAGAGATAATTTTCAAACCAAACCAAAGTAAATTACATGTTGAAAATTAATTTATGGAATAGGATCACCTAAGCATTAATAAACTCACGTAATGAAACATTGAAAATGTGACAAGCTATGAGAGATATTACTTACAAAAAACTTATTTAGTTAGTTATATTCGAGATTTGATAAATGAAATGATAGTCATTGAAAAAAGAAATGTTTGTATTTCCATTTTTAACCTTAAGAAAGGCTTTATTTTATTTATTTAATGTCTAACCATTTTTTTATTATTTGGTAAGTTTCAGATGCAAATAGAAAATGTGATTTGTGATATTTGTTACAGTATTTACTAGGAGTCAGGAGAAAGCAGGAGAAAACTCTGTGGTTCAAATGCTCCCTGTTTTCTTCCAACATATCTGTCTCCTTCAGGACAGAAGTTAAATCTGAGTCATGAGGACAAGAGTGTCAATACTGAAGACATTTAGGATTGTGGGGTTCACAGGGCAGAGTGAAGTATAACCAACCATGAGAGAGAAAAAAACAAGGCATTTTTGCAATTGATGAGAGCAAGTACCCAGCAAAGCAGGCTGCTCACACCTGATGCCAATGAGAAGTGGAAAAGTGCCCACAAGGTGCCAAACATCCATGACAAGGACATACATCAACAGAGATATGACTTGGCACTTTTTCAAAGTACAACTTGAGCAAAAAGACATTGGATCACAGACCAAACAAGCAAACAAAAGCCTTCAAGAATATTTTCACATTAATTATTATAACTCATTTCCAGATATTGCTTCTTTATACTTATTCACATATATCCCACCCAAAACACAACCCACTGTGACCTTACAGTAACAAGGTAGTCATTTTGGTCAGTACCAACATCATCACAAATTCAGATTAAATTGTAGTTTTAGTCAATAATTGAGAGTATAATTTTGAAGACTTTACTAAATACAATCCAAAAACTATTCACAATTTTTCAACTACAAATTTTTGTGTGTGTATTTTATATTTTTTCTTTGAAAATATAATGTCCAAATCAGCTTGGGTAACAAGGTGACAGTCCAGTTAGTTGCAAAGAAGTTTACAAATCACTTTGTTATATCTGAGCCAGTAAAAGTTTATTAACATCAACCATACAAGTATTAATACTTATTCTTCCAAGAAGAAATAACAGAGTCAGAGACGGAACACCTATTTATAGGTTTATTATACTTAGAATTAAATCTCAGATATTTTATTGGGGAAAATATACTTTCCACTAAACTCTACAGCATTCTATTTTTTTTTTTCTCTTTGGACAAATAAATATTTCTTTTCTGCCTTTGCAGAGACACTGTAACAGAGGACAACCCTGACTCTATACTGAATCTGTTCCTTTAGTGCTAACTCTTGCGTTCTGTTGCCTGGGCTTAGTCATGCTGGTGCTACACCTTTGGTAAAAGAGTGTTGCCTATAGCCTGAAATATACAGGGTAGCCCTTTCTCAAGGCTTTAAAGGTATAACACTTCCATTCATATAGAGATCAAAAGTTGCAGAACAGAGAACAACATTTGTCTTGTTGGAGGTTTATAGGAACGGTGACCAGACCTACATGGACAGCTGCAAGAACAAAGGATTCCGACACCAAGAAGTTCCCAACAACCAGCCACACCCCCTCCCCTTTTAGTATAAAAGAAGCCTGAATTGTAACTCCAGTAAGATGGTTCTTTGGGACACTAGTCTACCACCCTCTTGGTCAGCTGGATTTCCGAATAAAGTCACTATTACTTGCCCTAACAGCTTGTCTCTCAATTTATTGTCCTGTCATGTGGTGAGCATATGAGCTTGGACTTGGTAACAAAATTTGCACTTTTATGCATTCCCACACTTTCTGTGTCTCTTTTCTCCATAATTCTGCATTCCAGCCTTTATCCTCCCAATCCAATAACACAGAAGCAAATTTGCACTGTAATCAAAATGATTTTATTAAAATTGTTTTTACAGTTTTTACAGGTGTCCCAGTGTCACTCTAATTCAGTTATAGAAAATACCAACTCTAGGTATAGCAATTATAAAGAATCCTTAAAATTTAAAGAAAAGTTATATCATGAACTTATTTCTATTTACTGCAAATTATATTTAAGGAACAGGAAGAAAAATATGAGTCCTAAGAATTCTTCTTCCTTTAAAGAATCTAATATCAGTAAAGAAAAAATAAATACTAATATCTGCTGTATGAGGTAAAATGTAGTAAGATGCATTACTAGGTAATATCTTAAGCAGTACACATGAAGTATGGAGTTTTCCCCCCAAAAATAGAAATACCATATGATCCAGCAATTCCACTTATGGGTTTTTCAAAGCATCTTATCAAGTGATGAATGGATAAGAAGATGTGGGGGGGGTGTGTGTGTGTGTGTATGTATATATATATATGGATATATATATGGATAACATTCCATATATATATATTACTCAGGCATAAAGAAGAATGAAATCCTGTCATTTGTGACAACATGGATGGACCTAGAGGGTATTATGCTAAGTGAAATAAGTCAGACAAAGACAATTACAGTATGATGTCACTTATACGTGGAAACAAAAAAGCTAACCAACATAACAAAATAGTAATGCAGTCATAGATACAGAGGACAATGAAGTGGTTGCCAGAGGGGAGAAGGGTGCAGTGTTGAGAGAAATAGCTGAGAGAGATTAAGACTTACAAACTTCCAGTTACAAAATAAATGCATCCTGGGAACAAAATGTACACCATGGAGAATATAGTCAATGATATTATAATAATTTGGTTACAGATGGTATTTAGTGTTATTGTGGTGATCATTTTGTAATGTATAGAAATATCAAATCACTATATTGTGTACCTGGAACTCTGTGTTGTAGTTCAATTAAATTAAAAATATACTTCAATTAGATAAAAAAAAACCTTGGGAATAAGAAAACTTTACAGAAATGCTTAGCAACTTCTCCATGGGTGTGACTATACTCGTTTCATGCAGGATGATGTGATTAATAATAAAGACTACACATTGTTAAAAAACAAAAAAAGAAAGAAAATAAAAAGAAAATGATTCAGGTTTTTTTTTTATTTTTTTATTTATTTTTGGTTGTGTTGGGTTTTCGTTTTTGCGCGAGGGCTTTCTCTAGTTGCAGCGAGCGGGGGCCACTCTTCATCGCGGTGCGCGGGTCTCTCACTATCGCGGCCTCTCTTGTTGCGGAGCACAGGCTCCGGACGCGCAGGCTCAGTAGTTGTGGTTCAGCAACTCGGGCCCAGTTGCTCTGTGGCACGTGGGATCTTCCCAGACCAGGGCTCGAACCTGTGTCCCCTGCATTGGCAGGCAGATTCTCAACCACTGCACCACCAGAGAAGCCCTGATTCAAGTTTTGAAAGTACATCATACATCAGAATTGAGAAAACTCAGAAATCAGGGTATGGGACTCAGAAAAGAAAAAGAAAATACTGAAAAATCACTTTGTAAATGAAATTAAGACTAGGAGAAACACAGTGAGAAATAATGCCTTGTAAGAAACAGTAGATGAAAAGGAAGAATCTCTTAAAAACTATTTAAAAGAAAAAAAACCACTCTTGGCAAAAATGAATTAAGCAAGAAATTGTAAAATATTTGATGTGTTAAAAGTGGAAGATCATCATAAGAAATCTGATATATGAATGTTGAGGTCCCTGAAAGAGTAAAATCAAAGCAAAGATACAAAGCAAATATTAAACATTATGATGCAAAGTTTTCTGAAAAAAAAAGGCTTTGAAATTGTTTATTAAAAAGAACAATGAGCATTCAATTGCAATGACCATTAGCAAATGATACTGTGGAAAAATTACTAGGCTTTAAAAATAAAAATACTTTGGGCAGCTAGAATAAAAGCACAGGAGAAATAGAAGGGAATAAAAATTAGAATTTTAAGAGCCTTTTCAGAGAGAAATTCTCTGTGTCAGAAGAAAATAGAGAAACATATTTAAGATATGCAAGGAGAGAAATGATGAATCATGAAATTTTTACCAGCCAAGCAGACTGAATATCAAAAGTCCTGACATCAAGTCATGAAAGATCTAGGGTAATATTGTTCCCATGAACAATGGAATGAACAGACTTCAGAAAACAGAATCCTTAGAAAGTGACATAAGGACAGATGGCAAATAGAAACTTTGCAGCTCCTTACTCAACTTAGACTGAATAAGGATTATGTGAGAGAGAGAGAGAGCGATCTTGGTGGTAGATTCCAGGGTGACTACCTTACAACAATTCATTAAGTTCTACCTCTGTTGAGGGTGCTTTTCTATACACGCGTGTGTTTTATTTTATAGAAAATTATTTTTAAAGCAACTAGATAGATAATATAATTTAATAAAAAAACATATAAATATCAAACATATACATATTGAACACACAGAACATGTATATATAAACAATAGATAAAACTGTAGCTAAAACTAATACTAAATCTATACAATGAAACAACTGAGCTTGTATTGAATGAAGAGGCCTCAGGAGACTAGAAGTGACGTCGCTCCCGATCTTGCTTCAGATGAGGCTCCTGGGCTCCAGGTCCAGGCCTTCAGACCAGAACCTGCAGCACAAACACAGGCAATGGAGTCACTGAGGAGGTGCAGAGTCAGATGGAAGAGGGCTCCCTGGGGAGGGTAAGCAGGACCCGGAAGGCTCCTCAGGCCCTGGACTTGGCCTTGGGCCCTGATGTCCCCAGGGGTCAGATCCACAGGGCACTGGGGTCTGTGTGCTGCTCTTTGCTGAAGGTGTGGTCTGCTAGCAGGGAGTGTCTAGAAATGTCCTACAGGAGCGATTACACCTGGGCTTTTGGCCGGGCAGCCTTCAACTGACGGGTCCCTGGACAGAGACAGGCAGAGGAAAGCAGGGGGGCTCTGGGATCCGGGACTAAAAGGCTGATTCCCACCCACTCTGGGCCCTGTGAGGAGCAGGAGGCCTGATGACACAGGGGGTGGGTGAACCCGCCCCCCCCATCCTACATCAGTATAACTGCTCGTAAGACCTGCCCACTGGAAATGGACAGACACCTGGAGCTTCTATGCTCCCTTAGAATTCTCTCTAACCCCCAGCCAAACTCTCCTGACGTTTATAATTTTAAAATGTTATTATGCTGCTGTAATGAAAACATACATTTTATCTGTTTAGCATATTGCACATTAAAAGTGGACAGAAGACACTGTTTTTCAAACTGTAATAATAAGACAAGTTATATTTATGTTATTTAATGACAGAATTGGAAAAACAAATAAAAGGAACATGAGTAACTTGAATCCTGCCCCTTTAACTCATCCCAAATGAGCATTGCACTGAACTGCTTTCTGGTTTTCCTTAACTTGAATTGGACACACACACAAAAGAATCTACAGAACCTCCAACCGCAGGTTGAGAAATGGTGCCGTGAAGTGACCCAGGCCCCCCAAGGGCTCCACAGAGTCTTGGGCGACTCCCGGGCAGGCTGGAATCCTGCGGCGACCCTACCTGAGGCCAGGACTGTGAAGCAGCCGCAGGGATGCAGAGCTGGGCCAGGTGGGCTCTCTGCTTGCACGAGCACTGGGAGCCTGTGTCTTCTTCACGCTTTTCCCAGGAGCGCTGGGACTGGGGAGGTCGAGGCCCCCCCAACCTTTCACCACAGATAGCAATTAACTGGGGATGTTCCCTGCTGCCTTTAGGGGGGTTGGGAGGGCGGGGCTGGGTCCTGCACAGAGAGGCGATGAACACTCCAGTGGGGCTCTTCGAAGGGAACACGCTGGAACAGCACCTCCTAGAGCCGTGCACATGGCGGC
Organism: Balaenoptera borealis; assembly: GCF_965194805.1. NCBI lineage: Eukaryota > Metazoa > Chordata > Mammalia > Artiodactyla > Balaenopteridae > Balaenoptera > Balaenoptera borealis. The sequence goes on from NC_138860.1 coordinate 7,236,102, forward strand.
CCCGCACCGCCCTCCAGTCTCCCCTGCAGATGTAACAGCTGCCGGAGGACGCGGCCCAGCAACCATGGGGGCTCGTGTGGATGGGTACGTGTGCCCTGCGGAGATGTGCTCCTGGCAACCTCCACTTGTCTGCAGTGTTTATTACCATTCTCTTGTCACCACCTTCGTGGTCACGCTCAACAGCAGTCCCCACTGTTTTGGCTGGTGTTTCTGAAGCACCAACAAGTAAGCTGGGGACTTATGGATGGAGAACACGTGCACTTGTCTGCCCCACCTTTTCACCGCCAGTCCTCCACGTTCATGCTTCCTCTTCCTGGTCTTCCTCTTCATCAGCAATGACATTCCTAAAATAGTCTCTCAAGACGACGAGCAGAGAATATCTTGACATCTGAAAGGAAGAGAATAGGAAGAGAACAGTCAGGCAGGTCCAAGGCCACCCAGGGCAGGAAAACAACCATATGGGGTAGCTCAGGGCAGAGCCAGACTTCACAGTGGGCCCCTCCAGCTGGGTGGGCCCAGACCTGCTGACTCGAGCACCATCTCCTGCTCAGGCCACTCACGGTGACAAAGACAGATTCAATGGTGCAGACCTCTGGTCAGGAGACAGGGACATGCTAAGAAAGTGTGGGAGGAGGCCTGCCGAGAGAGTTCATAGATCTAATATAAGATCCCAGGACCCCCAGAGCCTGGATGAGACCAGGTCCTCCAGAACGACAATCATAAAAAGAGGGAAAGAGGAGATGGGGAAGGGTTACAAGGAAGAGTCTATGGATCTGAAAAAGAAAATTTAAAAAAAGACTTGAAAGAGGAAAGAAATTACCATCAGCTGGTTGCTCTCCTCGTCAGAATCTTCGTCATCTGCCATGTAGTATTCTGGGGTCCAAAGGCAACAGCCATGTTGGGGTGGCCGTGGGAAAGGAAAGGGGAGATTTAGAGTTGGAATGTGACCTCGAGACCCCTGTGCCCTCATCTCCACGGACCTCCCAGGGCCTCAATGGTTCCACCTCTGCAATGAAGGAGTGGGTCTCTGACCCCCAACATAAGGTTGCCGCCCTTACCTTCCCTACGTGTGACCAGGAATGAGGCCCGTGTCACCCTGTTCCTCCTACAGGCACTCACTGTCTCCATGCAGTTCTGCCCATGACCTTGCCTTGCTCCTGCTCCCTCTGCTTCCTCACTACTTCCTTCCTCATTTCTCTCCCCTAATTACTGCTCCTTTCCTTCCTCCTTGTACCACCACTAATCCTAGAGTTCTCCAAAGTGGGCACATTGCCACCATCTCCAATCAGTTGATTGTTTAATCAACCAATCCATCCATCCCAGGGAGTACCTGGCATGGGACTGACAGTGTGTTGGGCCCTGGGGGAGGGAAGGACAAAAAAAATCCACAAAGTAGGAACTCTCCTATTGCCTGGGGTAACCTTAGGTACCTGGGAGATAATTAATGCTCACACCACCGTAAGTTTCCCAGAGGATGAAAACACAATCAGAGGGAAAGTAACATGTCCAATTTCGTTTAGCCAGAAAATTGCAACAAGGGTCCTCCATAAATGTACCTGCCGGGAATTACCCTGAGATTTAGAAGGACTGGTATGAATGAGACCTGATAAGGTGTGAGGAAAGGTCACAGGCTGGGCAGGACTGGGGCGGGGGGAGCGGGGGCAGGGCTGTCTGGATGGAGCAGTGGGTTCTGAGAGGTGCAGTGACCCCGAGTCCTGCTGCCCTGAGTCTCTGTCCTGGGCCTGGTCAACCCCAGGAGACCAGGTCAGCAGGGCTCTGACAGCAAGTGTGTGAAGAAGCCCAGCAGCCCCTTCACACAGTCCTCTAGAATTTTTGCCGCCCATGGAGGGTCTCTAGGGGCAGCTGGACGTGGACCCCTCTCAAATGGAAGCACGTCAGCACATCAGCCTTGGGGAAGTGCAGAGGCTGAGATGAGCTCAAGGAGACTGAGCACATGCAGTGATCCCAGAGCACGTGTTCTGTGACTCATCCACCTCTGGGACTGTCCTTTACATGAGGAACAAACAGTGAGGACAAAACACGAGGTGAAGCCACAAGTCCTGAAAGTGCAGAGGGAGAGAGTTCACTTCTCATCCACCACCCGACACTTTCTAGAAGAACTTGGTCTCCAGTTTCAAGGGCCCATGACAGTTTTGACCCACAGGTTCTGTCCATCATAGGTCAACACGCAAAAGAAAACAAAGCTTCCCGTGCACAATACCCTAGATGTTGCTAACCAGAAACCAAGCTTCCATATTAGGCAGTGACAAGCGCAAGAAAGAGCAGCTCATGTGGAAAAGATCATTTTTGAGGAGCAAATCAAGAAAAGGTGATTATAGAGCACAGTCACGTCTAAGGACACAATTTCTCTCTATTGTATCATCAAAATATGAAAAAAACAAGGCAGAACTCTACACATATTTTATTCTTCTTCCTGATTTCATATCCACCTTCCTCAGTCTCCAAAGCAGGAGATATAACCCTAAAGTTCCAGGAACCCTCTGCCATTAGATCTTACCTAAGTGTTGTTCCTACCTGTATCCTCTTCCACAACACTGCCACAAATGCTCTCCAAATTCCATTCTGTAGAAACACAAACGTGAATTTACAAGTCTTATGGATACATTTAAAATGGGACTAGTGTGACTGAGTAATTGGATATTTTGTTTTATTTTAATACATTGAGTTAATCATTGATTGAATTAAATAAATTATAACAGGCACATCTAGCTAGTGGCTACCACACTGTAATACACATCTCTCTCTCTCTCTCTCTCCATATATATATACACATGGAGGATGTTACCACCCCTCCCCTGGTGATTCCCTTCTGTATGGTCTACCCATTCAAGATGGCTGTCTGCTGACAGTTTACCAAAGGAAAAACCTCTGCCCCGTGAAGGTACTTAGCCCAAGGGCGTAAGAGGGATGTGTCCCTCTGCTGGTTTCCCGGGTAACTGATGAGCCCATCTGCTGAATATTCCCCCTATAACTGGTAGCCTCCCTATTCCACCCAGAGTGAAGAATGCTGCTACTGCTGCTGCTGCATTCTGCCTGCCATCGTCTGTCTACAGTGGGATGTCTCTCCAGGACCACTTTGCTTCTGACGTGAAAGATCTCCCATCTATTAAACCATTAATGTCTCTGTCCCTGACTCCGGGCTCTTTCTTTAGCCCCGAGGCTGAGCAAGTACAGGGCTTGCAGGCCTGAGAGGTACAGCCCAACACCTTCTGCAGAGTAGTTTGCTGGCCTGATTTGATGATTCATTTGTAGGTGTTTCCTAGGCTCATGCACACTTGCCAGGCACTCATGAGACCTTGGGGACACTGAAACAGTAATTTCAACACCCAGATCCTAGAGGAATTCCCGACAGGTGTTCCACTTGAGGGGAGAGGTAATGAGCATGGCCCAGTGCACCTGTGCTAGATATAATCAGTGAGCAGGTGCAGAAGGGAGGAAGGGACATTCACTCACTTCATGAGGCCATCCTTCTCACCACTGACTCTGAAACACCCAGGGAAGGAAGGGACAAAATGCCCTTAGAAGGTAAATGGCCTGTACACTGAAAACTACAAACCACTGCTGAAAGAATTAAACAAGGAACAAATAATTGAAATGACATATCATATTCATAGACTGGAGACTTATTATTGTTGACATTTCTACACTACCCAAAGCTAAGTATAAATTCATTGTAATACCTATCAAAATCCCAATGTCATTTTCAAAGAAATGGAAAAAAAAGATCCTAAAATACATATGGAACCACTAAGGACTCCAAACAGACAAAACAATCCTGAGAACAAAGAACATAAATGGAGGCTTCTCACTTCCTGACTTCAAAACACATTACAAAGACACAGGAATCAAAACTGTATGGTACTGACATAGACACAGATACATAGCCCTAAAGACCAGAATAAATAACCCCCAAGAAAACTCATAGATACATGGCCAAATGAAATCCACCAAGGTTCTAAGACAACAAATAGGGAAAGTATAGTTTTTTCAACAGTCAATAGGATGAAAATATAACTTACAGAAAGCTTACAAACATGTATCAGAAAAGGATCTAATGTCCAAAACATATAAGAAAAAACTACAACTCAAATGCAAAATAAGTTAAAAAATTAAAAAGGGTAAATAACTGGGTTCAGAAATGTGCAAAGACTTAAATAAGACATTTCCTGAAGAAGACATACAAATGGCTAACAGATATAGGAAAAGGCTCTCAACCTCACTAATCATCAGGGCAATGCAAATCAACACCTCACACCTGTTAGGCTGTGTATTATAAAGAAAAAAAATTAACAGTTTAAGGCCAAGATGTGGGGAATTGGCAACTTTGTACACTGCTGGTGGGAATGTAAAATGGTACAGCTATTATGAAAAAGAGTATGGGGGTTCCTTATAAAATTATAAACAGAAATATCATATGATTCAGCAATCACAGTTCTGGGTATATATACTAAGGAAATTAAATCAGTATCACAATGAGATGAACTTAGGTTCATTGCAGCGTTTTCCGTAATAGCCTAGATATGCAACCAACTTCACATAACAAGTAAGTGTCCTGTGCCTGAGCTAACCTTAGGTACTGGGAGATACTTAATCTTCAAAACAACTCCATAAGCCTCTTAGCCCCTTAGAGAGGACGAAAGCAATATTAGAGTTAAAAGTAACTTGTCCAAATTCCCTTAGTCTGAAATACTGAAACAAAAGTTCTACAGCAGGGGAAGCCTCATAAACACACAGCACCTGCCAGGGTTTACCCTAGCCTTGGAAGAACTGGGAAGGATAAGACCAAGGCAGGCCTGAGGAAAGATCAGAGGGTAGGCAGGACTCGGGTGTGGGGAGCAGAGGCAGGGCTGTCTGGATGGAGCAGTGGGTTGTAAGAAGAGCAGTGACCCTGGGTCCTGCTGCCCTGAGTCTCTGTCCTGGGCCTGGTCAATCCCAGGAGACCAGGTTAGCAGGGCTGTGAGAGCAAGTGTGTGAAGCAAGCCAGGCAGCCCCTTCACACAGTCCTCTAGAATCCCTGCCGGCCATGGAGGGTCTCTAGAGGCAGCTAGACGTGAATCCCTCTCAAATGGAAGCACCTTCAGCACATCAGCCTGGGGGAGGTGCTGAGGCTGAAATGAAACTGAGCACATGCAGTGATCCCAAATTATGTGTTCTGTGACTCATCCACCTCTGGGAGTGCCCCTTCCATAAGGAATAAACAGTGAGGACAAAAGTAAGGTGAAGCTACAAGTCCTGAAAGTGTAGAGGGAGAGAGTTCAACTCTCATCCACCACCTGACACTCACTATAAGAACTTGTTCTCCAGTGTCAACTGACTATGAGAGCTTTGTTCCCACTAGGATATGGCCATCATACGTGAATGTAAAAATGAAACCAAAATCCCTTGTGCAAAATACCCTCCAGGTACCAAACAGAAACCAAGCTTTCATATTTGGCAGTGAAAAAGCAATGAAAGAGTAGTCTTGTGAGAAAAAATTTCTGAATGGCAAAGCAAGAAAAGATGTCTATAAGCACAGTACAGTCAAAGGACATGGACAAAATAACTCTGTTATATCATTAAAATATGGAAAGAACAAATCAGAATTCTACACATATTTCCTTCTTCTTCCTGATTTCATATTCACCTTCCTTAGTCTCCAAAGAAGCAGGTGGAACCCAAGTGTTCTAGGAATCGTCTCGCTTTAGATCTTACCTGAGAGTTGTTCCCTACCTGAATCGTCATCAGCATCACTGCCATGTATGCTTTCCACGATCCATTCTGTACAAACACAACCATGAGCGTAAAGTTATTATACAAGTTTACCCACCCATTTCTCCTACTCGACTTGCTGGCTCACACAGCATCACCCTGGTCTTCCCTCCAGGTTCTCAGACCTCCCCTGTGCTCTGTGCAGACAGAGTCCTTCAATAAGACATTGATCACAGCTGAAAATTTCAAATGAGGGAGAGATGCTGAGAAAATCACCTTTCGACCCCTCACTTCTATAGACCCATTTATAGCTTTCGCTTTCAACCTTACCGACCTGAAATTCCAGATGTTACAGACACACTTGAAACACGGCTAGTGTGACCAAGCAATTGTGTGTTTTTTGCATTTTTTTAATAGAATGAGTTAATTATTGTTTGAACTAAATTAATTATAAATAGGCACATTTGGTTAGTGGTTACCACACAGGAAAGCTCAGCTCTAAGAAATCCAAAGATGAGAAGAGGCAACCAGCCACCCTTCCCCTGGTTGTTCTTTACTGCAGAAATTTTGATGGCCTGATCTGATCATTCGTATGTAGGTGTATCTTGGGCTCTTGGACCCATGCCAGGCATTGGGAGAGTCCTTGTGGACACTGAAATAGTATGGTCAACACTCAGATCCAAGAGGAATTCCCAGCAAGGAGCCCACTTGTAGACAGAGGTGAAGGGCATGGCCCAGTACACCTGTGCTAGACATAATCAGAGAGCAGGTGCAGAGGGGAGGGAGGGATTTCACTCTCGTCACGAGTCCATCCTTCTCACCCCTGACTCAAGAAGACTTGAGGAAGGCAGTGGAAAAGGCCCCTTAGCAGGTGAAAGATTTGTATACTGAAAACTACAGGACATTGCTGAAAGAAATTAAAGAAGAGACAAGTAATTGGAATGGCATACCATGTTCATAGACTGGATTATTAAATACTGTTGACATTTCTATACTACATAAAGTGATGTACACATATATCGCAACGATCCACAAAATTCGATGTCGTTATTATAGAGGTGGACAGAATCCTAAAATACATATGGAACCCCCCCAAGTAGATAAAACAATCTTGAGAGCAAAGAGCAATGATGGAGATTCACACTTCCTGAACTCAAAACACATAACAATGCCAAAGCAGTCAAAACAGCCTGCTACTGGCATCAGGACAGTGAGATAGACCAATGAAATACAATAGAGAGACCCCAAATAAACGCACATATATATGGCCAACTGATCTTTGCCAAGGTTCTAAGATTACCAAGTGAAGAAAGGATAGTCTCTTCAACAATCAACACAATGAAAAGGCAACCTATAGGATGGGAGGAAATATGTGTAAACCTTGTATCTGAATAAGGGGCCAATATCCAGAATATATAAGAAACTACTACAAGTCAATTTCAAAAAAACGGCGGGCAAATAACTGAGTTTAAAAATGGGTAAAAAGCTTCACTAGACATTTCTCCATAACGACATACAAGTGGTCAATCTACATATGAAAAGTTGCTCGACATCACTAAGCATCAGGGAAAAGGAAATCAAGCCACAAGGAGATATCACTCACACCTGTTAGGATGTGTATTATAAAAAGAAAATTAATGGATGTTGGCAAGGATGTGAAGAAGTGGAACTTTTGTACCCTGTAGTAATGTAAAATGGTGTAGCCATTATGGAAAACAGAATGGAGGTCCCCAAAAAATTATTGAGAACTATCATAAAATCCAGCAATCACTCATTCAGGTTTATATACAAAGGAGATAAAACAAGAATGTCCAAGAGATATCTACAATCTCATGTCCATTGCAGCATTATACACAAAAGACAACATAGGAAAACTGCCCAGTGTCCATGGGAAGATGAATTAATAAAGAAAATGTGGAGTATACATACAGTGGAATGTCATTCAGTCTTTGAAAAAGAAGGAAATCCTGCCATTTGCAGCAACACGAATGAACTTGGAGGACATTTGTAAGAGTGAAATAAGCCAGTCACAGAAAGTCAAAAACTGAAAGAAAACTCTGGGAAGCAGAGAGTAGAAGGGTGGTTCCAAGAGCTGGCAGGAGGTTGACATGGGAAGTCTCTGTTCAATGGTTATAATGTGTTATTTGCAAAATGGAAAAGTTCTAGACACATGCTGTACAACAAGGTGCATGTAGTCAACAGGACTGACTGGACACTTCAAAACTTATTAAGATGTTGGATTTCATTGTATGTGTACTTTTACAACAATAAAATATACATATGTAAAATAAATACAAAGTGGAAAAAAGGGAAAAAAGAAGAAAAATAAGGAAAGGGAGTCAACAGAGGGAAAGAAGAAAGGAGGAAGGGTCTCGAATGTACACAGGTATCAGGAGATAATGGGAGAGAAGCTCATCACCCCAGGCTTTAAAGAAGACATCTCTCCAGAGTTCACTCCAGCAAGAGGGGGATGTCCTTTCTCTTCCCCATTCAACCAGAAGCCCCAGTAGCATCCTAAGTGCGGGCCAGGCTGCGCTCAGGTGTATACTTTTCCTTGATCTCTAAACCAACCACCCCTGACACCCCCATGGCTCAGGTGCCCTTCCTGTATCTCCTTCCACTTCTCTAAAGCATTTCCCTCTTCAAGTCCAGCCCGAGGCTCCAGTCCTGTCCTCACACATGGGGTCCACCGGGCGGGTCTCTGAGTTCTTAGAGCCTCCCTGTGAGTAGCAGGCACTGAATCACACACCAGGGTTCCCCTCAGCACCATCAGGAAACTACGATCTAGGGATGGAGGATTTCTAGAACAACTTTACTCATAGACAGTTTCTCGGGTAAACAAGTGACATTTTACAGTCAAGCATTTTCAGTTTTTTCTTTGGTGGGGAAAATATTGACACATATAAGGCAATCATATTCTACTAAAGTATGTATTTCTTAAAGGACTCACTATCGAAAAAAAAATTTTTAAGTATAACTTTCCATGTTTTAATTGACTTTACTCCCAGACTTGTTTTCTTGCAAAAGCCTTCAGAAGATACCAAGAACCTACTTCATCTGGCAGTTTGCACAGCAACATGAGTGGAGATGCTCTTGTCACACTGATTGGTTTCTCTGTCCCACCTTGCAAAGCACAACCTCCTCTCCGCCCTCCTGGGAAGGGAGCCAGTGCCCACCCTGAGCTCAATCCCTGGGGTAGGTCTCTTGGTTCTGTCTTCATTGTATGCAGTGTTTCTTGCCCAGCACACACAAACAGGGCCGGCACAAGTGATGGAAGACAGACTTTCCACAGGAGAAGGACATTTCGTTTTCTTAGCACAGAATCTGATGGTGAATATTAGCCTCAAAGGAGAAAGGTGGAGTGAATTTCCTCTATCTACTCCCGGATGCTCGCCCAGCACTAGGTGCTTCAGGTGACGGGGGAGGACTCATCCCAAGGCTTTAATAGGAAACAGTTAGAATGAGGGAAGTGGCAGAGAGATGTATCATAACCATTCAGAATGCTATGAGACCTACTAAGAGATGAGATTTATTACTAAATGAAGTTGTAATTGACCCAGTAGTAGGGATTCTGAAACCCAGTTTTGTTCACTAAGAATCCAGCCATGGAGCAACTAAGCCCGTGCGCCACAGCTACTGAAGCCCGTGCACCTAGAGCCCGTGCTCCACAACAAGAGAAGCCACCGCAATGAGAAGCCCGCGCACTGCAACGAAGACCCAACGCAGCCAAAAAAAAAAAAAGAATCCAGTAAACATTTGCCTGGGTGGTGACAGGATTTGTTTTCCAGGTTAAATGAGATTCACTTAGTATAAAATCAATGCACACATTGAAAGTGTATAGTTTATTTACTTTTATCTCCATACTCATTCATGATGCAATGGTGATGGGAATATTTTTTAGAAAGTTGGCACAGTAACAGTGATGTTTAGGGGAACATAAATCGAGGGAAACACAACACAAAAAGTTCACATACACACACAGAATCATACCACTCATCTGACATACAGACACACCCAGTCCCATGCACACAAACCTACACCACCTAACCGTAATACAGCTTCTTCCTGGGACTATAGTAATTGGTCACATTACTTGTAAATCATTTTCTATCACCAGGACCCCTACTCTCATTCCCAGCACAAATTTGGAATCAGTTTGGCCTCTACACTAAAACCAGCAAGAACGTCCCACTTTCTCATCTTCAAAGTTTTCCTCCCCAAGGGACTGATTCCAGAATACATACCGTTTTCACATTCTGTGGAGGCCGCCTGCAATTACAGAAGAGAAAACACGATGAGGATAAGATCACAGTGATGCTCAGGTCTTTTGTTCATTTGGTGACAGTAGAAAACCTGATAAGAAACAGTGGTCCAGGGAAACCAGCAAGGGCTATCAGAGCAAATCTACTCGGGCTGAAAGGCAAGAATTTTGCTTGGAGGATGGAACTTCCATGTCCATTTAGGTTGGAAATTACAGAATTCTTTTCTTAGAGGAAAAATTGCTGCAGGAGAGAGAGCTCCGTACTCTACAGGCTGTAATGGATGCTGTCAATTTTAATGTCCTGTGGAATCAGGCACCATGAGTTGGAAATAGACTCTCACTCCACATACTCCCAACCAAGGGAACTGTATGTATCTGGAATGAATACCCTCAAATATTCATAACTTAATTCTATTGAAAGAGAAATAAAGCAATATTTGTATCTCAGACCAGACAAACTCCAGCTTACCTTGGGAATACACAGAGCCTCTTCTTCTGTCCTATCGCAATGCAGGTCATCCGCCACATCTTTAGGGAGAGCTGGAGGGACACAGAGTAACTGTCAGGACACTGGCGATTCTGCTCAGGAATTACTCAGGGGTTTTCTTCTCGAAGAGGACGTGGGGTGGTGTGTATGGATGTGGGAGGTTACTAAGTGTGGGCTGAGCTGGTGTTGGGCTGTCCTCTTTGGGGGATGAAGGAAGGCAAAGGACGAGAGGAAGGAAATGAAAACAGAGCTTTGGCTTTCTAGCTAAGGGGAGCCTAATCAAAAGGGAAGAGTCGGTCTAAAACATGGTAAACACTAAAATGCATGCTCTGTTTCAATGACAGAGACCCATGACCCATCCTGCCTGTTTTGAGCTTCTGCTAAATTGCCACTGTCTCTTGAGTTTTCCCAGATCACTCTTCCCCCAGCATCCACAATTCCAGCTACTGTATTTATCATGTCTTCTATTGTATAATATTTTATACTTGATTAACAGCAACCTCTATTAAAGAACTGAATTCAATCCTAGACAAAATATGCTATATTTATTCACTAATCACTTGTCTTAAAGAAAATCAATATACAAGATTTGACAAAACTGAAATCCTACCATTTAGATACAGCCACTATCAATTGTATTTTTCTCCCAGTCTTTGTTTTCTATACAATGTACGTATGTCCACTGAGTCAGTGGCTGTCCATACTCTAGGGAGCTGTTCCATAAGTGGGACACTTCATTCTGAAGAGGGAGCACGGACTGAGCACAGCCTGTCTCTAACCCAGCTGTGCAGGAGATTTGTACAGGCTAACAATCAGGTTCCACTTTGAGTCCTTGGGTGTGGGCTACAGGAGTTGACCAATTCTAAGGCTTATGGTAATGTTATCCAATGCAATAAAATATCTCCCTGATTCTTATCTGCTTTTGGCCTTGTTTAAGCAATGACACCAGCACTGACAGATATGACCTGTACCGTATACATGGGGTCTCACACCTCTCAGAATCTGTGAGCTGACCAGGAGAATGCAGGTCCTGAGGTGAATTTCACACTAATGACTGTGCCAAAGTCAACTGGTAAGTCCACCCATAGCTGCCCTGGGTTCTGTGACCACTAAGGCCACCTGATGGGCAAGGTCTGGACCTCTGGAGATGCTAGTACTTCCAGCCATGGACACGGATGCAGGGACGCCCTTGCTCCATGACTGAGGATCCCTTGGCTGAGTGGTAAGTGCAGGTCAGGGATCCAGAGCATCCACACTGGGACCCACCCCTGGGCTCTCAGTTTGGCTTTTCCACGTAGGAGGTCAAGAGCTTAGAACATTTACCTCTGCCCCATCTCCTTCTGAGGAAAAGGAATATTAACCAAATCTGGGGAACAGCTGTGTTGAGGGAAGAACAAGGTGATGTACAGACAGTGTGCAGTGGTGATGAATTTATTTAGAAAGTTGACAGGTGAATTGTGCTGTGTAAGAGGGAAATCTCTCCTGAGAAAACACACACACTCACACATGCAGGTTCACAATCACACTACATAGTCTCACACATGGACCCCACCCCAACCCTGATACACACAAACCCACATCATCTAAATGATGCAGTTACTTCCAGGATCATAGAGCTTGGGCATGGCTCTTTACTGGGAAATCTGTCTCTAGCTCTACACCCCCAGCTCTCATCCCTGTAGGGACCCTGAATCAGGGTCTCTCTCCAACCAAAGCCAGCAAGAGAGTCCCACCTTCTTCATCATCTAGATTGTTCCTCAGCAGAGGGGTGGTCTCTGAATACATACCGTTTTCGTCTGCTGTCCCATCCACCTGTGATTAGAGAATAGAAAACAGTGTGAGGATCTCAGCATCCTGTGCTCTGTGGACACAGGTATTTTATCTCTTTTTTGTCCTGAGAAAATCAAATGGGAAACTGTTGTTGAATCAATGGCCCCAAAAGAAAACAGAGAAGACAGCTGTGGGAAAGACTGGAGCTTTTCCTGGAAGATCTCTCAGGTCCATTTTGAGGAGCAAATACAAAATTCTATTTCAAGGAGGGAAATTTTCTGCTGAGGAAAGTGTGTCCGACTATACAGTTTCTAACTGATGTTGTCATTTTTTAAATGGCCTTTTGAATGAGTTATCTGTTGGGAAAGACCTTCAATCAACATTCATCCAACCAAGCAAAATCATATACATCAGCTGTCTTGAACATTATAGATCTTCATATCTGAAATCAACTGGAAAAGAAAGAAATGAAGCAAACTTTTCATCTCTGATAAATAAGGGGAGCTTACCCTGGAGGTAGATGGAGCCTCTTCCTCTGTCCTCACATTGGGCAGTTCCTCCAGCAGGTCCTCAGGGGGCTCTAGGAGGACACAGAGTAAGTGTCAGGACACTGGTGTTGCTGCTCAGGAATTACTCAGAGAGCCTCGTTAATGTGGACGCAGGGTGGGAGGGTATGGATGCAGGTGGTTAATGAGCGTGGACTGAGCTGCTCTTGGACAAACCTCCCTGGCGGGTGGAGGAAGGCAAAGGGGAGGGACATTTCAGAAATGAGGAAGAGGGCCTTTAGCTTTCTAGCTGTAGGGAACCTAATCAATTTGAAAGTGTCAGTCTGAAAAAGCTTAAACACTAACGTCGCACTATGTTTCCGTATAGCGTCCCATGGCTCCTCTGCCCATTTTCAAGTCCCTCCAAATCCCCCTTCTTCTTGAAATGTTACAAGACTATTTCAGCTTCCTTATAATCAAATATGTTGCGCTTTCGTTCATCATCCATTCTGTTGGATTTTTGACTTATTTTATTGTGATGAAATATACATAATATTTATGCTTTTCATAATTTTTAAGTATACAGTTCAGTAGCATTTCTTACTTTCACAATGCTGTGTACCCATCAACACAATCTACATCTTAATCTTTTTCATCATTTCAACATAACCTCTGTACCCATTAAATCATAATCCACCTTACCCCTGCCTCCTGGCCTTGGTAATTTCTACTTCCGGTGTCTGTGAGTTTGCCTACACTAGGTACCTCATACAAGTGGAATCATATAATATTTGTCTTCTGTGCCTGCCTTATTTCACTAACAATAATATATTTTTTTATATTATTTGGATCATTCATTTTGTAGCATAATTCAATATTTAATTCCTTTTTATGGTTGAAAATTATTCCATTCTGTGTATATATCACATTTTATTTATCCATTCATCACATGATAGACTTTGGATTGTTTCTATCTTTTGGCTACTAAGAATAATGATACTATGAACATTAGTGTACAGATTTCTGTATGGCACCATAATGGTGACAAATAATATTGTGCATATTTCAAATATCATTGAATATAACAACACAAGGTGTGACTCTTAGGTGAACTATGGACTTTTAATTAATAAAAATATACTTATATTGTTTCACTAATTGTAGCAAATGTACCTCACATATGTTATATATTATTAATAGCTGAAACTGGAGTGATAGGATACAGGAATTTTCTGTATTGCCTGTACAACTTTTATGTCAATATAATCCTGTTCTAAATAATGTCTAATAATTTAAAGAAATCTCCAAACATGGTTTCAGGGAGGGATGTTTTGTTGCTAACGTTCAAAAACCAGCTAATGTCTAAACCATAACTAGAGACCATCTTCACTCTTAAACATGAACCAAATGTTGAATTTCAAATGCATGTTTACTTCCATGGTTAAAACAGTACCAGCTGGCTTAGTAAGTTTCAATTTGAACACATGAAATAAAAGAAGAATACTGCTTAATATTTCATAGTTTTTTCTTAAATATGAGGCACTGAATAAACTAGAATAATTATTCTTGAGTGAACCTAATGAGAAATTTTCCACAGTACCTTCAGCTGGGTCATTTATAGGGTGCACCCTAAAGCGTGGCCAGATGTGGATCCTTTTCACCCAGCCAGGGGTTGATATTCTTGACCTCCAGTGAGTGTTTCCTCTCGCATCCTGGAAGCAGCATCCTGGGAAATGCATTACAATAGAGACAACTATTGATGTCTTGCTGGCAGAAGACCATGGGGAAATTAGCAATAATTTATTCACAGTTCAATCCTTTGGTCCCTTTCCTCACCAGCTGCCCAGCAGAGCCTCCTGAATCAAAGTTGGACTTAGGAAGACCTTGCAGTTTGGTGTGCAATGAAAACACCCAACAGACAGGTTTTGTGGGCAAATATCTTTATTTAACTGAGAACGTCTAGAAACTCAGCAAACCATTGGGACCATGACTGATGGACTGGGTTCAAATCCCGTATAGAAGAAGCATGTACTTGGGAAAGATATGTAGATCCCTCTTTGCCTCAGTTCCCTGTTCTGAGATGTAGAAATGTTAATATGGCCTACTTTTAGCATTATGTCATGTGGCCAAAAATGATGGAATACAGGTAAAATGTTAGAAAAATAAAGGACCGGTGCTTCACAAATGCTCTATAAGTGTTCAATCCTGAATGAGGCAAGAATAAGCTGGACATTTCATAGTTGTTGAAAGCAGAGAAGGGATTTGATGGCTCCAATTAAAGGGGGGATGCAAGCTTACTCTTCAGCTTTTTCATGGGAACAATGCTTTACAGCTCATGGAGAATATCCATTATCACGTCTGACACCCAGCCCTGTTGGTGGTGAAAGGGGGGGCAAAGTGGGGGCTGTAACCCATATGTTATGGTGGAGGGTGTGGAAATTTAGAGAGATAAGTGACTGTCCAAGAGTCACAACCAAGATGAATGATGGATCTCGGACAGGAATGGGTTGGTTCCCTGAGGACAAAGACCCCTGCACCGCTGAGGCCTGCCCAGGGCACAGAGATCCTGCCCTGGAGCCCCGAACCAGGAGTTCCCCTCACTCTCTCTAATTCTCCTGCCCCAAGTGTTCTGTGGGTGAGAGCTGACGCCCTGGAGGAGCTGCCTGAGCCTAGAAAAGAACCCAAATCCTCACCCTACTTTTCGTCTCTATATTTCAATCCCTCATCCAAAATACAACAGTTTCTGCCGAACAAAGCCCCTCTGAAGGACCACAGGAATTCCAACTGTGTCCATTCTCCCCAGCCTCTTCATATTGTCAACTATCTCACAAGCATCCTTCACAACGACCAGCTCACCATGCTGAGTGACCAGTGGTCTGTTAGGCTGCTAGGCTGGCTTGGAGCTCAGAACCTTCTAAACAAAAGGCCACATGACGGCTCTACCAAGAATCAGCTTCCCTTCAATTGACCAAGCCTGGATGAGTAGTTATCATGAATTAACTGGGGAGGTGGCCATCTGTGCTGGACTTTGGTGGCTTAATTAAGTCTGTGATGCTCAAAGTCTCACTGACAATTGATCTGAGCACCCATTCGAGCAGCCTGGACCAAGGGCTTGCTAAGAATGGGCAAGCGTTCAAGTCTTTCCTCACTAAAATTCCAGCTCTATAAACTGATCATTTTCTAGACCCTGTAGTGGAAGGCAATAGAATCCCACATTGATTTTGAAAGTCATCTCCATACTCAGAGGCTGCAGACCCCACCCCGGGATTCTCCTTGAGAATCACCAGACAGACCCTCCTTCCCTCAGTGACCAAATGTTCATTCCACTAATGTGATGGCACTGGCCCTTCTCACCAAACTCCCTGGCAGCCGCCAATCAGCCAGTGATCTTGTCCACAGCAACCCATGGAAATCCAACCAGTGAATCCCAGCTTCTTTCCTTTATAAAACTTGCTGGAGGGGCTTCCCTGGTGGCGTAGTGGTTGAGAGTCTGCCTGCCGGTGCAGGGGACACGGGTTCGAGCCCTGGTCTGGGAAGATCCCACATGCCGCGGAGCAACTAGGCCCGTGAGCCACAGCTGCTGAGCCTGCGCATCTGGAGCCTGTGCTCCACAACAAGAGAGGCCGCGACAGTGAGAGGCCCGCACACTGCGATGAAGCGTGGCCCCCACTCGCCGCAACTGGAGAAAGCCCTCGCACAGAAACGAAGACCCAGCACAGCCATAAATAAATAAATATTAAAAAAAAAAAAATTTCTGGATTTAGACCTTGAATATTTGGTTTCAGATTTTGACAGTTACATTTAGAAGAGTTGAGCTGTAATTCCCCTTTCCTCCTATAATGACCATTGCTGAGGAGATATGAAGATTCTCCTGCTTCAGTAAAAGCATAATGAGTGAGTTCCCTTTATCTGTTCTCTGGTAGAGTGTGTACAAAATTGGCATTTGGAGATAGTATGTTTTTCTAAATTTAGGAAAATATTTAAGGCAGCTGGCTTAAGAAGAATCAAAGCTGACAGAAGAATCAAAAATATATATTAAGTAATATAACAAACTATAAAACATACTTATAACTCTGTAGATAAATGTGGTAGAAATGAAAAAAGAAAAAAAAAAAGATGAGGAACATATATCAGTAAAAGTTAACCAGCCCATTTGAAGGAACAGCCTTCAGAGGATGAATATGAACCTACCTCCAAAACAATTCAGGTTGCCCATTTTCAAACTCTCAAGGGGTGACAGGTGAGAGCTTCTCACCTGTCACCCTATGTGAACCTCTCAGTTCACAGAGTGGCAGTTGGAACGGAATGCCAAGATGTGCATCATATTAACATACTGACAGGTCACCATAAAACTTTCACAGTGAACTGGACTCTGCACGGGATGGGTCCAACTGCTGCTGTCTAGAAAGTGTGTTTCCAAGAACAAGTTTGGCTCTTCAGAGCAAACATTTTATTTCCAAAATTGAATCTCAGGCGCACAATTTACTCTCTGATTAAGAAAATAATTTATATGGGAGAAAATGATCTGCCCCCCAAATACAGTTGATAGTGAACATTTCAGGGTGGAGACGGACAAGGCTAACACGTTGAGAATAAAAAGAGGTTCTATTCTTGACTGAAATATCATCCTGTTGCTGAATGCAAGTCCATGCGCCTGATACACAGTGAGGCCAAACAATACCAAAATGTCGAGTTTGGAGCAGAGGAGCAGAGAAAGGTTTATTGCAGGGCCAGGCAAGGAGACTGGCGGCTCATGCCTTAAAAAACCCTGAACTCCCCAAAAGCTTTCAGCAAAGCCCTTTCATGGGAAAGGTTAGGGAGGGGTGTGGTTAGTTGCTTCAAACTTCTAAGGTCAGATCCTTTTTTCTTGAGGTCAGGTCATGGTCAGGTCACGATGTTCCTGTAAGCCTCCATCAAAACAAATGTTACTCTCTGGACTGACAAGAAAGGGCAAGGTCCCAAGGCTCAACTCTTGCCCTCCAGGGTCCAGGTCCCGGCCAAGAGGAGGGGGTCCGTGTGCAGGCTGGTGACCCTGGCCGGGAGTGTCCGTCCAGCAACCAGTCTGGGTCCTCCCACCGGTGCCCAGGCCTGCTTGAAGAAGCAGATCTCAGGTGGCGGTGCCCTCCAGGCCAGGTCCCCAGACCCTGCCCAGCCTTCATCACTGAGGGAGCCAGGCGCCCAGGACCCTGCCAGCCCTCAGGCTTTTCCTTTAAACTGGAGAGAATCATTTGTAGCAAATACCAGTCAGGTGAATTCCCAGCTCCCAGCAATTGCCCTTCTTGGAGAACAGCCCAACCACAGCGGCGGACCTGCAGTAATGATGTGCAAAGTCCTTGCAGCTGAACCCTGACCTCTGGCCACCTCCTGGGGTGGGTGGGCAGCTGATCAAAGCTGGAGCAAGTTGTGAAACTTGAGCAGAGAGTCTGAAGCTGGCTGAAGCTCTTACCTGGATGACAGTGTCCGTGTTCTCCAGGTGCTGAGGCCTCTGTGCACCACGACCCATGGGGACCGCCGCCGCCATTAGGTCGCCGAGGCAGGGACGGCAGGAGAGGGATGGGGTGGTGCCGCTTCGAGGCCTGGGCCTGGCGGGTGGGCGGCCGTGCCGAGGGCTCTGGAGCTCCGCGGGACACGGCCCTCAGCCTGTCCCCAGCTCACCCGGCTGCCAGAGGCCGAAAGGCCTGGAGGGACCCGGGGAGGAGGCTGCAGTCTTCCTCTCACTGCACTCTGCCATGAGGGCCACGGCCAGGTAGAGGAGGACCTCTAACCGCTGCGCTAAGGGTCTTGCACTAAAGCTTCTCACGCTGAGGATCTCGCAATTATAGGGGTTGGACGCCTGCCCCGCCCCTATTACAATCTCCATCCATTTCTACTCTTCCTCCCCAC
Source organism: Balaenoptera borealis (assembly GCF_965194805.1). Lineage (NCBI taxonomy): Eukaryota > Metazoa > Chordata > Mammalia > Artiodactyla > Balaenopteridae > Balaenoptera > Balaenoptera borealis. The sequence continues at coordinate 7,254,697 of NC_138860.1, forward strand.
ACTTTTCTAGATAAAACAATTTAAAGTGTAAGATTTAATCTTATTATAACAAAGTTAAGTTTTCATGTCTAATGTCTAGTTGTATTCTTAGTGTCCTATAAATTCGGTTTTTCTCCTCACAGAAATTAATATTTTTGCCTCGTATTGCAAGTCTATTTCCAATTTGTCACTGTCTTTTTATCAGTTACTTTTACTTATATCATGAAGACATCTATTTTATTTTCAAAAATCAGTAATTCAAATATTTTTATTTGTTATTTTTGGCTGTGGGAAAGGTAAGGAGGAAGAATATTATGACTAATATTCATATTAAGGGCTAAATACTCCTTTAAGAAACAATTTTACTAATTAGGAAAATAACTACAGGTGCTTCAAGACAAAACTTCTATTAAACAATTTTGAATATTTCTAAAGGTATATGTCAAAATGGGCTAATTAACTTTTTAGGATAATGATACAACTTTTTCCCAGAAATAATACATAGTCATAATTATCCTGATATATTCATAAAGTCAGCTGAGTGTTTTGTAAAGCACATGTGGTAATTTATATCTCAAATAAAAAGCTCAGAACATTTTGGAAGTGATAATGATGGTACATCAATGATTCATTCATTTGAACAGATTAGATACACGATGTGTCTATTTATCAGATAATGAACTTGTAGGTGTTTGCTGAGAAAACAGGGGCATATTCAATAAACGTAAGTTAAAGAGCATTAGATGGATTTGTTATTCAAATAAATTTGTAATGTCCTATTCATGATTTCAACGGTGGAAAATTAACTGAGTTTTAACATAGCTCCAATTTGCTAAGTAGATTTGTATTTCTTTGACCAAGCAACATATCGGTTTTTTGAAATGTTTCCTATAGTGGATTCAACAACTGTTTATAAAAGTTGGTGACAATTTATAATAATTAAACAGGGTAAATCATGTAAAAACAATGAAATAAGGCCAACTTAGGGAACATCACTCTGTTAAAGACATAGTACCTTGAACATTCTAAGTCCTGCTGACTATAAAAAGCATGATCTATTACTGTTATGGACTGCATCTTTGTGTCCCCCCTCCCAAATTTATATATTGAAACCCTAACCTTCAGTGGGATGGTCCAAGGAGGTGGGGACTTTGGGAGGTAATTAGGGCATGAGAGTAGAGTCCCCATGGTGACATTAGTGTCCTTATAAAAAGAGGAACAGAGCTAGACTTTTCTTTCTTTTTGTCATGTGAGGATAAATGAGAAGATGGCCATGGGTAAACCAGTAAGAGGGCATTCACCAGAACCTGACCTTGCTGCACTTGATCTTGAACTTTCAACCTTTAGAACTATGAGAAACAATAATTATTGACATCTGGAAGGAGGAGAATAGGAAGAGAAGAGTCAGGCAGGTCCAAGGCCACCCAGGGCAGGAGAATAACCATATAGGGTAGCTCAGGGCAGAGCCAGACTTCGCCGTGGGCCCCTCCATCTGGGTGGGCCCAGACCTGCTGACTCGAGCCCCATCTCCTGCTCAGGCCACTCATGGTGACAAAGACAGATTCAATGGTGCAGACCTCTGGTCAGGAGACAGGGACATGCTAAGAAAGTGTGGGAGGAGGCCTGCCGAGAGAGTTCATAGATCTAATATAAGATCCCAGGACCCCCAGAGCCTGGATGAGACCAGGTCCTCCAGAACGACAATCATAAAAAGAGGGAAAGAGGAGATGGGGAAGGGTTACAAGGAAGAGTCTATGGATCTGAAAAAGAAAATTTAAAAAAAGACTTGAAAGAGGAAAGAAATTACCATCAGCTGGTTGCTCTCCTTGTCAGAATCTTCGTCATCTGCCATGTAGTGTTCTGGGGTCCAAGGGCAGCAGCCATGTTGGGGTGGCCGTGGGAAAGGAAAGGGGAGATTTAGAGTTGGGATGTGACCTCGAGACCCCTGTGCCCTCATCTCCACGGACCTCCCAGGGCCTCAATGGTTCCACCTCTGCAATGAAGGAGTGGGTCTCTGACCCCCAACATAAGGTTGCCGCCCTTACCTTCCCTACGTGTGACCAGGAATGAGGCCCGTGTCACCCTGTTCCTCCTACAGGCACTCACTGTCTCCATGCAGTTCTGCCCATGACCTTGCCTTGCTCCTGCTCCCTCTGCTTCCTCACTACTTCCTTCCTCGTTTCTCTCCCCTAATTACTGCTCCTTTCCTTCCTCCTTGTACCACCACTAATCCTAGAGTTCTCCAAAGTGGGCACATTGCCACCATCTCCAATCAGTTGATTGTTTAATCAACCAATCCATCCATCCCAGGGAGTACCTGGCATGGGACTGACAGTGTGTTGGGCCCTGGGGGAGGGAAGGACAAAAAAAATCCACAAAGTAGGAACTCTCCTATTGCCTGGGGTAACCTTAGGTACCTGGGAGATAATTTATGCTCACACCACCGTAAGTTTCCCAGAGGATGAAAACACAATCAGAGGGAAACTAACATGTCCAATTTCGTTTAGCCAGAAAATTGCAACAAGGGTCCTCCATAAATGTACCTGCCGGGAATTACCCTGAGATTTAGAAGGACTGGTATGAATGAGACCTGATAAGGTGTGAGGAAAGGTCACAGGCTGGGCAGGACTGGGGCGGGGGGAGCGGGGGCAGGGCTGTCTGGATGGAGCAGTGGGTTCTGAGAGGTGCAGTGACCCCGAGTCCTGCTGCCCTGAGTCTCTGTCCTGGGCCTGGTCAACCCCAGGAGACCAGGTCAGCAGGGCTCTGACAGCAAGTGTGTGAAGAAGCCCAGCAGCCCCTTCACACAGTCCTCTAGAATTTTTGCCGCCCATGGAGGGTCTCTAGGGGCAGCTGGACGTGGACCCCTCTCAAATGGAAGCATGTCAGCACATCAGCCTTGGGGAAGTGCAGAGGCTGAGATGAACTCAAGGAGACTGAGCACATGCAGTGATCCCAGAGCACGTGTTCTGTGACTCATCCACCTCTGGGGCTGTCCTTTACATGAGGAACAAACAGTGAGGACAAAACACGAGGTGAAGCCACAAGTCCTGAAAGTGCAGAGGGAGAGAGTTCACTTCTCATCCACCACCCGACACTTTCTAGAAGAACTTGGTCTCCAGTTTCAAGGGCCCATGACAGTTTTGACCCACAGGTTCTGTCCATCATAGGTCAACACGCAAAAGAAAACAAAGCTTCCCGTGCACAATACCCTAGATGTTGCTAACCAGAAACCAAGCTTCCATATTAGGCAGTGACAAGCGCAAGAAAGAGCAGCTCATGTGGAAAAGATCATTTTTGAGGAGCAAATCAAGAAAAGGTGATTATAGAGCACAGTCACGTCTAAGGACACAATTTCTCTCTATTGTATCATCAAAATATGAAAAAAACAAGGCAGAACTCTACACATATTTTATTCTTCTTCCTGATTTCATATCCACCTTCCTCAGTCTCCAAAGCAGGAGATATAACCCTAAAGTTCCAGGAACCCTCTGCCATTAGAGCCTACCTAAGTGTTGTTCCTACCTGTATCCTCTTCCACAACACTGCCACAAATGCTCTCCAAATTCCATTCTGTAGAAACACAAACGTGAATTTACAAGTCTTATGGATACATTTAAAATGGGACTAGTGTGACTGAGTAATTGGATATTTTGTTTTATTTTAATACATTGAGTTAATCATTGATTGAATTAAATAAATTATAACAGGCACATCTAGCTAGTGGCTACCACACTGTAATACACATCTTTCTCTCTCTCTCTCTCCATATATATATACACATGGAGGATGTTACCACCCCTCCCCTGGTGATTCCCTTCTGTATGGTCTACCCATTCAAGATGGCTGTCTGCTGACAGTTTACCAAAGGAAAAACCTCTGCCCCGTGAAGGTACTTAGCCCAAGGGCGTAAGAGGGATGTGTCCCTCTGCTGGTTTCCCGGGTAACTGATGAGCCCATCTGCTGAATATTCCCCCTACAAATGGTAACCTCCCTATTCCACCCAGAGTGAAGAATGCTGCTACTGCTGCTGCTGCGTTCTGCCTGCCATCATCTGTCTACAGTGGGATGTCTCTCCAGGACCACTTTGCTTCTGACGTGAAAGATCTCCCATCTATTAAACCATTAATGTCTCTGTCCCTGACTCCGGGCTCTTTCTTTAGCCCCGAGGCTGAGCAAGTACAGGGCTTGCAGGCCTGAGAGGTACAGCCCAACACCTTCTGCAGAGTAGTTTGCTGGCCTGATTTGATGATTCATTTGTAGGTGTTTCCTAGGCTCATGCACACTTGCCAGGCACTCATGAGACCTTGGGGACACTGAAACAGTAATTTCAACACCCAGATCCTAGAGGAATTCCCGACAGGTGTTCCACTTGAGGGGAGAGGTAATGAGCATGGCCCAGTGCACCTGTGCTAGATATAATCAGTGAGCAGGTGCAGAAGGGAGGAAGGGACATTCACTCACTTCATGAGGCCATCCTTCTCACCACTGACTCTGAAACACCCAGGGAAGGAAGGGACAAAATGCCCTTAGAAGGTAAATGGCCTGTACACTGAAAACTACAAACCACTGCTGAAAGAATTAAACAAGGAACAAATAATTGAAATGACATATCATATTCATAGACTGGAGACTTATTATTGTTGACATTTCTACACTACCCAAAGCTAAGTATAAATTCATTGTAATACCTATCAAAATCCCAATGTCATTTTCAAAGAAATGGAAAAAAAAGATCCTAAAATACATATGGAACCACTAAGGACTCCAAACAGACAAAACAATCCTGAGAACAAAGAACATAAATGGAGGCTTCTCACTTCCTGACTTCAAAACACATTACAAAGACACAGGAATCAAAACTGTATGGTACTGACATAGACACAGATACATAGCCCTAAAGACCAGAATAAATAACCCCCAAGAAAACTCATAGATACATGGCCAAATGAAATCCACCAAGGTTCTAAGACAACAAATAGGGAAAGTATAGTTTTTTCAACAGTCAATAGGATGAAAATATAACTTACAGAAAGCTTACAAACATGTATCAGAAAAGGATCTAATGTCCAAAACATATAAGAAAAAACTACAACTCAAATGCAAAATAAGTTAAAAAATTAAAAAGGGTAAATAACTGGGTTCAGAAATGTGCAAAGACTTAAATAAGACATTTCCTGAAGAAGACATACAAATGGCTAACAGATATAGGAAAAGGCTCTCAACCTCACTAATCATCAGGGCAATGCAAATCAACACCTCACACCTGTTAGGCTGTGTATTATAAAGAAAAAAAATTAACAGTTTAAGGCCAAGATGTGGGGAATTGGCAACTTTGTACACTGCTGGTGGGAATGTAAAATGGTGCAGCTATTATGAAAAAGAGTATGGGGGTTCCTTATAAAATTATAAACAGAAATATCATATGATTCAGCAATCACAGTTCTGGGTATATATACTAAGGAAATTAAATCAGTATCACAATGAGATGAACTTAGGTTCATTGCAGCGTTTTCCACAATAGCCTAGATATGCAACCAACTTCACATAACAAGTAAGTGTCCTGTGCCTGAGCTAACCTTAGGTACTGGGAGATACTTAATCTTCAAAACAACTCCATAAGTCTCTTAGCCCCTTAGAGAGGATGAAAGCAATATTAGAGCTAAAAGTAGCTTGTCCAAATTCCCTTAGTCTGGAATACTGAAACAAAAGTTCTACAGCAGAGGAAGCCTCATAAACACACAGCACCTGCCAGGGTTTACCCCAGCCTTGGAAGGACTGGGAAGGATAAGACCAAGGCAGGCCTGAGGAAAGGTCAGAGGGTAGGCAGGACTGGGGTGTGGGGAGCAGGGGCAGGGCTGTCTGGATGGAGCAGTGGGTTGTAAGAAGAGCAGTGACCCTGGGTCCTGCTGCCCTGAGTCTCTGTCCTGGGCCTGGTCAATCCCAGGAGACCAGGTTAGCAGGGCTGTGAGAGCAAGTGTATGAAGCAAGCCAGGCAGCCCCTTCACACAGTCCTCTAGAATCCCTGCCAGCCATGGAGGGTCTCTAGGGGCAGCTGGACGTGGACCCCTCTCAAATGGAAGCACCTTCAGCACATCAGCCTGGGGGAGGTGCTGAGGCTGAAATGAGGAGACTGAGCACATGCAGTGATCCCAGAGCATGTGTTCTGTGACTCATCCACCTCTGGGAGCGCCCTATCCATGAGGACTAAACAGTGAGGACAAAAGTAAGGTGAAGCTACAAGTCCTGAAAGTGTAGAGGGAGAGAGTTCAACTCTCATCCACCACCTGACACTCACTATAAGAACTTGTTCTCCAGTGTCAAGTGACTGTGAGAGTTTTGTTCCCACTAGGATATGGCCATCGTACATGAATGTAAAAATGAAACCAAAATCCCTTCTACAAAATACCCTCCAGATACCAAACAGAAACCAAGCTTTCATATTTGGCAGTGAAAAAGCAATGAAAGAGTAGTCTTGTGAGAAAGAAAACTTCTGAATGGCAAAGCAAGAAAAGATGACTATAAGCACAGTACAGTCAAAGGACATGGACACAATAACTCTATTATATCATTAAAATATGGAAGGAACAAATCAGAATTCTACACGTATTTCATTCTTCTTCCTGATTTCATATTCACCTTCCTTAGTCTCCAAAGAAGCAGGTGGAACCCAAGTGTTCTAGGAATCATCTCGCTTTACATCCGACCTGAGAGTCGTTCCCTACCTGAATCGTCATCAGCATCACTGCCATGTATGCTCTCCACGATCCATTCTGTACAAACACAACCATGAGCATAAAGTTATTATACAAGTTGACCCACCCATTTCTCCTACTCGACTTGCTGGCTCACACAGCATCACCCTGGTCTTCCCTCCAGGTTCTCAGACCTCCCCTGTGCTCTGTGCAGACAGAGTCCTTCAGTAAGACATTGATCACAGCTGAAAATTTCAAATGAGGGAGAGATGCTGAGAAAATCACCTTTCGACCCCTCACTTCTATAGACCCATTTATAGCTTTCACCTTCAATCTTAGCAACCTGAAATTCCAGATGTTACAGACACACTTGAAACATGGCTAGTGTGACCAAGCAATTGTGTGTTTTTTGCATTTTTTTAATAGAATTAGTTAATTATTGTTTGAACTAAATTAATTATAAATAGGCACATTTGGTTAGTGGTTACCACACAGGAAAGCTCAGCTCTAAGAAATCCAAAGATGAGAAGAGGCAACCAGCCACCCTTCCCCTGGTTGTTCTTTACTGCAGAAATTTTGATGGCCTGATCTGATCATTCGTATGTAGGTGTATCTTGGGCTCTTGGGCCCATGCCAGGCATTGGGAGAGTCCTTGTGGACACTGAAATAGTACGGTCAACACTCAGATCCAAGAGGAATTCCCAGCAAGGGGCCCACTTGTAGACAGAGGTGAAGGGCATGGCCCAGTACACCTGTACTAGACATAATCAGAGAGCAGGTGCAGAGGGGAGGGAGGGATTTCACTCTCTTCATGAGTCCATCCTTCTCACCCCTGACTCAAGAAGACTTGAGGAAGGCAGTGGAAAAGGCCCCTTAGCAGGTGAAAGATTTGTATACTGAAAACTACAGGACATTGCTGAAAGAAATTAAAGAAGAGACAAGTAATTGGAATGGCATACCATGTTCATAGACTGGATTATTAAATACTGTTGACATTTCTATACTACATAAAGTGATGCACACATATATTGCAACAACCCACAAAATTTGATGTCGTTATTATAGAGGTGGACAGAATCCTAAAATACATATGGAACCCCCCCAAGTAGATAAAACAGTCTTGAGAGCAAAGAGCAATGATGGAGATTCACACTTCCTGAACTCAAAACACATAACAATGCCACAGCAGTCAAAACAGTCTGCTACTGGCATCAGGACAGTGAGATAGACCAATGAAATACAATAGAGAGACCCCAAATAAACGCACATATATATGGCCAACTGATCTTTGCCAAGGTTCTAAGATTACCAAGTGAAGAAAGGATAGTCTCTTCAACAATCAACACAATGAAAAGGCAACCTATAGGATGGGAGGAAATATGTGTAAACCTTGTATCTGAATAAGGGGCCAATATCCAGAATATATAAGAAACTACTACAAGTCAATTTCAAAAAAAAAAACAGCGGGCAAATAACTGAGTTTAAAAATGGGTAAAAAGCTTCACTAGACATTTCTCCATAAAGACATACAAGTGGTCAATCTACATATGAAAAGTTGCTCAACATCACTAAGCATCAGGGAAATGGAAATCAAGCCACAAGGAGATATCACTCACACCTGTTAGGATGTGTATTATAAAAAGAAAATTAATGGATGTTGGCAAGGATGTGAAGAAGTGGAAATTCTGTACCCTGTTTTGTACCCTGTAGTAATGTAAAATGGTGTAGCCATTATGGAAAACAGAATGGAGGTCCCCAAAAAATTAAGAGAACTATCATAAAATCCAGCAATCGCTCATTTACGTTTATATACAAAGGAGATAAAACAAGAATGTCCCAGAGATATCTACAGTCTCATGTCCATTGCAGCATTATACACAATAGACAACATAGGAAAACTGCCCAGTGTCCATGGGAAGATGAATTAATAAGAAAATGTGGTGTATACATACAATGGAATGTCATTCAGTCTTTGAAAAAGAAGGAAATCCTGCCATTTGCAGCAAAACGATTGTACTTGGAGGATATTTGTAAGAGTGAAATAAGCCAGTCACAGAAGGTCAAAAACTGAAAGAAAACTCCGAGAAGTAGAGAGTAGAAGGGTGGTTCCAAGAGCTGGCAGGAGGTTGACATGGGAAGTCTCTGTTCAATGGTTATAATGTGTTATTTGCAAAATGGAAAAGTTCTAGACACATGCTGTACAACAAGGTGCATGTAGTCAACAGGACTGACTGGACACTTCAAAACTTATTAAGATGTTGGATTTCATTGTATGTGTACTTTTACAACAATAAAATATACATATGTAAAATAAATACAAAGTGGAAAAAAGAAGAAAAATAAGGAAAGGGAGTCAACAGAGGGAAAGAAGAAAGGAGGAAGGGTCTCGAATGTACACAGGTATCAGGAGATAATGGGAGAGAAGCTCATCACCCCAGGCTTTAAAGAAGACATCTCTCCAGAGTTCACTCCAGCAAGAGGGGGATGTCCTTTCTCTTCCCCATTCAACCAGAAGCCCCAGTAGCATCCTAAGTGCGGGCCAGGCTGCGCTCAGGTGTATACTTTTCCTTGATCTCTAAACCAACCACCCCTGACACCCCCATGGCTCAGGTGCCCTTCCTGTATCTCCTTCCACTTCTCTAAAGCATTTCCCTCTTCAAGTCCAGCCCGAGGCTCCAGTCCTGTCCTCACACGTGGGGGCCACTGGGCGGGTCTCTGAGTTCTTAGAGCCTCCCTGTGAGTAGCAGGCACTGAATCACACACCAGGGTTCCCCTCAGCACCATCAGGAAACTACGATCTAGGAATGGAGGATTTCTAGAACAACTTTACTCATAGACAGTTTCTCAGGTAAACAAGTGACATTTTACAATCAAGCATTTTCAGTTTTTTCTTTGGTGGGGAAAATATTGACACATATAAGGCAATCATATTCTACTAAAGTATGTATTTCTCAAAGGACTCACTATCGAAAAAAAAATTAAGTATAACTTTCCATGTTTTAATTGACTTTACTCCCAGACTTGTTTTCCTGCAAAAGCCTTCAGAAAATACCAAGAACCTACTTCATCTGGCGGTTTGCACAGCAACATGAGTGGAGATGCTCTTGTCACACTGATTGGTTTCTCTGTCCCACCTTGCAAAGCACAACCTCCTCTCCGCCCTCCTGGGAAGGGAGCCAGTGCCCACCCTGAGCTCAATCCCTGGGGTAGGTCTCTTGGTTCTGTCTTCATTGTATGCAGTGTTTCTTGCCCAGCACACACAAACAGGGCCGGCACAAGTGATGGAAGACAGACTTTCCACAGGAGAAGGACATTTCGTTTTCTTAGCACAGAATCTGATGGTGAATATTAGCCTCAAAGGAGAAAGGTGGAGTGAATATCCTCTATCTACTCCCGGATGCTCGCCCAGCACTAGGTGCTTCAGGTGAGGGGGGAGGACTCATCCCAAGGCTTTAATAGGAAACAGTTAGAATGAGGGAAGTGGCAGAGAGATGTATCATGACCATTCAGAATGCTATGAGACCTACTAAGAGATGAGATGAGATTATTAAGTGAAGTTGTAATTGACCCAGTAGTAGGGATTCTGAAACCCAGCTTTGTTCATTAAGAATCCAGCCGTGGAGCAACTAAGCCCGTGCGCCACAACTACTGAAGCCCGTGCACCTAGAGCCCGTGCTCCACAACAAGAGAAGCCACCGCAATGAGAAGCCCGCGCACTGCAACGAAGACCCAACGCAGCCAAAAAAAAAAAAAAAAAGAATCCAGTAAACATTTGCCTGGGTGGTGACAGGATTTGTTTTCCAGGTTAAATGAGGTTCACTTGGTATAAAATCAATGCACACATTGAAAGTGTATAGTTTATTTACTTTTATCTCCATACTCATTCATGATGCAATGGTGATGGGAATATTTTTTAGAAAGTTGGCACAGTAACAGTGATGTTTAGGGGAACATAAATCGAGGGAAACACAACACAAAAAGTTCACATACACACACAGAAGCATACCACTCATCTCACATACAGACACACCCAGTCCCATGCACACAAACCTACACCACCTAACTGTAATACAGCTTCTTCCTGGGACTACAGCAATTGGTCACATTACTTGTAAATCACTTTCTATCACCAGGACCCCTACTCTCATTCCCAGCACAAATTTGGAATCAGTTTGGCCTCTACACTAAAACCAGCAAGAACGTCCCACTTTCTCATCTTCAAAGTTTTTCCTCCCCAAGGGACTGATTCCAGAATACATACCGTTTTCACATTCTGTGAAGGCCGCCTGCAATTACAGAAGAGAAAACACGATGAGGATAAGATCACAGTGATGCTCAGGTCTTTTGTTCATTTGGTGACAGTAGAAAACCTGATAAGAAACAGTGGTCCAGGGAACCCAGCAAGGGCTATCAGAGCAAACCTACTCAGGCTGAAAGGCAAGAACTTTGGTTGGAGGATGGAACTTCCAAGTCCATTTAGGTTGGAAATTACAGAATTCTTTTCCTAGAGGAAAAATTGCTGCAGGAGAGAGAGCTCCGTACTCTACAGGCTGTAATGGATGCTATCAATTTTAATGTCCTGTGGAATCAGGCACCATGAGTTGGAAATAGACTCTCACTCCACATACTCCTAACCAAGGGAACTGTATGTATCTGGAAGGAATACCCTCAAATATTCGTAACTTAATTCTATTGAAAGAGAAATAAAGCAATATTTGTATCTCAGACCAGACAAACTCCAGCTTACCTTGGGAATACACAGAGCCTCTTCTTCTGTCCTATCGCAATGCAGGTCATCCGCCACATCCTCAGGGAGAGCTGGAGGGACACAGAGTAACTGTCAGGACACTGGCGATTCTGCTCAGGAATTACTCAGGGGTTTTCTTCTCGAAGAGGACGTGGGGTGGTGTGTATGGATGTGGGAGGTTACTAAGTGTGGGCTGAGCTGGTGTTGGGCTGTCCTCTTTGGGGGATGAAGGAAGGCAAAGGACGAGAGGAAGGAAATGAAAACAGAGCTTTGGCTTTCTAGCTAAGGGGAGCCTAATCAAAAGGGAAGAGTCGGTCTAAAACATGGTAAACACTAAAATGCATGCTCTGTTTCAATGACAGAGACCCATGACCCATCTTGCCTGTTTTGAGCTTCTGCTAAATTGCCACTGTCTCTTGAGTTTTCCCAGATCACTCTTCCCCCAGCATCCACAATTCCAGCTACTGTATTTATCATGTCTTCTATTGTATAATATTTTATACTTGATTAACAGCAACCTCTATTAAAGAACTGAATTCAATCCTAGACAAAATATGCTATATTTATTCACTAATCACTTGTCTTAAAGAAAATCAATATACAAGATTTGACAAAACTGAAATCCTACCATTTAGATACAGCCACTATCAATCATATTTTTCTCCCAGTCTTTGTTTTCTATACAATGTACGTATGTCCACTGAGTCAGTGGCTGTCCATACTCTAGGGAGCTGTTCCATAAGTGGGACACTTCATTCTGAAGAGGGAGCACGGACTGAGCACAGCCTGTCTCTAACCCAGCTGTGCAGGAGATTTGTACAGGCTAACAATCAGGTTCCACTTTGAGTCCTTGGGTGTGGGCTACAGGAGTTGACCAATTCTAAGGCTTATGGTAATGTTATCCAATGCAATAAAATATCTCCCTGATTCTTATCTGCTTTTGGCCTTGTTTAAGCAATGACACCAGCACTGACAGATATGACCTGTACCGTATACATGGGGTCTCACACCTCTCAGAATCTGTGAGCTGACCAGGAGAATGCAGGTCCTGAGGTGAATTTCACACTAATGACTGTGCCAAAGTCAACTGGTAAGTCCACCCATAGCTGCCCTGGGTTCTGTGACTACTAAGGCCACCTGATGGGCAAGGTCTGGACCTCTGGAGATGCTAGTACTTCCAGCCATGGACACGGATGCAGGGACGCCCTTGCTCCATGACTGAGGATCCCTTGGCTGAGTGGTAAGTGCAGGTCAGGGATCCAGAGCATCCACACTGGGACCCACCCCTGGGCTCTCAGTTTGGCTTTTCCACGTAGGAGGTCAAGAGCTTAGAACATTTGCCTCTGCCCCATCTCCTTCTGAGGAAAAGGAATATTAACCAAATCTGCGGAACAGCTGTGTTGAGGGAAGAACAAGGTGATGTACAGACAGTGTGCAGTGGTGATGAATTTGTTTAGAAAGTTGATAGGTGAATTGTGCTGTGTAAGAGGGAAATCTCTCCTGAGAAAACACACACACTCACACATGCAGGTTCACAATCACACCACATAGTCTCACACATGGACCCCACCCCAACCCTGATACACACAAACCCACATCATCTAAATGATGCAGTTACTTCCAGAACCACAGAACTTGGGCATGGCTCTTTACTGGGAAATCAGTCTCTAGCTCTACACCCCCAGCCCTCATTCCTGTAGGGACCCTGAATCAGGGTCTCTCTCCAACCAAAGCCAGCAAGAGAGTCCCACCTTCTTCATCATCTAGATTGTTCCTTAGCAGAGGGGTGGTCTCTGAATACATACCGTTTTCGTCTGCTGTCCCATCCACCTGTGATTAGAGAATAGAAAACAGTGTGAGAATCTCAGCATCCTGTGCTCTGTGGACACAGGTATTTCATCTCTTTTTTGTCCTCAGAAAACCAAATGGGAAACTGTTGTTGAGTCAATGGCCCCAAAAGAAAACAGAGAAGACAGCTGTGGGAAAGGCTGGAGCTTTTCCTGGAAGATCTCTCAGATCCATTTTGAGAAGCAAATACAAAATTCTATTTCAAGGAGGGAAATTTTCTGCTGAGGAAAGTGTGTCCGACTATACAGTTTCTAACTGATGTTGTCATTTTGTAAATGGCCTTTTGAGGAAAGACCTCAAATCTGTTGGGAAAGACCTTCAATCAACATTCATCCAACCAAGCAAAATTGTATACATCAGCTGTCTTGAACATTATAGATCTTCATATCTGAAATCAACTGGAAAAGAAAGAAATGAAGCAAACTTTTCATCTCTGATAAATAAGGGGAGCTTACCCTGGAGGTAGACGGAGCCTCGTCCTCTGTCCTCACATTGGGCAGTTCCTCCAGCAGGTCCTCAGGGGGCTCTAGGAGGACACAGAGTAAGTGTCAGGACATTGGTGTTGCGGCTCAGGAATTACTCAGAGAGCCTCGTTAATGTGGACGCAGGGTGGGAGGGTATGGATGCAGGTGGTTAATGAGCGTGGACTGAGCTGCTCTTGGACAAACCTCCCTGGCGGGTGGAGGAAGGCAAAGGGGAGGGACATTTCAGAAATGAGGAAGAGGGCCTTTAGCTTTCTAGCTGTAGGGAACCTACAGGGAATCAATTTGATAGTGTCAGTCTGAAAAAGCTTAAACACTAACATCGCACTATGTTTCCGTATAGGGTCCCATGGCTCCTCTGCCCATTTTCAAGTCCCTCCAAATCCCCCTTCTTCTTGAAATGTTACAAGACTATTTCAGCTTCCTTATAATCAAATATGTTGCTCCTTCGTTCATCATCCATTCTGTTGGATTTTTGACTTATTTTATTGTGATGAAATATACATAATATTTATGCTTTTCATAATTTTTAAGTATACAGTTCAGTAGCATTTCTTACTTTCACAATGCTGTGTACCCATCAACACAATCTACATCTTAATCTTTTTCATCATTTCAACATAACCTCTGTACCCATTAAATCATAATCCACCTTACCCCTGCCTCCTGGCCTTGGTAATTTCTACTTCCGGTGTCTGTGAGTTTGCCTACACTAGGTACCTCATACAAGTGGAATCATATAATATTTGTCTTTCTGTGCCTGCCTTATTTCACTAACAATAATATATTTTTTATATTATTTGGATCATTCATTTTGTAGCATAATTCAATATTTAATTCCTTTTTATGGTTGAAAATTATTCCATTCTGTGTATATATCACATTTTATTTATCCATTCATCACATGATGGACTTTGGATTGTTTCTATCTTTTGGCTACTAAGAATAATGATACTATGAACATTAGTGTACAGATTTCTGTATGGCACCATAATGGTGACAAATAATATTGTGCATATTTCAAATATCATTGAATATAACAACACAAGGTGTGACTCTTAGGTGAACTATGGACTTTTAATTAATAAAAATATACTTATATTGTTTCACTAATTGTAGCAAATGTACCTCACATATGTTATATATTATTAATAGCTGAAACTGGAGTGATAGGATACAGGAATTTTCTGTATTGCCTGTACAACTTTTATGTCAATATAATCCTGTTCTAAATAATGTCTAATAATTTAAAGAAATCTCCAAACATGGTTTCAGGGAGGGATGTTTTGTTGCTAACGTTCAAAAACCAGCTAATGTCTAAACCATAACTAGAGACCATCTTCACTCTTAAACATGAACCAAATGTTGAATATCAAATGCATGTTTACTTCCATGGTTAAAACAGTACCAGCTGGCTTAGTAAGTTTCAATTTGAACACATGAAATAAAAGAAGAATACTGCTTAATATTTCATAGTTTTTTCTTAAATATGAGGCACTGAATAAACTAGAATAATTATTCTTGAGTGAACCTAATGAGAAATTTTCCACAGTACCTTCAGCTGGGTCATTTATAGGGTGCACCCTAAAGCGTGGCCAGATGTGGATCCTTTTCACCCAGCCAGGGGTTGATATTCTTGACCTCCAGTGAGTGTTTCCTCTTTTCGCATCCTGGAAGCAGCATCCTGGGAAATGCATTACAATAGAGACAACTATTGATGTCTTGCTGGCAGAAGACCATGGGGAAATTAGCAATAATTTATTCACAGTTCAATCCTTTGGTCCCTTTCCTCACCAGCTGCCCAGCAGAGCCTCCTGAATCAAAGTTGGACTTAGGAAGACCTTGCAGTTTGGTGTGCAATGAAAACACCCAACAGACAGGTTTTGTGGGCAAATATCTTTATTTAACTGAGAACGTCTAGAAACTCAGCAAACCATTGGGACCATGACTGATGGACCGGGTTCAAATCCCGTATAGAAGAAGCATGTACTTGGGAAAGATATGTAGATCCCTCTTTGCCTCAGTTCCCTGTTCTGAGATGTAGAAATGTTAATATGGCCTACTTTTAGCATTAATGTCATGTGGCCAAAAATGATTGAATACAGGTTAAATGTTAGAAGAATAAAGGACCGGTGCTTCACAAATGCTCTATAAGTGTTCAGTGCTGAATGAGGCAAGAATAAGCTGGACATTTCATAGTTGTTGAAAGCAGAGAAGGGATTTGATGGCTCCAACTAAAGGGGGGAATGCAAGCTTACTCTTCAGCTTTTTCATGGGAACAATGCTTTACAGCTCATGGAGAATATCCATTATCACGTCTGACACCCAGCCCTGTTGGTGGTGAAAGGGGGGGCAAAGTGGGGGCTGTAACCCATATGTTATGGTGGAGGGTGTGGAAATTTAGAGAGATAAGTGACTGTCCAAGAGTCACAACCAAGATGAATGATGGATCTCGGACAGGAATGGGTTGGTTCCCTGAGGACAAAGACACCTGCACCGCTGAGGCCTGCCCAGGGCACAGAGATCCTGCCCTGGAGCCCCGAACCAGGAGTTCCCCTCACTCTCTCTAATTCTCCTGCCCCAAGTGTTCTGTGGGTGAGAGCTGACGCCCTGGAGGAGCTGCCTGAGCCTAGAAAAGAACCCAAATCCTCACCCTACTTTTCGTCTCTATATTTCAATCCCTCATCCAAAATACAACAGTTTCTGCCGAACAAAGCCCCTCTGAAGGACCACAGGAATTCCAACTGTGTCCATTCTCCCCAGCCTCTTCATATTGTCAACTATCTCACAAGCGTCCTTCACAACTACCAGCGCACCATGCTGAGTGACCAGTAGTGTGATAGGCTGCTAGGCTGGCTCAGAGCTCAGAACCTTCTAAACAAAAGGCCACAGGACGGATCTACCAAGAATCAGCTTCCCTTCAATTGACCAAGCCTGGATGAGTAGTTATCATGAATTAACTGGGGAGGTGGCCATCTGTGCTGGACTTTGGTGGCTTAATTAAATCTGTGATGCTCAAAGTCTCACTGACAATTGATCTGAGCACCCATTCGAGCAGCCTGGACCAAGGGCTTGCTAAGAATGGGCAAGCGTTCAAGTCCTTCCTCACTAAAATTCCAGCTCTATAAACTGATCATTTTCTAGACCCTGTAGTGGAAGGCAATAGAATCCCACATTGTTTTTGAAAGTCATCTCCATACTCAGAGGCTGCAGACCCCACCCCAGGATTCTCCTTGAGAATCACCAGACAGACCCTCCTTCCCTCAGTGACCAAATGTTCATTCCACTAATGTGATGGCACTGGCCCTTCTCACCAAACTCCCTGGTAGCCGCCAAACAGCCAGTGATCTTGTCCACAGCAACCCATGGAAATCCAACCAGTGAATCCCAGTTTCTTTCCTTTATAAAACTTTCTGGATTTAGACCTTGAATATTTGGTTTCAGATTTTGACAGCTACATTTAGAAGAGTTGAGCTGTAATTCCCCTTTCCTCCTATAATGACCATTGCTGAGGAGATATGAAGATTCTCCTGCTTCAGTAAAAGCATAATGAGTGAGTTCCCTTTATCTGTTCTCTGGTAGAGTGTGTACAAAATTGGCATTTGGAGATAGTATGTTTTTCTAAATTTAGGAAAATATTTAAGGCAGCTGGCTTGACAGAAGAATCAAAAATATAAATTAAGTAATATAACTATAAAATATATTTATAACTCTGTAGATAGATGTGGTAGAAATGAAAAAAGAAAAAAAAAAAAGATGAGGAACATATATCAGTAAAAGTTAACCAGCCCATTTGAAGGAACAGCCTTCAGAGGATGAATATGAACCTACCTCCAGAACAATTCAGATTGCCCATTTTCAAACTCTCAAGGACTGAAGGTGAGAGCTTCTCACCTGTCACCGTATGTGAACCTCTCAGTTCACAGAATGGCAGCTGGAACAGAATGCCAAGATGTTTATCATATTACCATACTGACAGGTCACCACAGAACTTTCAGGGTGAACTGGACTCTGCACGGGATGGGTCCAACTGCTGCTGTCTAGAAAGTGTGTTTCCAAGGACAAGTTTGGCTCTTCAGAGTAAACATTTTATTTCCAAAATTGAATCTCAGGCGCACAATTTACTCTCTGATTAAGAAAATAATTTATATGGGAGAAAATGATCTGCCCCCCAAATATAGATGATAGTGAACATTTCAGGGTGAAGACGGACAAGGCTAACATGTTGAGAATAAAAAGAGGTTCTATTCTTGACTGAAATATCATCCTGTTGCTGAACGCAAGTCCATGTGCCTGACACACAGTGAGGCCAAACAATACCAAAATGTCGAGTTTGGAGCAGAGGAGCAGAGAAAGGTTTATTGCAGGGCCAGGCAAGGAGACTGGCGGCTCATGCCTTAAAAAACCCTGAACTCCCCAAAAGCTTTCAGCAAAGCCCTTCCATGGGAAAGGTTAGGGAGAGGTGTGGTTAGTTGCCTCAAACTTCTAAGGTCAGATCCTTTTTTTCTTGAGGTCAGGTCATGGTCAGGTCACGATGTTCCTGTAAGCCTCCATCAAAACAAATGTTACTCTCTGGACTGACAAGAAAGGGCAAGGTCCCAAGGCTCAACTCTTGCCCTCCAGGGTCCAGGTCCCGGCCAAGAGGAGGGGGTCCGTGTGCAGGCTGGTGACCCTGGCCGGGAGTGTCCGTCCAGCAACCAGTCTGGGTCCTCCCACCGGTGCCCAGGCCTGCTTGAAGAAGCAGATCTCAGGTGGCGGTGCCCTCCAGGCCAGGTCCCCAGACCCTGCCCAGCCTTCATCACTGAGGGAGCCAGGCGCCCAGGACCCCGCCGGCCCTCAGCCTTTTCCTTTAAACTGGAGAGAATCATTTGTAGCAAATACCAGTCAGGTGAATTCCCAGCTCCCAGCAATTGCCCTTCTTGGAGAACAGCCCAACCACAGCGGCGGACCTGCAGTAATGATGTGCAAAGTCCTTGCAGCTGAACCCTGACCTCTGGCCACCTCCTGGGGTGGGTGGGCAGCTGATCAAAGCTGGAGCAAGTTGTGAAACTTGAGCAGAGAGTCTGAAGCTGGCTGAAGCTCTTACCTGGATGACAGTGTCCGTGTTCTCCAGGTGCTGAGGCCTCTGTGCACCACGACCCATGGGGACCGCCGCCGCCATTAGGTCGCCGAGGCAGGGACGGCAGGAGAGGGATGGGGTGGTGCCGCTTCGAGGCCTGGGCCTGGCGGGTGGGCGGCCGTGCCGAGGGCTCTGGAGCTCCGCGGGACACGGCCCTCAGCCTGTCCCCAGCTCACCCGGCTGCCAGAGGCCGAAAGGCCTGGAGGGACCCGGGGAGGAGGCTGCAGTCTTCCTCTCACTGCACTCTGCCATGAGGGCCACGGCCAGGTAGAGGAGGACCTCTAACCGCTGCGCTAAGGGTCTTGCACTAAAGCTTCTCACGCTGAGGATCTCGCGATGATAGGGGTTGGACGCCTGCCCCGCCCCTATTACAATCTCCACCCATTTCTACTCTTCCTCCCCACACTTTTCTAGATAAAACAATTTAAAGTGTAAGATTTAATCTTATTATAAACAAAGTTAAGTTTTCATGTCTAATGTCCGGTTGTATTCTTAGTGTCCTATAAATTCGGTTTTTCTCCTCACAGAAATTAATATTTTTGCCTCGTATTGCAAGTCTATTTCCAATTTGTCACTGTCTTTTTATCAGTTACTTTTACTTACATCATGAAGACATTTATTTTATTTTCAAAAATCAGTAATTCAAATATTTTTATTTGTTATTTTTGGCTGTGAGAAAGTTAAGGAGGAAGAATATTATGATTAATATTCATATTAAGGGCTAAATACTCCTTTAAGAAACTATTTTACTAATTAGGAAAATAACTACAGGTGCTTCAAGACAAAACTTTTCTATTAAACAATTTTGAATATTTCTAAAGGTATATGTCAAAATGGGCTAATGAATTTTTTAGGATAATGATACAACTTTTTCCCCAGAAATAATACATAGTCATAATTATCCTGATATATTCATAAAGTCAGCTGAGTGTTTTGTAAAGCACATGTGGTAATTTATATCTCAAATAAAAAGCTCAGAACATTTTGGAAGTGATAATGATGGTACATCAATGATTCATTCATTTGAACAGATTAGATTCACGATGTGTCTATTTATCAGATAATGAACTTGTAGGTGTTTGCTGAGAAAAAAGGGGCATATTCAATAAACGTTAGTTAAAGAGCATTAAATGAATTTGTGGTTAAAATAAATTTGTAATGTCCTATTCATGATTTCAATGGTGGAAAATTAACTGAGTTTTAACATAGCTCCAATTTGCTAAGTAGATTTGTATTTCTTTGACCAAGCAACATATCGGTTTTTTGAAATGTTTCCTATAGTGGATTCAACAACTGTTTATAAAAGTTGGTGACTATTTATAATAATTAAACAGGGTAAATCATGTAAAAACAATGAAATAAGGCCAACTTAGGGAACATCACTCTGTTAAAGACATAGCACCTTGAACATTCTAAGTCCTGTTGACTATAAAAAGCATGATCTATTACTGTTATGGACTGCATCTTTGTGTCCCCCCCTCCCAAATTTATATATTGAAACCCTAACCTTCAGTGGGATGGCCCAAGGAGGTGGGGACTTTGGGAGGTAATTAGGGCATGAGAGTAGAGTCCCCATGGTGACATTAGTGTCCTTATAAAAAGAGGAACAGAGCTAGATTTTCTTTCTTTTCGTCATGTGAGGATAAATGAGAAGATGGCCATGGGTAAACCAGTAAGAGGGCATTCACCGGAACCTGACCTTGCTGCACTTGATCTTGAACTTTCAACCTTTAGAACTATAAGAAACAATAATTATTGACATCTGGAAGGAAGAGAATAGGCAGAGAAGAGTCAAGCAGGTCCAAGGCCACCCAGGGCAGGAAAACAACCATATGGGGTAGCTCAGGGCAGAGCCAGACTTCACAGTGGGCCCCTCCAGCTGGGTGGGCCCAGACCTGCTGACTCGAGCCCCATCTCCTGCTCAGGCCACTTGCGGTGACAAAGACAGATTCAATGGTGCAGACCTCTGGTCAGGAGACAGGGACATGCTAAGAAAGTGAGGAAGGAGGCCTGCAGAAAGAGTTCATAGATCTAATATAAGATCCCAGGACCCCCAGAGCCTGGATGAGACCAGGTCCTCCAGAACGACAATCATAAAAAGAGGGAAAGAGGAGATGGGGAAGGGTTACAAGGAAGAGTCTATGGATCTGAAAAAGAAAATTTAAAAAAAGACTTGAAAGAGGAAAGAAATTACCATCAGCTGGTTGCTCTCCTTGTCAGAATCTTCGTCATCTGCCATGTAGTATTCTGGGGTCCAAGGGCAGCAGCCATGTTGGGGTGGCCGTGGGAAAGGAAAGGGGAGATTTAGAGTTGGGATATGACCTCAAGACCTCTGTGTCCTCATCTCCACGGACCTCTCAGGGCCTCAATGGTTCCACCTCTGCAATGAAGGAGTGGGTCTCTGACCCCCAACATAAGGTTGCCACCCTCACCTTCCCTACGTGTGACCAGGAATGAGGCCCGTGTCACCCTGTTCCTCCTACAGGCACTCACTGTCTCCATGCAGTTCTGCCCATGACCTTGCCTTGCTCCTGCTCCCTCTGCTTCCTCACTACTTCCTTCCTCGTTTCTCTCCCCTAATTACTGCTCCTTTCCTTCCTCCTTGTACCACCACTAATCCTAGAGTTCTCCAAAGTGGGCACATTGCCACCATCTCCAATCAGTTGATTGTTTAATCAACCAATCCATCCATCCCAGGGAGTACCTGGCATGGGACTGACAGTGTGTTGGGCCCTGGGGGAGGGAAGGACAAAAAAAATCCACAAAGTAGGAACTCTCCTATTGCCTGGGGTAACCTTAGGTACCTGGGAGATAATTAATGTTCACACCACCATAAGTTTCCCAGAGGATGAAAACACAATCAGAGGGAAAGTAACATGTCCAATTTCACTGAGCCAGAATGATGCAACAGTGGCCCTCCATAAATACATGGTATCTGCCCAGGTTTGCCCTGAGAGTTGGAAAGATGGGGAGGGATGAGACCTGGGAAGACCTTAGGGTGAGCACAACTAGGATGCGGGGAGCAGGGTCAGGGCTGCCTGGATGGAGCAGTGGGTTGTAAGAAGAGCAGTGACCCTGGGTCCTGCTGCCCTGAGTCTCTGTCCTGGGCCTGGTCAATCCAGGAGACCAAGTTAGCAGGGCTGTGAGAGCAAGTGTGTGAAGCAAGCCCAGCAGCCCCTTCACACAGTCCTCTAGAATCCCTGCTGGCCATGGAGGGTCGCTAGGGGCAGCTGGACATGAACCCCTCTCAAATGGAAGCACCTTCAGCACATCAGCCTGGGGGAGGTGCTGAGGCTGAGAGGAAGAGACTGAGTACATGCAGTGATCCCAGAGCATGTGTTCTGTGACTCATCCACCTCTGGGAGCGCCCTTTCCATGAGGAATAAACAGTGAGGACAAAAGTAACGTGAAGCCACAAGTCCTGAAAGTGTAGAGGGAGAGAGTTCCAAGTCTCATTCACCACCTGACACTCACTATAAGAACTTGTTCTCCAGTGTCAAGTGACTATGAGAGCTTTGTTCCCACTAGGATATGGCCATCATACATGAATTTAAAAATGAAACCAAAATCCCTTGTGCAAAATACCCTCCAGGTACCAACCAGAAACCAAGCTTCCATATTAGGCAGTGACAAGTGCAAGAAAGAGCAGCTCTTGTGTTAAAGATACTTTTTGAAGAGCAAATCAAGAAAAGGTGATGAGAAACAGAGGAGAATCCAAGTCCAAGGACACAATTTCTCTACTGTATCATTAAAATATGAAAGGAACAAATGAAAACTCTACATATATTTCTTTCTTCCTGATTTCATACCCACCTTCCTCAGTCTCCAAAGGAGTAGGTATAACCCTAAAGCTCCAGGAACCCTCTCCCGTTAGATCCTACCTGAGTGTTGTTTCCTACCTGTATCATCTTCCTCGTCACTGCCTCAAATGCTCTGCACGATCCATTCTGTAGAAACACAAACATGAATTTACAAGTCTTATGGATAAGACTTGTAAATGTGACTGGTGTGACTGAGTAATTGGATATTTTATTTTATTTTAATAGATTGAGTGAATCATCAATGGAATTAAATTAACTATAAACAGGTACATCTGGCTAGTGGTTATCACACTGCAATGTGCAACTCTCTCTCTCTCTCTCTCTCTATATATATATATTTATATATGGAAGCTGTTACCACCCCTCCCCTGGTTGTTCCCTACTGCAGAGTAGCTTGCTGCCCTGATCTGATGATCCACTTGTAGGTGTTTCCTGGTCTCATGCACATGTGCCAGGCACTCATGAGTCTTTGTGGACACTGAAACAGCAATGTCAACACCCAGGTCCTAGAGGAATTCCCAGCAGGTGTTCCACTTGAGGGGAGAGGTGAAGAGTATGGCCCAGTGCACCTGTGCTAGACATAATCAGAGAGCAGGTGCAGAGGAGAGGTAGGCACACTTCACTTTCTTCATGAGCCCATCCTTCCCACCACTGACTCTGAAAAACCCAAGGAAAGAAGGGACAAAATGCCCTTAGAAAGTAAATGACTTGTACACTTAAAACTACAAACCGCTGTTGAAAGAATTAAACAAAGCAAAAATAATTGAAATGACATGCCATATTCATAGACTGGAGACACTATTGTTGACATTTCTACACTACCCAAAACTAAGTATAAGTTCAATGCAACACCTATCAAAATCCTAATGTCATTTTCATAGAAATGGAAAAAAAATATCCTAAAATACATATGAAGCCATTAAGGACTCTAAATAGACAAAACAATATTAAGAACAAAGAGCAAAGATGGAAGCTTCTCTCTTCCTGACTTCAAAACACATTACAAAGCCAAAGGAATCAAAACCACATGGTACTGACATAGAAACGGGTACATAGACCTAAAGACCAGAATAAAGAGCCCTCAAGTAAACTTGTAGATACATGGCCAAAAAATCTTCAGCAAGGTTCTAAGACTACACAATGGGGAAAGTATAGTCTCTTCAACAGTCAATAAGATGAAAGCTAACCTACAGAAAGATTACAAACCATATATCAGAAAAGGGACTAACATTCAAAATATATTAGAAAATACTACAGCAAATGCAAAAAAATTAAAAAATTAAAAAGAGAAAATAACCAGGTTGAGAAATGGGCAAAGACTTAGACAGACATTCCCCCAAGAAGACATACACATGGCTAACAAACATATGAAAATGTTCTCAACCTCACTAATCATCAGGGCAATGCAAATCAACACTACAATGCAATATCACCTCACACCTGTTAGGCTGTGTAGTATAAAGAAAAATATTAACAAGTTAAGATCAACATGTGGGGAATTGGAACCACTGTACACTGCTGGTGGCAATGTAAAATGGTGCAGCTATTATGGAAAACAGTATGGAGGTTCTGAAAAAATTATAAATAGATATATCCTATGATTCAGCAATCACAGTTCTGGGTATATATACTAAGGAAATTAAATCAGTATCACAAAGAGATATCTGCAGTCCTAAGTTCATTGCAGCATTTTCCACAATAGCCTAGATATGCAACCAAATTCACATAACAAGTAAGTGTCCTGTGCCTGAGCTAACCTTAGGTACTGGGAGATACTTAAACTTCAAAACAATTCCATAAGCCTCGTAGCCACGTAGAGAGGATGAAAGCAATATTAGAGTTAAAAGTAACTTGTCCAAATTCCCTTAGTCTGAAATACTGAAACAAAAGTTCTACAGCAGGGGAAGCCTCAAAAACACACAGCACTTGCCAGGGTTTACCCCAGCCTTGGAAGAACTGGGAAGGATAAGACCAAGGCAGGCCTGAGGAAAGGTCAGAGGGTAGGCAGGACTGGGGTGTGGGGAGCAGGGGCAGGGCTGTCTGGATGGAGCAGTGGGTTGTAAGAAGAGCAGTGACCTTGGGTCCTGCTGCCCTGAGTCCCTGTCCTGGGCCTGGTCAATCCCAGGAGACCAGGTTAGCAGGGCTGTGAGAGCAAGTGTGTGAAGAAAGCCCAGCAGCCCCTTCACACAGTCCTCTAGAATCCCTGCCGGCCATGGAGGGTCTCTAGAGGCAGCTAGACGTGAATCCCTCTCAAATGGAAGCACCTTCAGCACATCAGCCTTGGGGAGGTGCTGAGGCTGAGATGAGGAGACTGAGTACATGCAGTGATCCCAGAGCATGTGTTCTGTGACTCATCCACCTCTGGGAGCGCCCTTTCCATGAAGAATACACAGTGAGGACAAAAGTAGGGTGAAGCTACAAGTCCTGAAAGTGCAGAGGGAGAGAGTTCACTTCTCATCCACCACCTGACACTTTCTAGAACTTGGTCTCCAGTCTCAAGGGCCAATGAGAGTTTTTTCTTTCCCCCACCAGGTTATGGCCATCATAGGTGAATTAAAAAACAAAACCAAAATCCCTTGTGCACAACACCCTCCAGGTACTAACCAGAAACCAGGCTTTCACATTTGGTAGTGAAAAAACAAGGAAAGAGTAGTCTTGCGAGAAAAAAAAGTTTGAAGAGCAAAGCTAGTAAAGATTATTTTAAACACAGCACAGTCAAAGGACATGGACACAATTCCTCTGTTACATCACTAAAATATGAAAAGAACAAATCAGAATTCTACACATATTTCCTTCTTCCTGATTTCATATTCACCTTCCTTAGTCTCCAAAGAAGCAGAAGGAACCCAAGCGTTCTAGGAATCGTCTCGCTTTAGATCCTACCTGAGAGTCGTTCCCTACCTGAATCGTCATCAGCATCACTGCCATGTATGCTCTCCACGATCCATTCTGTAGAAACACAACCATGAGCATAAAGTTATTATACAAGTTGACCCACCCATTTCTCCTACTCGACTTGCTGGCTCACACAGCATCACCCTGGTCTTCCCTCCAGGCTCTCAGACCTCCCCTGTGCTCTGTGCAGACAGAGTCCTTCAATAAGTCATTGATCGCAGTTGCAAAACTTCAAATGAGGGAGAGATGCTGAGAGAATCACCTTTCAACCTCACACTTCTACAGGCCCATTATAGGTCTCACCTTCAAGCTTACCAACCTGAAATTCCAATTGTTATGGACACTCTTGAAATATGGCTAGTGTGTCTGAGCAATTGGGTGTTTTTTGTGTTTCTTTTTAATAGATTAAGTTGTGTTGATTGAACTAAATTAATTACAAATGGGCACATCTGGCTAGTGGCTACCAACTGGATAGTGCAGCTCTAGATTTCCAAAGATGAGGAAGAGGCAACCAACTCCCCGTCCCCTGGTTGTTCTTTGCTGCAGAGCAGTTTGATGGCCTGATCTGATCATCCATTTGCATTTCTTTCTTCAGCTCTTGCACACATACCAGGCATATATGCATCCTTGGGGATACTCTAACAGTAAGGTCAGTACTCAGATCCAAGAGGAAGTTCCAGCAGGGGGCCACTTGTAGGCAGAGGTGAAGGGCATGGCCCAGTACACCTGTACTAGATATAATCAGAAAGCAGGTGCAGAGGGGAGGGAGGGACATTCACTCTCTTCAGAGTCCATCCTTCTCACCTCTGACTCTAGAAGACCTGAGGAAGGCAGTGGAAAAGGCCCCTTAGCAGGTGAAAGATTTGTATACTGAAAACTACAGGACATTGCTGAAAGAAATTAAAGAAGAGACAAGTAATTGGAATGGCATACCATGTTCATAGACTGGATTATTAAATACTGTTGACATTTCTATACTACATAAAGTGGTGTACACATATATTGCAACAACGCACAAAATTCCATGTTGTTATTATAGAAGTGGACAAAATCCTAAAATGCATATGGAAACCAAAAAACCCCAAGTAGAACAATCTTGAGAGCAAAGAACAATGATGGAGTCTTCACACTTCCTGAACTCAAAATATATAACAATGCCACAGCAGTCAAAACAGTCTGTTACTGGCATCAAAGTAGTAAGACAGATCAATGAAACATAATAGAGAGACCCACAAACAAACTCGTATATATGGCAAATGATATTTGCCAAGTTTCTAAGTATACCTAGTGAAGAAAGAATCGTCTCTTCAACAATCTATAGAATGAAAAGGCAATCTATAGGATGGGAGTAAATATTTGCAAACCTTATATCTGAAAAAGGAGCCAATATCCAAAATATATAAAAAACTACTACAACTCCACTTTCAAAAAGCATCGGGCAAATAACTGAGTTTAAAAATGTGTACAAAACTTGAATAGACATTTCTGAATAGGAAGCATACAAGTGGCCAATAGACATATAAGGAGGTGCTCAACATCATTAGTCATCAGGGAAATGCAAATTAAAACCACAATGATATATCACTGCACACCTCTTAGGATGTGTATTATAAAAAAAAATTAATAGATTTTGGCAAGAATTGGAACTTTTATCCTATTGGTGGGAATGTAAAACGGTGTAGCCATTATGGAAAACAGTATGGAGGTTCCTCAAAAAATTATGAATAGAACTATCATATGATCTAGCAATCACACTTTTGGGTATATGTTCAAAGGAGATTAATGAGAATGTCCAGGAGATAACTACAATCTCATGTCCATTGCAGCATTATACACCATAGACAAGATATAGAATCAGCCCCAGTGTCCGTGGCAGATGAATTAATAAAGAAAACGTGGTGTATACATACAATGGAATATTATCCAGCCTTTAAAAAAGAAGGAAATCTTGCCATGTGCAGCAAAATGAGTGAACCTGGAGGACATTAGTAAGAGTGAAATAAACCAGTCACAGGAGGACAAATACTAAATGATTCCATTTAATTGAGGTTATCTGAAAGAAAACTCAGAGAAGCAGAGAGTAGAAGGGTGGTTCCAAGAGCTGGCAAGAGGTTGACATGGGGAGTCTATGTTCAATGGTTATAAAGTTTTATTTGCAAGATGGAAAAGTTCTAGACACATGCTGTACAACAAGGTGCATGTTATTAGGACTGACTGGACACTTCAAAACTTGTTAAGAGGTTACATTTCATGCTACATATACTTCTACCACAATAAAAAAAAAAGGAAGAAAACTAAAATACAAAGCAAAAAGAGGAAAGAAAGAAGAAAAAATCAGGAAAGGGGGTAGAGCGAGGGAAGACGAGGGGAAAAGGGTCTGGAATGTACACAGAGCTGAAGACTAAGACAGAAGAGGAGGAAAGCTCCTCTCCCCAGGCTTTAAAGAAGACATCTCTCCACAGTTCACTCGAGCAAGAGGGGAATGTCCTTTCTCTTCTCCATTCAACCAGAAGCCCCAATAGCATCCTAAGTGTGGACCAGGCTGCACTCAGGTGTACACTTTTTCCCTGATTTTTAAACCAACCACCCCTGACACCCCCATGGCTCAGGTGCCTTTTCTGTGTCTCTTTCCACTTCTCTAAAGCACTTCCCTCTTCAGGTCCAGCCCGAGGCTCCAGTCCTGTCCTCACACATGGGAATGCTGGGTGGGTCTCTGAGTTCTTAGAGCCTCCCCGTGGGTAGCAGGTGCTTTAACACTGAATCACATACCAGGGTTCCCCTCAGCACCATCAGGAAACTACGATCTAGGGATGGAGGATTTCTAGGACAAACTAGTCTCATAGACAGTTTCTCGGGTAAACAAGTGACTTTTTTTTGTTTTTGTTTTTTAGGTTTTTTTTAATTTATAAATTTTATTTTATTATTTTATACAGCAGGTTCTTATTAGTCATCAATACACATCATTATACACATCAGTGTCATCAATACACATCATTATACACATCAGTGTATACATGTCAATCCCAATCGCCCAGTTCATCACACCACAATCCCCACGCCACCGCGGCTTTCCCCCCTTGGTGTCCATACGTTTGCTCTCTACATCTGTGTCTCAACTTCTGCCCTGCAAACTGGTTCATCTGTACCATTTTTCTAGGTTCCACATACATGCATTAATATACGATATTTGTTTTTCTCTTTCTGACTTACTTCACTCTGTATGACAGTCTCTAGATCCATCCACGTCTCAACAAATGACTCAATTTCCTTCCTTTTTATGGCTGAGTAATATTCCATTGTATATATGTACCACAACTTCTTTATCCATTCGTCTGTTGATGGGCATTTAGGTTGCTTCCATGACCTGGCTATTGTAAATAGTGCTGCAATGAACATTGGGGTGCATGTGTCTTTTTGAATTATGGTTTTCTCTGGGTATATGCCCAGTGGTGGGATTGCTGGATCATATGGTAATTCTATTTTTAGTTTTTTAAGGAACCTCCATATTGTTCTCCATAGTGGCTGTATCAATTTACATTCCCACCAACAGTGCAAGAGGGTTGCCTTTTCTCCACACCCTCTCCAACATTTGTTGCTTGTAGATTTTTCTGATGATGCCATTTCTAACTGGTGTGAGGTAATACCTCATTGTAGTTTTGATTTGCATTTCTCTAATAATTAGTGATGTTGAGCAGCTTTTCATGTGACTCTTGGCTATCTGTATGTCTTCTTTGGAGAAATGTCTATTTAGGTCTTCTGCGCATTTTTGGATTGGGTTGTTTGTTTCTTTAATATTGAGCTGCATGAGCTGTTTATATATTTTGGACATTAATCCTTTGTCCATTGATTCGTTTGCAAATATTTTCTCCCATTCTGAGCATTGTCTTTTCGTCTTGTTTATGGTTTCCTTTGCTGTGCAAAAGCTTTTAAGTTTCATTAGGTCCCATTTGTTTATTTTTGTTTTTATCTCCATTACTCTAGGAGGTGGATCAAAAAAGATCTTGCTGTGATTTATGTCAAAGAGTGTTCTTCTTATGTTTTCCTCTAAGAGTTTTATAGTTTCCAGTCTTAAATTTAGATCTCGAATCCATTTTGAGTTTATTTTTGTGTATGGTGTTAGGGAGTGTTCTAGTTTCATTCTTTTACATGTAGCTGTCCAGTTTTCCCAGCACGACTTATTGAAAAGACTTTTCTCCATTGTATATCCTTGCCTCCTTTGTCATAGACTAGTTGACCATAGGTGCGTGGGTTTATCTCTGGGCTTTCTATCTTGCTGCATTGATCTATATTTCTGTTTTTGTGCCAGTACCATATTGTCTTGATTACTGTAGCTTTATAGTATAGTCTGAAGTCAGGGAGCCTGATTCCTCCAGCTCCGTTTTTTTCCCTCAAGACTGCTTTGGCTATTCGGGGTCTTTTGTGTCTCCATACAAATTTTAAGATTTTTTGTTCTAGTTCCGTAAAAATTGCCACTGGTAATTTGATAGGGATTGCATTGAATCTGTAGATTGCTTTGGGTAGTATAGTGTCATTTTCACAATATTGATTCTTCCAATCCAAGAACCTGGTATATCTCTCCAACTGTTGGTATCATCTTTAATTTCTTTCATCAGTGTCTTATAGTTTTCTGCATACAGGTCTTTTGTCTCCCTAGGTAGGCTTATTCCTAGGTATTTTATTCCTTTTGTTGCAGTGGTAAATGGGAGTGTTTCCTTAATTTCTCTTTCAGATTTTTCATCATTAGTGTATAGGAATGCAAGAGATTTCTGTGCATAATTTTGTATCCTGCAACTTTACCAAATTCATTGTTTAGCTCTAGTGGTTTTCTGGTTGCATCTTTAGGATTCTTTGCGTATACTATCATGTCATCTGCAAACAGTGACAGTTTTACTTCTTCTTTTCCAATTTGTATTGCTTTTATTTCTTTTTCTTCTCTGATTGCTGTGGCTAGGACTTCCAAAACTATTTTGAATACTAGTGGTGAGAGTGGACATCCTTGTCTTGTTCCTGATCTTAGAGGAAATGCTTTCAGTTTTTCACCATTGAGAATGATGTTTGCTCTGGGTTTGTCTTATATGGCCTTTATTATGTTGAGGTAGGTTCCCTCTATGCCCACTTTCTGGAGAGTTTTTATCATAAATGGGTGTTGAATTTTGTCAAAAGCTTTTTCTGCATCTATTGAGATGACCATATGGTTTTTATTCTCCAGTTTGTTAATATGGTGTATCACATTGATTGATTTGCATATATTGAAGAATCCTTGCATCCCTGGGATAAATCCCACTTGATCATGGTGTATGATCCTTTTAATGTGTTGTTGGATTCTGTTTGCTAGCATTTTGTTGAGGATTTTGCATCTATATTCATCAGTGATATTGATCTGTAATTTTCTTTTTTTGTAGTATCTTTGTCCGGTTTTGGTATCAGGGTGATGGTGGCCTCATAAAATGAGTTTGGGAGTGTGCCTTCCTCTGCAATTTTTTTGGAAGAGTTTGAGAAGGATAGGTGTTAGCTCTTCTCTAAATGTTTGATAGAATTCACCTGTGAAGCCATCTGGTCCTGGACTTTTGTTTGTTGGAAGATTTTTAATCACAGTTTCAATTTCATTACTTGTGATTGGTCTGTTCATATTTTCTGTTTCTTCCTGGTTCAGTCTTGGAAGATTATACCTTTCTAAGAATTTGTCCATTTCTTCCAGGTTGTCCATTTTATTGGCATAAAATTGCTTGTAGTAGTCTCTTAGGATGCTTTGTATTTCTGTGATGTCTGTTGTAACTTCTCCTTTTTCATTTCTAATTTTATTGATTTGAGTCCCCTCTCTCTTTTTTTTGATGAGTTTGGCTAATGTTTTATGAATTTTGTTTATCTTCTGAAAGAACCAGCTTTTGGTTTTATTGATTTTTGCTATTGTTTTCTTTGTTTCTATTTCATTTATCTCTGCTCTGATCTTTATGATTTCTTTCCTTCTGCTAACTTTGGGTTTTGTTTGTTCTTCTTTCTCTAGTTGTTTAGGTGTAAGGTTAGATTGTTTACTTGAGATTTTTCTTATTTCTTGAGGTAGGCTTGTATAGCTATAAACTTCCCTCTTAGAACTGCTTTTGCTGCATCCCATAGGTTTTGGATCGTCGTGTTTTCATTGTCATTTGTCTCTGGGTATTTTTGATTTCCTCTTTGATTTCTTCAGTGATCTCTTGGTTATTTAGTAACGTATTGTTTAGCCTCCATGTGTTTGTGTTTTTTACGTTTTTTTTCCCTGTAATTCATTTCTAATCTCATAGCGTTGTGGTCAGAAAAGATGCTTGATATGATTTCAATTTTCTTAAATTTACTGATGCTTGATTTGTGACCCAAGATGTGATCTATCCTGGAGAATGTTCCATGTACACTTGAGAAGAAAGTGTAATCTGCCGTTTTTGGGTGGAATGTCCTATAAATATCAATTAAATCTATCTAGTCTATTGTGTCATTTAAAGCTTCTGTTTCCTTATTTATTTTCATTTAGGATGATCTGTCCATTGGTGTTAGTGAGGTGTTAATGTCCCCCACTGTTACTGTGTTACTGTCGATTTCCTCTTTTATAGCTGTTAGCAGTTGCCTTATGTATTGAGGTGCTCCTAGGTTGGGTGCATATATATTTATAATTGTTATATCTTCTTCTTGGATTGATCCCTTGATCATTATGTAGTGTCCTTCCTTGTTTCTTGTAACATTCTTTAATTTAAAGTCTATTTTATCTGATATGAGTATTGCTACCCCAGCTTTCTTTTGATTTCCATTTGCATGGAATATCTTTTTGCATCCCCTTACTTTCAGTCTGTATGTGTCCCTAGGTCTGAAGTGGGTCTCTTGTAGACAGCATATATATGGGTCTTGTTTCTGTATCCATTCAGCAAGCCTGTGTCTTTTGGTTGGCCCATATAATTCATTCATGTTTAAGATAATTATCAATATGTATGTTGCTATGACCACTTTCTTAATTGTTTTGGGTTTGTTTTTGTAGGTCCTTTTCTTCTCTTGTGTTTCCCACTTAGAGAAGTTCCTTTAGCATTTGTTGTAGAGCTGGTTTGATGGTGCTGAATTCTCTTAGCTTTTGCTTGTCTGTAAAGCTTTTGATTTCTCCATTGAAACTGAATGAGATCCTTGCCTGGTAGAGTAATCTTGGTTGTAGGTTCTTCCTTTTCATCACTTTAAGTATATCATGCCACTCCCTTCCGGCTTGTAGAGTTTCTGCTGAGAAATCAGATGTTAACCTTATGGGAGTTTCCTTGTATGTTATTTGTCATTTTTCCCTTGCTGCTTTCAATAATTTTTCTTTGTCTTTAATTTTTGCCAATTTGATTACTATGTGTCTCGGCATGTTTCTCCATGGGTTTATCCTGTATGGGACTCTCTGCACTTCCTGGACTTGGGTGGCTATTTCCTTTCCCATGTTAGGGAAGTTTTTGACTATAATCTCTTCAAATATTTTCTCTGTCCTTTCTCTCTCTCTTCTCCTTTTGGGACCCCTATAATGCGAATGTTGTTGCATTTAATGTGGTCCCAGAGGTCTCTTAGGCTGTCTTCATTTCTTTTCATTCTTTTTTCCTTATTCTGTTCCACAGCAGTGAATTCCACCATTCTGTCTTCCAGATCACTTATCTGTTCTCCTGCCTCAGTTATTCTGTTACTGATTCCTTCTAGTGTAGTTTTCATTTCAGTTATTGTATTGTTCATCTCTGTTTGTTTGTTCTTTAATTCTTCTAGGTGTTTGTTATCCATTTCTTGCATCTTCTCGATGTTTGCCTCTATTTTTCTTCCGTGGTCCTGGATCATCTTCACTATCATTATTCTGAATTCTTTTTCTGGAAGGTTGCCTATCTCCGCTTCATTTAGTTGTTTTTCTGGGGTTTTATCTTGTTCCTTCATCTGGTACATAGCCCTCTGCCTTTTCATCTTGTATATCTTTCTGTGAATGTGGTTTTTGTTCCACAGGCTGCAGGATTGTAGTTCTTCTTGCTTCTGCTGTCTGCCTTCTGGTGGATGAGGCTATCTAAGAGGCTTGTGTAAGTTTCCTGATGGGAGGGACTGTTGGTGGGTAGAGCTGACTGTTGCTCTGGTGGGCAGAGCTCAGTAAAACTTTAATCCACTTGATGCCCATGGGTGGGGCTGGGTTCCCTCCCTGTTGGTTGTTTGGCCTGAGGCAACCCAACACTGGAGCCTACCTGGGCTCTTTGGTGGGGCTAATGACAGACTCTGGGAGGGCTCACTACAAGGAGTACTTCCCAGAACTTCTGCTGCCAGTGTCCTTGTCCTCACAGTGAGCCACAGCCACACCCCCCCCTCTTCAGGAGACCCTCCAACACTAGCAGGTAGGTCTGGTTCAGTCTCCCCTGGGGTCACTGCTCCTTCCCCTGGGTCCCGATGAGCACACTACTTTGTGTGTGCCCTCCAAGAGTGGAGTCTCTGTTTCCCCCAGTCCCGTTGAAGTCCTGCAATCAAATCCTGCTAGCCTTCAAAGTCTGATTCTCTAGGAATTCCTCCTCCCGTTTCAGAACCCTAGGTTGGGAAACCTGACATGGGGCTCAGAACCTTCACTCCAGTGTGTGGACTTCTGTGGTATAAGTGTTCTCCAGTCTGTGAATCAACCACCCAGCAGTTATGGGATTTGATTTTACTGTGATTGCGCCCCTCCTACCAGCTCACTGTGGCTTCTCCTTTGTCTTTTGATGTGGGGTATCATTTTTGCTGAGTTCCAGTGTCTTCCTGTCGATGATTCTCCAGCAGCTAGTTGTGATTCTGGTGTTCTCACAAGAGGGAGTGAGAGCACGTCCTTCTACTCCACTGTCTTCGTTCCTCCACCCAACAAGGAACGTTTTAAATCAGGGATTTTCATGTTTTTGTTTTGTGGGGAAAATATTGACACATATAAGGCAATTATATTCTACTAAAGTACGTATTTCTCAAAGGAGTCGTGATTCAAAAAAATTTTTTTTAAGTATAAGTTTCCTTGTTTTTGATTTAAGTGACTTTACTCCCTGACTTGTTTCCTTGAAAAGCCTTCAGAAAATACCAAGAACCTACTTCATCTTGCAGTTTGCACAGCAACATGAGTGGAGATGCTTCTGTCACACTGATTGGTTTCTCTGTCCCACCTTGCAAAGCACAACCTCTTGTCTGCCTTCCTGGGAAGGGAGCCAGTGCCCACCCTGAGCTCAATCTCTGGGGTAGATCTCTTGGTTCTGTCTTCATTGTATGCAGTGTTTCTTGCCCAGCACACAGAAACAGGGCTGGCACAAGTGGTGGAAGACAGACTTTCCACAGGAGAAGGACATTTCATCTTCTTAGCACAGAATCTGATGGTGAATATTAGCCTCAAAGGAGAAAGGTGGAGTGAATTTCCTCCATCTACTCCTGGAGGCTCCTCCTTTCTCGGACTCCTCCAGAACTGGGTGTGGCATGTGGGTACAACCAGGGGCTCCCTGCAAAAGGAAGGAGGCTTGCCCAGCACTAAGTGCTTCAGGTGAGGGGGGAGGACTCATCCCGAGGCTTTAATAGGAAACAGTTAGAATGAGGAATGTGGCAGAGTGATGTATCATGACCATTCAGAATGAGACCTATGGGGGACCTTCAAGACAGCAGAGGAGTAAGACGTGGAGATCACCTTCCTTCCCGCAGATACAACAAAACTACATCTACATGGGGAACAACACCTGCAGAACACCTGGTGAATGCTGGCAGAAGACATCAGACTTCCCAAAAGGCAAGAAACTCCCCACATACCTGGATAGGGCAAAAGAAAAAAGAAAAAACAGAGACAAAAGTATAGGGATGGGACCTGCACTACTGTGAGGGAGCTGTGAAGGAGGAAAAGTTTCCACACACTAGGGAACCCCTTCACTGGCAGAGATGGGGGGTGGGCAGGGGGGGAGCTTCGGAGCCACGGAGGGCAGCGCAGCAACAGGGGTGCGGAGGGCAAA
This sequence comes from Balaenoptera borealis, assembly GCF_965194805.1. NCBI lineage: Eukaryota > Metazoa > Chordata > Mammalia > Artiodactyla > Balaenopteridae > Balaenoptera > Balaenoptera borealis. The sequence goes on from NC_138860.1 coordinate 7,290,236, forward strand.
GTGGAGAGATTCCCACACAGAGGATCGGTGCCGACCAGCACTCACCAGCCCGAGAGGCTTGTCTGCTCACCCGCCAGGGTGGGGTGGGGGGTGCTGGGAGCTGAGACTTGGGCTTCGGAGGTCGGATTCCAGGGAGAGGACTGGGGTTGGCTGCGTGAACACAGCCTGAAGGGAGCTAGTGCGCCACAGCTAGCTGGGATGGAGTCTGGGAAAAAGTCTGGACCTGCCTAAGAGGCAAGAGACCATTGTTTTGGGGTGCGCGAGGAGAGGGGATTCAGAGCACCGTCTAAACTAGCTTCAGAGATGGGTGTGAGCCACGGCTATCAGCACGGACCCCAGAGACTGGCATGAAACACTAAGGCTGCTGCTGCAGCCACGAATAAGCCCATGTGCAAGCAAAGCTCACTATCCACACCTCTCCTGCCAGGAGACTGTGCAGCCTGTTACGGCCAGGGTCCCGTGATACAGGGACAACTTCCCAGGGAGAACACACAGCACGCCTCAGGCTGTTGCAATGTCACACTGGCCTCTGCTGCCACAGTCTCGCCCCACATTACAATTATGACTACTGTACACCTCCTTCCCCCCAGGCCTGAATGAGCCAGAGCTCCCTAATCAGCCGCTGCTTTACCCCATCCTGTCTGGGCAGGGAACAGATGCCCTCAGGCGACCTACACACAGAGGCAGGGCCAAATCCAAAGCTGAACCCTGGGAGCTGTGCAAACAAAGAAGAGAAAGGGAAATCTCTCCCAGCAGCCTCAGGAGCAGTGGATTAAATCTCCACAATCAACCTGATGTACCCTGCATCTGTGGAATACCTGAATAGACAACAAATTCATCCCAAAATTGAGGTGGTGGACTTCGGGAACAGCTGTAGACTTGGGGTTTGCTGTCTGCGACTGATTTGTTTCTGATTTTTATGTTTATCTTAGTTTAGTTTTTAGCGCTTGTTATCATTGGTGGATTTGTTTATTGGTTTGGTTGCTCTCTTTTTTATTATTATTATTTTTAAATTTATTTATTTTAATAATTTTTCTTAATTTATTTTTATTATTTTTATTTATTTTCTTTCTTTTCTTCTGAGATGTGTGGCTGACAGGGTGTCAGGCCTGTGCCTCTGAGGTGGGAGAGCCAAGTTCAGGACATTGGACCACCAGAGACCTCCCAGCCCCATGTAATATCAATTGGTGAGAGCTCTCCCAGAGATCTTCATCTCAACACTAAGACCCAGCTCCAACCCAATGGACAGCAAGCTCCAGTGCTGGACGTCCCATGCCAAACAACTAGCAAGACAGGAACACAACCCCACCCATTAGCAGAGAGGCTGCCTAAAATCATACTAAGTTCACAGACACCCCAAAACACACCACCAGACGTGGTCCTGCCTACCAGAAAGACAAGATCCAGCCTCATCCATCAGAACACAGGCACTAGTCCCCTCCACCAGGTAGCCTACACAAGCCACTGAACCAACGTCACCCACTGGGGGCAGACACCAAAAACAATGGGAACTACAAGCCTGCAGCCTGTAAAAAGGAGACCCCAAACACAGTAAGTTAAACAAAATGAGAAGACAGAGAAATATGCAGCAGCTGAAGGAGCAAGGAAAAAACCCACCAGACCTAACAAATGAAGAGGAAATAGGCAGTCTACCTGAAAAAGAATTCAGAGTAATGATAGTAACGATGATCCAAAATATTGGAAATAGAATGGAGAAAATACAAGAAACGTTTAACAAGGATCTAGAAGAACTAAAGAGCAAACAAACAATGATGAACAACACAATAAATAAAATTAAAAATTCTCTAGAAAGGATCAATAGCAGAATAACTAAGACAGAAGAATGGATAAGTGACCTGGAAGATAAAATAGTGGAAATAACTACTGCAGAGCAGAATAAAGAAAAAAGAATGAAAAAGAATTGAGGACAGACTCAGAGACCTCTGGGACAACATTAAATGCACCAACATTCGAATTATAGGGGTCCCAGAAGAAGAAGAGAAAAAGAAAGGTCTGAGAAAATATTTAAAGAGATTATAGTTGAAAATTTGCCTAACATGTTACAGCAAACTAGCAAATATTATACTCTCCCCCCACATCTTAGAGTCCAGAGAGGAATACAGTTACAACCTAATGTCTTATCTGCATTGTTGGTGAAGATATGGGACAGCAGTATTAGTTTAATTTTAAATTGAATTTTAAAAACCATCAAATTGATATGTTTTAGTTTTGGGGTTTTTTTTTGTTTGTTTTCTTTTTTCTCATATAACTTTAGATTCTAAGGATTGACTGGTTTCTAGAAAGGCTGGGTTCCTGGATTGATTGATGTGGTCAGGACCATCAGTCACTTGCTCTCCATCTTTTCATTCTATTTCCTATTATTGGCTCCTTTTTATAACATTTTCTTTATCATTTTTGTAAAAATGTCCCAGAGTATTTTGACTGCCGATCCATGGACCTGATGCCTTTTCTTGGAACGACCACTGACTTCAGGGAGATAAGCGGCTCTTCAAAGGTGGCCTAGCCAATATGCTGACCCTGGTGGAGGAGGAATCGCTTTGTTATTAACAAATCCACCAGAACCATGTGGAGTGAGTGGAGGCACAGGCCACGAATGGGAAAGGTAATTACCACAAGGAGAGAATGGGAAAGGGAAACTGGGCCAACAAAATCTAAAAGTGTCAGTTGGAGTCATTTCTGTGTTAAGGATGGCTTTCCAAAGAATGAAACTACTCAGATGTTTGAGGTGTGAAGAGATACTAGTAGTCACCTTTTAAATGTAAGGGGGCACAGATGGATAAAATAGTTCAGGCAGAGGGAACTCTATGAGTAAAGGCACAAAGTAAAAAGACAAAATTTTGTGAAAATCGTTGGTGTGCCTTATGAAGGGAGGAACAACCAAGGTTAAAATAAGCTCTAAGTGAGAAATGATGGGGCATTAGATTAGCAGTCTGGAGAAACATAGATGGATCTGAGAGAGTTTCACTGGGAAATGATTTCTTCTCTAGGCAACCTAGACACTAACCATAATAACTCTATCCTCCCCTTACCATGACCCCTGCATTTTAATTCTCTTTACATTTGCACATACTACATCAATTGTTATTTATGGGGTTACAATAACCCCTTTATCTACTGTAGTAATTCCCATCAGTTTTTCTCCCCTTACTGTGGTTCATTTTTCTTTATGGTACTTACAAAAAATTCAGTCATTTTATGTTACATGTTAATTTGCTTCTCTGTTCGTCAGTATTTCCTGTAATTCTTTTGAAAGCAAGATTTGAACACTTTGTTCACTGCTAGATCCCAGCTAGAACAGCGCTGCTACACATTGCTTAAGTAACAGTGTTTCAAATGGTATAATCACAGGCTGCATCTCAAAACACAGGTATTGACAGGCACTGAGGGATGACAACTGCTCTCCACCAGGGACTGGTTAGATGCAGCTGCACCACCTACACGGATTCACGCTGTCTCGGGCCTGGAAGAGCTCTTTATGGTCATCAGAAGCGGTGAAAGCTGACTCTGCTTCTCTGACCACTTGTGTTTCGCCCTTAGCTCCTGTCAAGACATCATTCTGGTTCATCGGAAACTCTGGCTGCAAAAGTACATGCAAGCCATTCACCGCAATTGCTTTTAGTCCCTAGTATCCTGTAGGTAGAACGTGAGTGTGGAAGGAACTTGGGGCTAGTTTGTGAGTGGGTCCTGTCTCTTCGGAGGACCCGTCCTCTCCTGAACAGGAGGCAGATGCGGGGACAACGCCAGCAGCCCTTCCCCGCAGCCCACAGATTGCAACGGATCAGCTGTAGCGGCTGGCATCTTGAAAATTAGGTAATGAAGTTCTTTGCCATTATTTCATATGGAAAAATCACTTTTGAAAAGCTTTTCTAAGATCAGCACTTTTTCAGGAATGCTTCTTCAGTTGTCAAGGTGTACCTGGCTATCATACTAAGCTTCCCCTCTTCTTATTTCCAGCCTTTAGCATCATTATTATGGACCTATTTTTAATCCTTAACATTGCTGTTTCAGAGACAATGTACATTTATGGTTTGACTGGAAATATTAGAAGCCAAGTAAAGTCATATCAAAATATGAGTTTTCGAAGTATTTTTGAGACTCTTTACTAAATGAAGAATTGATATTTTACCTTATGTTCTTCCAGGAAGCTGCCTCTTTTCTCTCTTGCATTAATAATTGTTTATAGTCAGAAATCATTTTATAAGTTCTAGGCCTTGACAATCATATGATTTTTATCATTGCATGTAAAAAACTATTTACTTATAGCATAAAAATTCATCATGAATATTGTGACTTTTTAATACCTTGAATATCAGTTCCCCCTAATATGGTGAGTTTCACTCATTTTGAATAGGGTGTTTCTCTAATACCCTTGTACATTGTAAAGCTTGTTAAAATGCTCAGCATGAATGGTGGTCTGCAGATTTCTTATCCCCCAGCATTTCAAGAGTTTCTCAATATTGTGTGTTCCAATGTTCCAAGAGTTTTTATGTTTTTGTACTCTAATAGCATTGCCAAGTTTAATTTGATTCAAATAATAATTCATTTTTTAAATGCCATACTGTCTTCTCAAATTAAAATATTATCTTATCAAATCTTCCAACAAAATGTATGTAATTTCCTTTCATAATTATTGCAAATTAAGTCATCAAGGAAATATTCTGCTAAGGAAAAAAAAAAGCACGTTTTAGACTCCAACGATTAAAATATAAAATCCAACACAGTGAAGTATGTTAGGGCTAAACTGAACTACTTGTAGTTTTATAGACTTTGACATTAAAGACTCATGCCTTTTATAAGTTTTGCCTGCAATAATATTCCATTATACATTTTTTAACAGATTGTATTCCTTAATACTACTGTAATCAGAATCAGTTGTAATGTTCTTAATGAACTGATAAACAAACATTTTCAGGAGTATAAAACAGGAATCTATCCTGACTCTTTTCTTATGCATTGGTGCATCAATACATTGAAATAACTTTAAATATACTAAAAAATAATGTCCTCCTTCATACAGATACCAGATATTTTTGAACCATTCTACTGGTAACCTCATATCTGTTAGGTCTTAATATTGAACTTACACCATAAATAACACCTTTAGGTTAACTACTGTCATTAAAGAATATTGAATTGGTTGAACTAAAGAACATTATATAGCAAAAATGTAGCAGTCCATACATAGTATCAGGAGAATCATTTGGCCTGCGTTTGGAAACCATGTTGCCTGACACATGCATCCCATGGGGTGAGGTATAATCATACCCATTTTAGGGGATTAAGCAAGCAAATGTGAATAATGTGCTTCACAATGCATATATGAATAATGTCTGGAATTTCAAAGTTCTAATGAAGTGTGTGATATTTTTACAAGTATTAACTCTGGCTTCAGTTCCCATCTCTATTCACTAGATTCCTGCCATTCACTACACATTTATATGAAAGAAATACATTGGATTCCTGAGAACTGACAGCTTTAATCTTCCGGCTCTATCTCTTGAGGATGCCTGATTCTATTGCCCCTAAAGGAAAGGGAGGGGGAGAGAGGGAGAAGGAGAAAGAGAAGGAGGGAGACAGAGAGATTTAAATAGCATGGAAGGAACTATTTACCATTCTTTCTGCTTCTACTCAGGGCGACTCTACCTTAGAGTGAGCCTTTGGTGTAAGATACAATTGCACTTCCTTCCCATGTCCTAGTTTCTTCACAGCTTTCACAGAATGAGCTTCGCACATTACTGAGACTGATCTTTTGTTTCAGAAAAGCCATTTTCTATTAAATATGGTTTTAAACCCAAGCCAATGGCCTCATCTCAGGTTCAAACTAAGACGAATTTATCTGTTTCAACACTGGAGGAAAACAGGACTGAGTTGGATTGCTTAAGAAATGCACATCATTAATTAATGTAAGGCAGGAGTATAAACATGTATTCAGTTTAGGTGATTTAATAAACTCTCAAGATAATTCTACTTAAACATATTCAGTGCTTTACAAACTGAATGTGTATCTATATCTTGAATGAGAGCTATCTTCACTATGGTCCCAAGTCTTTTTACTATTTTGAATTCAGTAGAGAAAGGTGGCTTTATTTAATTAAAATTATTTATTTTTACAGGATTTATAAGGTAGGAAAAATATGTTGTCATTTTTTGTGTGTAGAAACACTCATAAAATAAGCTTCTGGAAAGAAATGCTTTTTGCAAATGCATTTATTAATCTGTCTAATCAGGATGTTGTTTATAACTTGGTTAATTTTTACTTACTGATCACATAAAATGTGCCAAGAATTTTTTTTCTAGGTCCCCACTCTTGGTTAGGTTCTGTTTTATATGCATATGTAACATGTGAACTTGCTCTGTCTTCGAACTCCTTACAATGTATTGAAATTACATATTTTCTTGACTCTCTCACTCACCAAGCTATAAGCTCCCTGAGGAAAGCAGTCTGGCCTTGTTCACTGCTGAATGTTTGACACAAGTATACTCTCAATACTTGTTGAACAAGCATTATTTTAAAATTCTAAAATAAAACATATCATGACTTATTTTTAATTTTAATTGCATTCGTTAGTTTGGATATTTTAAGTTCCGTTCAGGTGGTAATAAAAAGAATGTTACATTAGTTCTGCCTTCAAGGTGCCCACACTCTAGTGCCATGAAGATATAAATCAAATTTAGAGCCCAATTATAATAAATAGCTCAATTCAGGTGACTTGTAACACCCACTGCAATGTTTTCACTTCAAACTGTTTTATGTGATTCCCTAATTATATGGTAACCTAGTAAATGATTTCAAATCCATTAGATAAGAGGCATGATAAAAAATTAAGAAATAGATTTAGTAAAATAAAGGGTACCATGGCAAAATAATGTGTTTCCCTTGATTTATAAACCGGTTAATCCTGAATGAACATTTTGGTAACATTTCATCTGGTTTGTCAGTCCATTTTACAAGTATAAGCAGTTCACTTGGAAGAATTTTGTTGATTCCTGCTGGGTTTAAAACTTCAGTTAAGTGACCACCATTCTATTTCTCATGAGAGCTAGCTTAACTTCTTCCATTTTTCTTCATAATTCTCATCTTTGAGAGCAGGAGCATGTTGGTTGGAATAATTTTGTATCCCAGTAGGAGCAATTATACATTTTCTCATGTGATTGATACTGCACACAAGTCTATTGGTGATCAGTAACCTGCACCTTGTAATTCCTTTAATTTCATTTATATTCAGCTTGGAAAGGAGCCAGATTTCTCCTGGCTTCCGCACACTCGCTGATGGTTAGACAATAAATAAGATTTTTATTTTCCTTCCTGTACTTGTAGTCTTGTCAACTATAACACTTTCTTCTTTTTGCAGCATTTTCTGTCACTATGTTTATTTTTAAATTAAATGTATTTTATTTTGTGCAAACTACCCCTTCAGCTTCAACAGAGAAGTTTCACTCTGCAGTATTTTTGTTACCATTCAGTCATATTATTTTAAACTTTATTATTTCTTCTTTCATCTAAGGGTTACTTACAAGAGTAGGTTTATTTCTCCCTAACTTCAGATGTGGTTGTTCCTTAGTAATCCCTTTATATCAAATACCAGATTAATTGCATTCTGGTCAAGAATGTGTTCTTTAGGATACTGGTTCTGGGAATATAATAAGACTTGCTTTATTACCTTGTAGCTGATTAATTTTTATGGATATGCTATGTTTGCTAGAAAATGATATACATTCTACATTTGTTAGGTGTCATGTTCTATCTATACTCATTATATCAAGATCTTGTTTAGTTTAAATCTTCTATATCTTTATCAATTTTTAATATCTTGTTAATATCCCTGGCTTGGATTTAAGGTTTTTTTCTTCTTAGCATTTCTACATTGTAACATTTGTATATATGTGATGCTATTATTAGATGCATGCATATTTATAATTTATACTCAGGATGATTTTTATCATCTTGATGACTTTAATATGACTATTTAACGTATTATTTGTTTGACATGAACATAAATACATCATCAATATTTTAAATATTTGGCTTGCTTATAAATTTATGCTCCTTTAATTTCAAATTCTAAGTTTTTTGGGGTTTTTTTAATTTACTTAGGGCCTAAAACTTATCCCCTTGCAAAAAAGCATATAACTTTATTTTTTAATTGACTGATTGATTTTTTTTAACCTGGATAATTTATTCCTTTGGCACATTTAATTGCATATATATTGATTCATTCTTACAATCTTATTTTACTTATTTAATGTTTTCTATTCATCTGATTTTCAACATTTGTTTTGTTGGTTAGCATGTAGGCGCATATACTTGGATGTGTGTGTTTTAGTGTAACTTTTCAATTTTGGATTGATTTCACTTATATACTACCCTAATTCCATTTCACACAACTATTTTATTTTATTTTTTTTAATTGAAGTATAGTTGATTTACAATGTGTTATTTTCTGACAATGCGATTTGGAGATATATATATATGCATATATTCTTTTTAATATTCTTTTCCATTATCGGTTATTACAAGATATTGAATATAGTTCCCTGTGGTACACAATGTGTCCTTGTTGATTATCTATTTTATATATAGTAGTGTGTATATGTTAATCTCAAATTCCTCATTTATCCCTCCACTCCTCCCCCTGTTATGCCTTATGGTAACCATAAGTTTGTTTTCTAGGTCTGTGGGTCTATTTGTTTTGTAGATAAGTTAATTTGTATCATTTTTTTTCAGATTTCACATATAAGCAATATCATATGATATTTGTCTTTTTCTGTCTGGCTTACTTCACTTAGTATGATAATCTCTAGGTCCACCCATGTTGCTGCAAATGGAATTATTTCATTCTCTTTTGTGGCTGAGTAGTATTCCATTGTATATATGTACCACATCTTCTTTATCCATTCATTTGTCGATGGACATTTAGGCTGCTTCCATGTCTTGGCTATTGTGAATAGTGTTGCTATGAACACAGAAGTGCATGTATCTTTTCAAATTAGAGTTTCCTCCAGCTACATGCCCAGGAGTGGGATTGCTGGTCATATGGTAGTTCTATTTTTTATTTTTTTAAGGAAACTCCATATAGTTTTCCATAGTGGCTACACCAATTTACATTCTCACCAACAGTGTAGGAGGGTGCCCTTTTCTTCACACCCTCTTTAACATTTATTATTTGTAGATTTTTTTGATGATGGTCATTCTGACTGGTGTGAGGTGATATCTCATTGTAGTTTTGATTTGCATTTCTCTGATAATTGGTGAAGCTGAGCATCTTTTCATGTGCCTTTTGGCTACCTGTATGTCTTCTTTGGAGAAATGTCTATTTAGGCCTTCTGCCCATTTTTGGATTTTTTGTTGTTGTTGTTAATGCATTGTATGAGCTGTTTGTATATTTTGGAAATTAATCCCTTGTCAGTCGAATTGTTTGCAAATATTTTCTCCCATTCCATAGGTTGTCTTTTCATTTTGTTTATGTTTCCCTTTGCTGAGCAAAACTTATAAGTTTGATTGTGTTCTGTTTGTTTATTTGTGCTTTTATTTCTATTGCCTTGGGAGACTGACCTAAGAAAACGTTGGTACAATTTATGTCAGAAAATATTTTGCCTAAGTTCTCTTCAAAGAGTTTTATTCTGTGATGTCTCATATTTAAGTCTTTAAACCATTTTGAGTTTATTTTTGTGTAGGGTGTGAGGGTGTGTTCTAACTTTATTGATTTACATGCAGCTGTCAAACTTCCCCAACACCACTTGCAGAGAGACTGTCCTTTTCCCATTTTATATTCTTGCCTCCTTTGTCAGAGATTAATTGACTATATGTATGTGGGTTTATTTCTGGGCTCTCTATTCTGTTCCACTGACCCATATGTCTGTTTTTGTGCCAATACCACACTGTTTTGATTACTGTAGCTTTGTAGTATTGTCTGAAGTCTGGGAGAGTTACACCTCCAGCTTTGTTGTTTTTCCTCAGGATTGTTTTGGCAATTCTGGGTCTTTTATGGTTCCATATAAATTTTAGGATTATTTGTTCTAGTTCTGTGAAAAATGCCATTGGTAATTTGATAGGGGCTGCATTAAATCTGTAGATTGCTTTAGGCAGTATGGGCATTTTAACAATATTAATTCTTCCAATCCAAGAACATGGCATATCTTTTCATTTCTTTGAATGATCTTCAATTTCCTTTATAGTTCTCAGAATATAGATCTTTCGCCTCCTTGGTCAGGTTTATTCCTAAGTATTTTTCTTTTGATATGATTTTCAAAGAGATTTTTTTTTTTTTTACTTTCCCTTTCTGATATTTCATTGTTAGTGTAAAGAAATGCAACAGATTTCTGTATGTTAATCCTGTATCCTGCTACCTTGCTAAATTTGTTTATCAGTTCTAGCAGTTTTTGTCACACTACTATTTTAGATATTATATACTGTATTTTTTATCTTACAATGGCTACTTTATAAAATAGTACATGTTAAAATGTTAATTATTACCTTCCAAATTATATAATAAATCCAGAATTCTTTAATTCCAATATGTTATCCTGACATATTTTTTACTTTACTTCTGCAATAAAGTAAGTCCCCTACATATGAACCTTCATGTTGCAAACTTTCAAAGATGCAAACGTGCATTCGCATGTCCAATCATGTAAGTTACTTCATGTGTCTGGCTTACATTGTCACGTGCGTGCATCCTCTACAAGTGGTTGTGCTTTTGTGTATTTTACTGTACAGTACTGTATACAGTACAGTAATACAGTATCTTTATTTCAAGCCCAGGATGTTTGGAAGCAAGTGTAAAAGCAACGGTATATAGCCGTTGTATTAGTTGGGTACCTAGGCTAATCTTGTTGGACTTACGAGCAAATTGGACTTATGAATGAGCTCTCAGAATGGAACTCATTCATATGTAGGGGACTTACTATAATTTATAAGTATAAGCATTAGATGTAAATGTTATATTTTCATATACTCACAAATAGCTTTGACCAACATGATTACATTTTCAATATTAATTTATGTGTTAAAAAACATAATTTGATGGAGTAAATTTGAAGATGTAATTGGCTTTATTCAATGATTCATGAATTGGGCAGCATCTCATCTAGCAAGCAGAAAGGAGCTCTGAGGAGCTGTACAAAATGGAAGGCTTTTATACACAGAAGGGGGCAAAAAGAAGTTTCTAACAAAGTATTATTTCAAACAAGGTCACCTTTTTGGGGGGGATGTCACCTGTCTATCAGGCAGATTATCTCACTGGAACTAACCAGGTAATTCCAGAGTAACTGGTTAAAGTCACATCCCTGGAAGAGGCTGGAACTGTTAGGTATTAAGTCTTGGTTTGATGATGTGGGGCTTAGTACAAGTGGCTCCATTTTGGGCCTGTTGTTTCTTTTTAAACACTTGTAACTGAGACCTTTATTGTCAAATTATTTTCTTTCTATATATAGTTCATTCTTAGAAGTTTCTTTAGTGTAATTCTACTGCTAATAAAATTTCTTGGCTCTTTTCTTTGGTGTGAAAATGTGTTTAATTTGATTTAAGTTCTGAAAGATAATTTCACCTGGTATAGAATTCTAGAATGGCAGTTATATTTAAATATTTTGAGGCCATTGTTCTATTATCTTTGTTTTATTTTATTACTTTTTGCTATTGAGAAAATATACAATGAGGACAAATTATTTGTCTGCCTTTTACCATTCTTACCATCTTCTTTTACCTGTAGACTGAAGTTATCATCATGTCTCACCTGGTTTCCTGTGACAAAATTCTACCTTTAACTCTCCCTGACTACCCTCTCCCCCAAACATGCATTATCTATTACTACATAGCAGCTGGGTTAATCCTTTTAAAGTATGTGTCACTTCCCTGCTTGGAACCCTCCAGAGAGCTCTCTTTTTTATACTGAGTCAAATCCAAAATCATTACAAAGGTCTGGCCCCACCTGTCTAGTTTCATTAACTCTCTGACCCTCTCTTTCTTATTTCTCTCTTTTGCTAACTTTGCTCCAGGCTCTTTGTCCTCTTTGCTGTTCCTTGACCAAGCTGGGTACACTCCAACTTCAGTGTCTTGTTACTCATTTTTATTCTTCATAGAACAATTTTTTCCCCCAGACATGCAATGTTTAACTTTCATTGCCTTCAAGATGTTCCTCAATGTTAACTTCACATGGAGTACTGTCCTGACAACCGCATTTGAACTTTCAAGCCTTACTCTTAGCACTTCCAGTGTACCTGACCCTACCCTGATATTATAATTCTTATAGCATTGTAACAATATGATGTACTTATTTGTCATGCACATAATTCGTTTTCTTTCCCTTTTTCTATACAATGTAAGCTCTACAAGGGCAAATTTTACCTATTTTATGATATTGCCATGTGTCTTGAGCAACGCCTATCATAGTCATTAATTTGTTAAATAAATTAAGGGATGTTGGGCTATCACTTTTATCTGCTTTTTTTCTCCCACAATTAGAACTGCTGAAGGTGTTTTTGTCACTACATTGTATTTTGAATCATGGTTGAATAACCCATGTCAACAAATTCTTCCATGCGGCCTTATCCTTACATCCCTCCTGCCCAACAGCATCAAGAAACAGTCTCACACCCCACAGCTGCAGGAGATGGGCATCTCCTAACCTGGAGGCTCTCTGGCTTTCAGAACACCCCATAACCCCAGTTCTTTATGGTAAATTTTAGACAGGTTGTACCATTCCTTTAGTCTGTAACGTGTTTTTCTGGAGCAGGGATTGCACTTCTCTGCTTGGGCTTCAATTAAAGCTGCCCTGGTTTGGTCTATAGAAAGTGGTGTTTGTTGAGACAGAGGCAAAAAACAAACCTCTTGAAACAGCTTGCTCTGTGCTTTTCCTGACACAAAATGTCTGTTTTCTTCTCCAAAGGTAGAAGGGGCCATTTCTGCCAGCTTGGAGCATTCAGGGGAATTTGGGGATCAAATCCTCTGATCATTGCCTTTCCATGTTTCAGTGACCTACAGGTCCCACATGAACCCTCTGACTTAGACATAGGAGGTTATCCTGCCCAGAAATTTAGTCTCATTTGCAGTGCTGTCACCCTCACTGTTGGTTCCTAAACATGATTTTTGGCAAAGTCAGCCCCACCACTGCAGGAGATGGGCCTCTCCTATCCTTGAGGCCCTGTCTTTAGCCTGTCTTTTTTTATTTTTACAACGTTTTAATTTAGTCAAAAGATTCAATCTTAGAAAAGGAGGATTAAGAAGGAAAGGTACTGGAAGCAGAGAAAGAGGGAGATGAAAAACTAGGTGAACTGGCCATAGCTTCTTAACAAGTACAACTGCTCCATTTCAAGACTTCTTTGGATAGGCATATAATAGCTTTCTTTGAGTCAGGAAAGACCTGCAGGAAAGGGGAAGGTTTTATCTGATGGTTCTTCTCACTTTGTAGTGAACACAAATTAAGGCGGCCCCCGTGCGGCACCTCCTTACATAAAGCTGTTGGAATGCAAGGGGGACCTGTTATTTGCATCTGACTAGAGATATTGGGCTGCCACTTCCTTGACTGAATTACTATTTATAGCAAAGGAGATGTGATGTCACTTCTGTGATTATGTTTCACTATATAAGACTCTGTCTTAGCAGAATGTAGAAAGTTATTACTTTGGTGGACTTAAGAAGCAAATCACCATTCTGGGAACTGAACTGCTTATGAAAAGGGCCACATGGCAGGGAAATAAGGAAAGCCCCTGCCTCCACTCAACACCCATTAAGAAGTGAGGAGCCTCCGTCATAAAACTGCAAGGGAATGGATTCTGCCAACATCCTGAATGGGTTTGGAAGCACATGCTTCCTCAGCCAAGCCTCCAGAAGACAATGCCAGCCAGATGACAGCTTGCTTGCAACCTTGTGAGAATGTGAACAGAGGACTCACCTGAACTGTGCCCAGGACCTGATGATTAAAACTGAAAAAAAAAAAATTGTCTTGCTTGACGTTACTAAGTTTGTCATAAGTTTTTACTCAGAGATTAAAAATGTATATATGTATGTAATATCCAATTGGAAAAGTCCCATTCTTATGGTCCTTAACTTCATCATCTGGCCTCTCCAGGAAGACACTGGAAACCTAGGGCATTACACCCATTCACTGTGTCCAATCTGGTAGCTGGGTGGGTCCAGAAATCTCTGTGTGCCCTTGCATATGCTGGGCTTTTTGATCTGTAGCTGCGGTATAGACAGAAGTACCCCAGGTTTGCACTCTATGGCTTTAGAGTAGACTGTAATTTTTATTCCCTGTCACTCAGTTTCCAAATGTCTAAATTATGATAGAAAATATTATGACACAGACAATTCATTTATTTGTTAATCAACTTAGTCATTTTACAGGGACTTGTTCAATGCTGTGTGCAGTGATAAAATGGTGACCAAGAACACCTGTGGTTCCTGCCTTCATGGAAGTTAAAGGCTGGTGGACAAGGTAGATAGAGATCAAATTATTCAACAAAAGAATTGCAACTTTTCTACGTGTTACAAGGAGAAAATTGAGCTGTCAGTATAAAGATATTTGATATGTCATAATAATTAATAACTACGATTTCATTTTCACTATGTTCCCAACACTACTCAAAGCATTTTCTATGCATTAAATCTTTTTTATCCTCACAACAACCATATTTGGAGGAAAACTGAAACACAGAAATGTTAATGTATTTACCCAGGGCCATACAGCTAGTAAGTGGCTGAGCTGGGAACAAATCCCAGACATTTGGGGCTACAGCCTGAGTTCTTAAGAATTACCCAATACTGCATCAAATCTGGCTGATGGCATCAGTGAACGTTTCTCTCAAAAATAATAGATTTGAAAGATGAAGAGAGAGACAGTATTTTAACAAGAAAATGGGGTACTATATTTTAGGCATTGTAAATGTTATGTGCAAAGGCCATGGGATGGAAGAGAATAAAGCATTTTAGAAGAACTTGAAGGAAAGAACAGCTGGTTTGGGATATCAGTAGAGTATGATGCAAGACAAAGCTGGACAGATTTAAGCTCCATTAAAGTACCTCTTGAATAATGCATGGCTCTTAAAAGTCTGTTCCTCTGGTCACTCCCTCCAATGTTTTACTGTTACCTATTTACCTCTTCTGTTTAATCACAGCTGTTAAGTAATCATTATCATTATTGATTGATGTCAACATAATTGCCTTTCTTTCTTCTCATCATTACTAATTGCATTCCACTCTTGCATTTTTTTAATGAAGACTATCCTTAAATATTTCCTTCAGAAACCAACTATGGTTATAAGGAACTGTAGGACTTTATTTTTCCCTCACCCTAGAATGAGATTTTAGCACTGTATACAGCTCTAGATTGAGTCCCAAAACCTCTGCCCTGGTCCCCGTGTGGGCCGTGAAGCCTGAGCACTAACTCTTGGATCCAGTAATTCCCCAGCATAGCTGCAGAAACAGCTCGTGAGTCAAAGCTACTATGGTTTTCAGCAATTTATCTTCTGCTGAAATACAGGAATTTCCTTTTCTTTTGTAACTCCAGGCATACTTTTTAACAAACATTTTTGTTATATTTTATCTGGCATTTTATATTTCTTGTGAGTATTACAGTATAAACTAGTCTTTCACATCACGGGCATTGTAAGTATTAGTAACATGATTTTGATGAGGCTAAATCATGCCTATATAGTTAGAACAAGGTCACTGAGATTATACTTGAATATGAAGAGATATTGGAAGTTATATCATATTAAAATTTTGATAAATTCTTTAGAACTTTTTCTCTCCTAAAATATTAAAATTAAGAATTAGTAGAACTTTTTAGACTTCCCTAGTGGCACAGGGGTTAAGAATCCGCCTGCCAATGCAGGGGACATGGGTTCAATCCTGTTCCGGGAAGATCCCACGTGCCGCAGAGCAAGTAAGCCCATGCGCCACAACTACTGAGCCTGTGCTCTAGAGCCTGCGAACCACAACTACTGAAGCCCGCGCACCTAGAGCCCGTGCTCGGCAACAAGAGAAGCCACTGCAATGAGAAGCCCGTGCACCGCAACAAAGACCCAACGCAGCCAAAAATATAATTAATTAATTAATTAATTAAAAAAAAAGAATTAGTAGGACTTTAAAATGATTATAATTGCACCCCCAAAACCTGCCCCAAAATCCTCCGCTCACACCTAACTTTAACAAGAACACACTTGATAAAGTTAACACATGTATCAAGATCTACAGAGTGAAAACCATCCTGGAGGCCCAGCCCACATCACAAACCTAAACCTAAGTCAGCCTGTGCTTACGGCTTAACATCATTGTCAAGGAAACCTAATACCAGTCACAATCCTCCAACTCAGCATTAGTTAGCTTAACCTTACCCTAGAAAATCGCACCTGCTTGCCTTATCAGGAAAGTCCGACCTCCTAGCCGATCATGCCATTTGCATGCTGCCTCTTGTAATGTTCCATGAAACTCGCTCTTGCTCAAAATCCCTCAGGAAGAAAGCTCCACTGCTTGTGAGGCATGGTACTCCTCAATCCATGGGTAGTTTCTCCTTTAATAAAGTACTTCAAACTCATTACTTATTCATGTTATTTTTGTCATTTAACACATTCCCTCTGCTTTAAGAACTTGGGAAAAGACCACATGTCAAAATATATCTTTTAATTTTTGATATTATCAGTTATCTTAATGTTTGCCAAGTTAGTGGTTGAGAGATATTATTTTACTGAAGCCTTAGTGTGCATTTCCTTGACTATACATCTTCATGAGGATATTAGTCATGCTTTGGTAAATTGTTCGTGAGATTTGCCAGTTATTTGATTGGTTTGTTTATATTTTCATCACTGTGTACAATTTCTTCATATATTTTATATATTGTTCAATTTGCACTGTGTATCTTACAAAATATATTTTTTAATATTGATCAAGCTCACATGTCTAATGTATAAAAGCAGAGAATCAATTGTTCTTAGGTTACAGTGCAATGGGTTCTTAACCCCTCTTTTGTCTCTTCCTCCTTGTTTTCCATTTGTAATCAAATGACTTTTTCTATCTTGCTACAAGGACAATTTCTTTCCCACATAGTCTGCTAGCTGTTAGCAAATGATGAGTGGAATCAGAGCATCCTTCAATTTTATTGCCCACAGCCTTTTAGAATGTGAACATTCTGCAAAGAATTTATGAACGAAATTTCTCTGCAGACATTTTTCCGTATATCTAATTCTCTTTCTTTATTCCTACCTTTATTGATATACAACTGTCATAAATAACACTGCATAAGTTTAAGGTGTACCACGTGGTGATTTGCCATATGTATATATTGCAAAATGACTGCCACAGTAAGATTAGTTAACACATTGATCACCTTACAAGGTTAACTTTTTTTTTTCTCTTCATGGTGAGGACTTTTAAGACTTACTCTCTTAGTAACTTTCAAGTATACAACATGGTATTGTTAACTACAATTGACCTTTGAACAATGAAGGGGTTCACCTGAGTATAACTTATGGTCAGCCCTCCATATCCAAGATTCTTCCACATCCTCGGATTCAATCAACCATGGACCATGTAGTGCTGTAGTGCTTACTATTGAAAAATACCCTTGTATAAGCGGAACTGCACAGTTCAAACCTATGTTGTTCAAGGGTCAACTGTATAGTCAGCATGTCATACATTAGACCCTCAGAACTTATTCATCTTGTAACAGGCAGTTTGTAGCCTTTGCCCAATAAATTGTGGTACTGATTTACCAAAAACAATGTTCACTTCCTGAAAGTGATAAAGTAGCTCAAAATACACTTTACATTCACTTTAGTAATAAGCTTACCAGATTAAACTATTTTGAATTTCTAAATAAAAGCATCTACATATATATGATCTATTAATAATTTACATATTTGAGTCCTATAAAATAATTTTACAAGATTAGTCTTGAAAATAAAGAAAGAAAACATCTGACAGCAATTATGAGTTTTATGATGTAAACACCAATTTTTCAGAACTAGTTAATAAAGTTTGGTATAAGATATAGTTGTAAAATTCCTAAATTTTAAATATTGGGATGTATTGCTTTAAATAAGGAGTATTGTTACATATGGTGAAGTGAATTATTTTGTGTCAAACTCTAACTCTACACTGAAGATAGATAGTTCACTCTAACAGAAAACAAATGACACTAATGCCAATAATTTAAATTGTACCTATCCCTTCATCCTACATATCTTGTTTCAACACAATAAGTGATCTACAGAATTTTCTCTAATTCTGTTTAAGAAACTCCCCTTAAAAAATTATCCATATTTGAAAGCACAGTCCTCACATTTATTTTCCATTGCTTACATAAGTAATAGGTCATAATTATTTAATTTTCTCAATCAAAGAACATAATCTCATAGACTGAAGACAAAATTTATAAAATCTCAGAATATTTAAGAAGCATAATTTTTTTTTTAACATCTTTATTTGAGTATAATTGCTTTACAATGGTGTGTTAGTTTCTGCTTTATAAAAAAGTGAATCAGTTATACATATACATATGTCCCCATATCTCTTCCCTCTTGCATCTCCCTCCCTCCCACCCTCCTTATCCCACCCCTCTACGTGGTCACAAAGCACCAAGCTGATCTCCCTGTGCTATGAGGCTGCTTCCCACTAGCTATCTATTTTACGTTTGGTAGTGTATATATGTCCATGCCACTCTCTCACTTTATCCCAGCTTACCCTTCCCTCTCCCCATATCCTCAAGTCCATTCTCTAGTAGGTCTGCATCTTTATTCCCATCTTGCCCCTAGGTTCTTAATGACCAGTTTTTTTTGTTTTGTTTTAGATTCCATATATATGTGTTAGCATACAGTATTTGTTTTTCTCTTTCTGACTTACTTCACTCTGTATGACAGTCTCTAGGTCCATCCACCTCACTACAAATAACTCAGTTTTGTTCCTTTTTATGGCTGAGTAATATTCCATTGTATATATGTGCCACATCTTCTTTATCCATTCATCTGTTGATGGACACTTCGGTTGCTTCCATGTCCTGGCTATTGTAAATAGAGCTGCAATGAACATTTTGGTACATGACTCTTTTTGGATTATGGTTTTCTCAGGGTATATGCCCAGTAGTGGGATTGTTGGGTCATATGGTAGTTCTATTTTTAGTTTTTTAAGGAACGTCCATACTGTTCTCAATAGTGGATGTATCAATTTACATTCCCACCAACAGTGCAAGAGGGTTCCCTTTTCTCCACACCTCTCCAGCATTTATTGTTTGTAGATTTTTTGATGACGGCCATTCTGACTGGTGTGAGATGACATCTCATTGTAGTTTTGATTTGCATTTCCCTAATGATTAATGATGTTGAGCATTCTTTCATGTGTCTGTTGGCAATCTGTATATCTTCTTGGGAGAAATGTCTATTTAGGTCTTCTGCCCATTTTGGGATTGGTTGTTTGCTTTTTTAATGTTGAGCTGCATGAGCTGCTTGTAAATTTTGGAGATTAATCCTTTGTCAGTTGCTTCATTTGCAAATATTTTCTCCCATTCGGAGGGTTGTCTATTCGTCTTCTTTATGGTTTCCTTTGCTATGTAAAAGCTTTTAAGTTTCATTAGGTCCCATTTGTTTATTTTTGTTTTTATTTCCATTTCCCTAGGAGGTGGGTCAAAAAGGATCTTGCTGTGATTTATGTCATAGAGTGTTCTGCCTATGTTTTCTTCTAAGAGTTTGATGGTGTCTGGCCTTACATTTAGGTCTTTAATCTATTTTGAGTTTAGTTTTGTGTATGGTGTTAGGGACTGTTCTAATTTCATTCTTTTACATGTAGCTGTCCAGTTTTCCCAGCATCACTTATTGAAGAGGCTGTCTTTTCTCCATTGTATATTCTTGCCTCCTTCATCAACGATAAGGTGACCATATGTGTGTAGGTTTATCTCTGGGCTTTCTATTCTGTTCCATTGATCTATATTTCTGTTTCTGTGCCAGTACCATACTGTCTTGATTACTGTAGCTTTGCAGCATAGTGTGACGTCAGGGAGCCTGATTCCTCCAGCTCCATTTTTCATTCTCAAGATTGCTTTGGCTATTCGGGGTCTTTTGTGTTTCCACACAAATTGTGAAATATTTTGTTCTAGTTCTCTGAAAAATGCCAGTGGTAGTTTGATAGGGATTGCATTGAATCTGTAGATTGCTTTGGGTAGTATCGTCATTTTCACAATGTTGATTCTTCCAATCCAAGAACATGGTATATCTCTCCATCTATTAGTATAATCTTTACTTTCTTTCATCAGTGTCTTATAATTTTCTGCATACAGGTCTTTTGTCTCCTTAGGTAGGTTTATTCCTAGATATTTTATTCTTTTTGTTGCAATGGTAAATGGGAGTGTTTTCTTAATTTCACTTTCAGATTTTTCATCATTAGTGTGTAGGAATGCAAGAGATTTCTGTGCATTAATTTTGTATCCTCCTACTTTACGAAATTCATTGATTAGCTCTAGTAGCTTTCTGGTGGCATCTTTAGGAGTCTCTATGTATATTATCATGTCATCTGCAAACAGTGACAGCTTTACTTCTTCTTCCCTGATTTGGATTCCTTTTATTTCTTTTTCTTCTCTGATTCCTGTGGCTAAAACTTCCAAAACTATGTTGAATAATAGTGGTGAGAGTGGGCAACCTTGTCTTGTTCCTGATCTTAGTGGAAATGGTTTCAGTTTTTTACCATTGAGGATGATGTTGGCTGTGGGTTTGTCATATATGGTTTTTATTATGTTGAGGAAAGTTCCCTCTATGCCTACTTTCTGGAGGGTTTTTATCATAAATGGGTGATGGATTTTGTCAAAAGCTTTTTCTGCATCTGTTGAGATGATCATATGGTTTTTATTCTACAATTTGTTAATATGGTGTATCACATTGATTGATTTGCATATATTGAAGAATCCTTGCATTCCTGGGATAAACCCCACTTGATCATGGTGTATGATCCTTTTAATGTGCTGTTGGATTCTGTTTGCTAGTATTTTGTTGAGGATTTTTGCATCTATGTTCATCAGTGATATTGGCCTGTAGTTTTCTTTCTTTGTGACATCTTTGTCTGGTTTTGGTATCAGGGTGATGGTGGCCTCGTAGAATGAGTTTGGGAGTGTTCCTCCCTCTGTAATATTTTGGAAGAGTTTGAGAAGGATAGGTGTTAGCTCTTCTCTAAATGTTTGATAGAGTTCGCCTGTGAAGCCATCTGGTCCTGGGTTTTTGTTTGTTGGAAGATTTTTAATCAGTTTCAATTTCAGTGCTTGTCATTGGTCTCTTCATATTTTCTGTCTCTTCCTGGTTCAGTCTCAGAAGGTTGTGCATGTCTAAGAATTTGTCCATTTCTTCCAAGTTGTCCGTTTTATTGGCATATAGTTGTTTGTAGTAACCTCTCATTATCCTTTGTATTTTTGCAGTGTCAGTTGTTCTTCTCCTTTTTCATTTCTCATTCTATTGATTTGAGTCTTCTCCCTTTTTTTTTTGGATAAGTCTGGCTAATGGTTTATCAACTTTGTTTATCTTCTCAAAGAACCAGCTTTTAGTTTTATTGATCTTTGCTATCGTTTTCTTCATTTTTTTCATTTTTTTCTGATCTGATCTTTATGATTTCTTTCCTTCTGCTAACTTTGGGGTTTTTTTGTTCTTCGTTCTCTAATTACTTTAGGTGTAAGGTTAGGTTGTTTGTTTGAGATGTTTCTTGTTTCTTGAATTAGGGTTGTATTGCTATAAACTTTTCTCTTAGAACCGCTTTTGCTGCATCCCATAGGTTTTGGGTCGTCACGTTTTCATTGTCATTTGTTTCTAGGTATCTTTTGATTTCTGCTTTGATTTCTTCAGTGATCTCTTGGTTATTAAGTAGTGTGTTGTATAGCCTCCATGTGTTTGTATTTCTTACAGATTTTTTCCTGTAATTGTTATCTAGTCTCATAGCATTGTGGTCAGAAAAGATACTTGATATGATTTCAATTTTCTTAAATTTACCAAGGCTTGATTTGTGACCCAAGATATGATCTATCCTGGAGAATGTTCCATGAGCACTTGAGAAGAATGTGTATTCTGTTGTTTTTGGATGGAATGTCCTGTAAATATGAATTAAGTCCATCTTGTTTAATGTATCATTTAAAGCTTTTGTTTCCTTATTTATTTTCATTTTGGATGATCTGTCCATTGGTGAAAGTGGGGTGTTTAAGTCCCCTACTATGATTGTGCTACTGTCGATTTCCCCTTTTATGGCTGTTAGTATTTTCCTTATCTATTGAGGTACTCCTATGTTGGGTGCATAAATATTTACAATTGTTATATCTTCTCCTTGGATTGATCCCTTGATCATTATGTAGTGTCCTTCTTTGTCTCTTGTAATAGGCTTTGTTTTAAAGTCTATTTTCTCAGATATGAGAATTGCTACTCCAGCTTTCTTTTGATTTCCATTTGCATGGAGTATCTTTTTCCATCCCTTCACTTTCAGTCTGTATGTGTCCTTAGGTCTGAAGTGGGTCTCTTGTAGACAGCATATATAAGGGTCTTGTTTTTGTATCCATTCAGCCAATCTATGTCTTTTGGTTGGAGCATTTAAACCATTTACATTTAAGGTAATTATCGATATGTATGTTCCTATTACCATTTTCTTAATTGCTTTGCCTTTATTACTGTAGGTCTTTTCCTTCTTTTGTGTTTCCTGCCTAGAGAAGTTCCTTTAGCATTTGTTTTAAAGCTGGTTTGGTGGTGCTGATTTCTCTTAGCTTTTGCTTGTCTGTAAAGGTTTTAATTTCTCTGTCAAAGCTGAATGAGATCCTTGCTGGGTAGAGTAATTTTGGTTGTAGGTTTTTCCCTTTCATCACTTTAAATATGTCCTGCCACTCCCGTCTGGCTTGCAGAATTTCTGCTGAAAGATCAGCTGTTAACCTTATGGGGATTCCCTTATGTGTTATTTGTTTTTTTTTCCCTTGCTGCTTTTAATATTTGTTGTTTGTATTTAATTTTTGATAGTTTGATTAATATGTGTCTTGGCATGTTTCTCCTTGGATTTGCCGTGTATGGGACTCTCTGTGCTTCCTGGACTTGATTAACTATTTCCTTTCCTATATTATGGAAGTTTTCAACTATAATCTCTTCAAATATTTTCTCAGTCCCTTTTTTTTCCTCTTCTTCTTCTGGGACCCCTATAATTCGAATGTTGGTGCGTTTAATGTTGTCCCAGAGGTCTCTGAGACTGTCCTCACTTCTTTTCATTCTTTTTTCTTTATTCTGCTCTGCAGTAGTTATTTCCACTATTTTATCTTCCAGGTCACTTATCCGTTCTTCTGCCTCAGTTATTCTGCTATTGATCCCTTCACGAGAATTTTTAATTTCATTTATTTTGTTGTTCATCACAGTTTGTTTGCTCTTCAGTTCTTCTACGTCCTTGTTAAATGTTTCTTGTATTTTCTCTATTCTATTTCCAAGATTTTGGATCATCTTTACTATCATTATTCTGATTTCTTTTTCAGGTAGACTGCCTATTTCCTCTTCATTTGTTAGGTCTGGTGGGTTTTTGCCTTGCTCCTTCATCTGCTGTGTGTTTCTCTGTCTTCTCATTTTGCTTAACTTACTGTGTTTGGGGTCTCCTTTTTGCAGGCTGCAGGTTCGTACTTCCCGTTGTTTTTGGTGTCTGCCCCCAGTGGCTAAGGTTGTTTCAGTGTGTTGTGTAGGCTTCCTGGTGGAGGGGAGTAGTGCCTGTGTTCTGATGGATGAGGCTGGACCTTGTCTTTCTGGTGGGCAGGTCCACGTCTGGTGGTGTGTTTTGGCGTGTCTGTGGCCTTATTATGATTTTAGGCAGCCTCTGTGCTAATGGATGGGGTTTTGTTCCTGTCTTGCTAGTTGTTTGGCATAGGGTGTCCTGCACTGTAGCTTGCTGGTTGTTTAGTGGAGCTGGGTCTTGGGGTTTGTGGAGATCTCTGGGAGATTTTTGCCTTTTGATATTACATGTAGTTGGGAGGTCTCTTGTGGACCAGTGT
The DNA here is from genome assembly GCF_965194805.1 of Balaenoptera borealis. Taxonomy (NCBI): domain Eukaryota; kingdom Metazoa; phylum Chordata; class Mammalia; order Artiodactyla; family Balaenopteridae; genus Balaenoptera; species Balaenoptera borealis. Next base: position 7,314,220 of record NC_138860.1, read on the forward strand.
CCTGAACTTGGCTCTCCCACCTCAGTGGCACAGCCCTGACGCCTGGCTGGAACACCAAGAGCCTGTCCTCCACATGGCTCAGAATAAAAGGGAGGGAAAAAAAGAAAGAAAGAAAGAAGAAGATAAAATAAAATAAAATAAAGTTATTAAAATAAAAAATAATTAAGAAAAAATATTTTAAGTCAGAAAAACAAAAAAAACAAAACAAAAAAAACGGACAGAGCCCTATGACAAATGGTAAAAGCAAAGCTATACAGATAAAATCACACACAGAAGCATATACATACACACTCACAAAAGAGAAAAAGGGAAAAAAAAATATATATCATTGCTCCCAAAGTCCACCTACTCAATTTGGGATGATTTGTTGTCTATTCAGGTGTTCCACATATGCAGGGTACATCAAGTTGATTATGGAGATTTAATCCGCTGCTCCTGAGGCTGCTGGGAGAGATTTCCCTTTCTCTTCTTTGTTCGCACAGCTCCTGGGGTTCAGCTTTGGATTTGGCCCCGCCTCTGCATGTAGGTCGCCTGAGGGCATCTGTTCTTCACACAGACAGGACGGGGTTAAAGGAGCAGCTGCTTCGGTGGCTCTGGCTCACTCAGGCTGGGGGGAGGGAGGGGTACGGATGCGGGGCGAGCCTGTGCGGCAGGGGCCGGGGTGACGTTGCACTAGCCTGAGGCGTGCTGTGCGTTCTCCCAGGGAAGATGTCCCTGGATCACGGGCCCCTGGCAGTGGCGGGCTGCACAGGCTCCCGGGAGGGGCGGTGTGGACAGTGACCTGTTCTTGCACACAGGCTTCTTGGTGGCGGCAGCAGCAGCCTTAGCATCCCATGCCCGTCTCTGGGGTCCACGCTGATAGCCGTGGCTCGCGCCCATCTCTGGAGCTCCTTTAAGCGGCGCTCTGAATACCCTCTCCTCGCCCACTAGGAAACAAAAGAGGTAACAAAAAGTCTCTTGCCTCTTCGGCAGCTTCAGAGCTTTTCCAGGACCCCCTCCCGGCTAGCTGTGGTGCACTAGCCCTTCAGGCTGTGTTCACGCAGCCAACGCCAGTCCTGTCCCTGGGATCCAACCTCCGAAGCCTGAGCCTTAGCTCCCAGCCCCTGCCCGCCCCGGTGGGTGAGCAGACAAGTCTCTCGGGCTGGTGAGTGCTGGGCAGCACCGATCCTCTGTGCGGGAATCTGTCCGCTTTGCCCTCCGCACCCTGGTTGCTGTGCTCTCCTCCATGGCTCCAAAGCTTCCCCCTCCGCCTCCCGCAGTCTCCGCCCGTGAAGGGGCTTCCTAGTGTGTGGAAACCTTTCCTCCATCCCAGCTCCCTCCCACTGGTACAGGTCTTGTCCCTATTCTTTTGCCTCTGTTTTTTCTTTTTTCTTTTGCCCTATCGAGGTATGTGGGGGAGTTTCTTGCCTTTTGGGAGGTCTGAGGTCTTCTTCCAGCGTTCACTAGGTGTTCTGTAGGCGTTGTTCCACCTGTAGATGTATTTCTGATGTATTTGTGGGGAGGAAGGTGATCTCCAATTCTTACTCTTCCGCCGTCTTGAAGCTCTCCTCAAGTAGCATACTTTCTTTTTTTTTTTTTTTTGGCATTAATATATTATTATTTAGTAATTTTCTGGGCAGCTATGGCATTCTATAGAGAACTACCCCACGGACTTTTTCTTCTGGACTATCAGTTATATAATTGCAGACACATTTTTATATTCAGATTATGCTATAAGTAATACAAGTGAACTGTATTTCCTACTCCCATTAGTTTCCTGGATGTTGCTAACATTTTTTTTTTTAATCAGTCATCCATTTTATACACATCACTGTATGCATGTCAATCCCAATCGCCCAATTCAGCACACCAGCATCCCCACCCCACCACAGTTTTCCCCCCTTGGCGTCCATACGTTTGTTCTCTACATCTGTGTCTCAATTTCTGCCCTGCAAACTGGTTCATCTGTACCATTTTTCTAGGTTCCACATACATGCGTTAATATATGATATTTGTTTTTCTCTTTCTGACTTACTTCACTCCGTATGACAATCTCTAGATCCATCCACGTCTCAACAAATGACTCAATTTCGTTCCTTTTTATGGCTGAGTAATATTCCATTGTATATATGTACCACATCTTCTTTATCCATTCGTCTGTCGATGGGCATTTAGGTTGCTTCCATGACCTGACTATTGTAAATAGTGCTGCAATGAACATTCAGGTGCATGTGTCTTTTTGAATTATGGTTTTCTCAGGGTATATGCCCAGCAGTGGGATTGCTGGGTCATATGGTAATTCTATTTTTAGTTTTTTAAGGAACCTCCATATTGTTCTCCATAGTGGCTGTATCAATTTACATTCCCACCAACAGTGCAAGAGGGTTCCCTTTTCTCCACACCCTCTCCAGCATTTCTTGTTTGTAGATTTTCTGATGATGCCCATTCTAACTGGTGTGAGGTGATACCTCATTGTAGTTTTGATTTGCATTTCTCTAATAATTAGTGATGTTGAGCAGTTTTTCATGTGCTTTGTGGCCATCTGTATGTCTTCTTTGGAGAAATGTCTATTTAAGTCTTCTGCGCATTTTTGGATTGGGGTGTTTGTTTCTTTAATATTGAGCTGAATGAGCTGTTTATATATTTTGGAGATTAATCCTTTGTCCGTTGATTCGTTTGCAAATATTTTCTCCCATTCTGAGGGTTGTCTTTTCATCTTGTTTATGGTTTCCTTTGCTGTGCAAAAGCTTTGAAGTTTCATTAGGTCCCATTTGTTTATTTTTGTTTTTATTTCCATTACTCTAGGAGGTGGATCAAAAAAGATCTTGCTGTGATTTATGTCAAAGAGTGTTCTTCCTATGTTTTCCTCTAAGAGTTTTATAGTGTCCGGTCTTACATTTAGGTCTCTAATCCATTTTGAGTTTATTTTTGTGTATGGTGTTAGGGAGTATTCTAATTTCATTCTTTTACATGTAGCTGTCCAGTTTTCCCAGCACCACTTACTGAAGAGACTGTCTTTTCTCCATTGTATATCTTTGCCTCCTTTGTCGTAGATTAGTTGACCATAGGTGCGTGGGTTTATCTCTGGGCTTTCTATCTTGTTCCATTGATCTATGTTTCTGTTTTTGTGCCAGTACCATATTGTCTTGTTTACTGTAGCTTTGTAGTATAGTCTGAAGTCAGGGAGTCTGATTCCTCCAGCTCCGTTTTTTTCCCTCAAGACTGCTTTGGCTATTCGGGGTCTTTTGTGTCTCCATACAAATTTTAAGATGATTTGTTCTAGTTCCGTAAAAAATGCCATTGTTAATTTGATAGGGATTGCATTGAATCTGTAGATTGCTTTGGGTAGTATAGTCATTTTCACAATGTTGATTCTTCCAATCCAAGAGCATGGTATATCTCTCCATTTGTTGGTATCATCTTTAATTTCTTTCATCAGTGTCTTATAGTTTTCTGCATACAGGTCTTTTGTCTCCCTAGGTAGGTTTATTCCTAGGTATTTTATTATTTTTGTTGCAATGGTAAATGGGAGTGTTTCCATAATTTCTCTTTCAGATTTTTCATCGTTAGTGTATAGGAATGCAAGATATTTCTGTGCATTAATTTTGTATCCTGCAACTTTACCAAATTCATTAATTAGCTCTAGCAGTTTTCTGGTGGCAGTTTTAGGATTCTCTATGTATAGTATCATGTCATCTGCAAACAGTGACAGTTTTACTTCTTCTTTTCCAATTTGTATTCCTTTTATTTCTTTTTCTTCTCTGATTGCCATGGCTAGGACTTCCAGAACTATGTTGAATAATAGTGGTGAGAGTGGACATCCTTGTCTTAGCATACTTTCTAATGCCGTAAAATGTATCTTCCCCCACATTTTTAAACTTTTTAATATGTTGTACAGGAAAGGATATAAATTTTCTCAGCTGTTACTAATAACTTGTAGATTCGTATCTTCAAGTCCTCATGTAATTAGGAAGGATTTAAGGTTCTTACAAAAAGAAAAAAATGAAAAACAAACAAACAAAAAAACCCCATAAAACCAAACACCTATTTGCTTTAATTTCCCCAAATCTTCTAGTAGTGCTCCTTTTTTACATTCAGCACCAATTCATTATTTAAATAATTATCATTTCATTATTGTTTTTTTACATTTTGATTTGGGAAGTCTAGCATGATGTATAGTTGACACTATCATTTCATTTCAACTTTAAGGTGACACCCTGAAGTAAACATTGCTAACCCACTTTCACAGGTAAGGAAACCAACACTTAGAGAGGTCAGGTAAATTTCCAAGGTCACACAGCTGATTTAATGGCTAATCTGGAAATCACACATGGGCAACCTGATGTCAATATGCAAACTCTTAATTAAGCTACTTTATTGGTCTGTTGAAAACAGTGCATTCAATTGGGATAATAATCAAAAACATATGTATATTAAGAACGATAGGTATTGTGTTGTAGAAAGAACATTAGACCTAGAAAGAAAACACTAGGTTAGAATTCTGGCTCAGCCATTTACTGTGTCTGGAAAATAGGCTAAACCATATTCACCTCTGGATTTATTATTCCACATGTTTGCACATGAATTTGTTTTGCCCTTGTACCAGCTACCTCACCAGATTGAGCATAAAAATAACATTGTACTCTCTGGTCATGCTGTAAAAACTTCAGTAATTATAATTAACAATGCCAGATATGGTTTCAATTAACAAGGCTCATATATTTCTAGGCTATGTAGATGAACAAAGACTTTCCTATCACATCTACATGTTCCCTCTTCAGCTAATCTGAATAGAATATTTCAATTTTCATATCATCCCTTAACATTGTTACAAAACAAATATATTGTATCTTCAAAACCTACTGAATATCCAAAGGGCTCATCTTTTTCAGCCTCTCAAAAGACTTTGCCCCATTTCTACTACTTCTTTCTCAAAATCTGTTCTCTTCTTGTCTTCTTCCTTGTTTGTCACTAACTTGACTCACAGTTTTTGACAAGTCTCATGTACTGCAAATGCCTTTAAATATCAGAGAAAGTAAATTTCTTCTCTACTCATACTCTTTCTGAAACTAATAGCTATAAATAAAGCTATTTATATCTGCCACTGAACTGTATAACTTTAATCCTGATTTGATATTTGAGCTCTAAATTTTTATCTCCAACTACCAACTCTACATATCCACTTGGGTGTTTATATATGCCTGTCAAATGTTCCCAAAACAGACCAGTTGTTTTCCCGTCCCCTCCAAATCCTCTAATTCAAGTCCCAATCTAAATTTAGAGTACTTTGTTATCTACACATTACTGAGGACATAAATTTCCAAGGTATTCTATCTTCCATTCACTCTCTCAGGCCTCTTTACTGGCCAGTCTTTCGGCTGTGAGCACATTTTATTATTTCAACAGTTTCCATACCACTCTCCCAATCCAAGCCACCGTATATGTACTTTCCCCTACACAATTCAAAAGGCTCCTCATTAATCTACCTCTTTCTACTCCTGTGTCCCAGTAGTCGATTTCCACACAGCTTATAGAGTGAGCTTGCTACATAAAGACAAAAAAATCAAAACACAAAAAACAACAAAGCAACAACATATGTCAATATCTTCCCTTAGATAAAATCCAACGTCTTTATCCTGTATTTCATAAGTCAATAGTCTGAGGATCCTTTCTGTCTCATCAACCACCTCGCCTATCAAAGGGGAGCTAACCCTTTTGCTCCTGCCACAATGTCCATGCCGTTTTTCTGCTATTTAAACACATCAATCTTATTCCCATCTCAGGTTGTTTGTATTTGCTGTTCAAGATTCCTGCAAAGTGATTATTAGTTGATGGTCCCCTTTTATCAGTGTGGTCTCATCTCAACTCAGTCAGGAGTTCCTATACAAGAAGGCACATTTTTTCATTTTTAATTGGAGTACAGTTGATTTCCAATGTTGTGTTAGTTTTAGGTGTACAGCAAAGTGACTCAGTTATACATATACATATATCCACTCTTTTTTTTTAGATTCTTTTCCCATATAGGCTATTACAGAGTATTGGGTAGAGTTCCCTGTGCTATACAGTAGGTCCTTATTAGTTACCTATTTTATATAGAGTAGTGTGTATGTGTCAATCCCAATCTCCCAATTTATCCCTCCTCCTGCTTACCCCCTGTCACCATAAGTTTGTTTTCTACATCCGTGACTACTTCTGTTTTCTAGATAAGTCCATTTGTACCCTTTTTTTTTAGATTCCACATATCAGCACGTGATATCGCTTATATGTAGAGGCACATATTTTTTCTTCCTTCCTTCCTCTCTCCTCTCCCTTCCCCTCTCCTCTTATCCCCAGCCTTTCCTTCCTCCAGGTCCTCCCGCCCCAAATTCTGATCTGAATAAAATCTGAACTTGCTTAGTGATTTTTGAAGCTCCCGTCCCTGGTTGGAGCCAGAGACTGCTCCCTAATATATATATTAGGGGTATATCCTCATCTATATCTGCATCTTCCAGGATATATATTTCCTCAGTCTCCTGCAGTCTGCATCGATCTAATTTTAGCTAATTAGATTCACTCGCTTTGAATTGATTGATCTAGCAACTCTCAGGACAATGGAACGTGCATTCTGAGAGGTGTAGCAACAGCAGCAGCAGCATCAGGTTTTCTGGGTCTGCAGCACCAGCAGGGCCAGGGAGAGGGCTCAGCCCCTAGAGCCGCGTGGTCAGGGCACTCATTTAGTGTCTTCACTCTGGCTGTGGTTCTGCCCTCCTAGGGTCCCTCCATCCTGCTCCGTTTTCTGAGCCCAGTTCTCCAGGCTTCTCAGGAATTCTCTGAGTTCCCCAACATCTATACAGATTCTCTGTCTAAATAAGAGGCAGCTTCGGTTTCTTGTCAATAGACACCTCTGAGGTTATTCTCTATTCCATTACTCAATTTTATGTTCTTCAGACAACGTATTAATATCTAAAATCCTCTTATTTACTGATGTGTGCGTTTGTTTTTTGTGCATTTTCAATTTTTTATTCTAAGTCTGCTACAGCATTAAGAAGACACTCAAATTTTAAACAGAGAAGAGAGAAATGCTGCATGTTCTTTTCTATATAGTTTCCCTCCTTAGTACACTTTGGTTTGGAAAAAAAAATGTGTGCCTCTGTTGAGGATTCAGTATATTTTTAAAATTTTCAAAAAAGTAAATCTTAACAATGGAACATATTTTTTAAAAATTTACTGATGTTGTTTAGGAAAGTAGAGCTAAATTGTGAGCAAATGACAGTGCAAGGTATTACAGCTTTAATTTAGATGTAAACAATTTTTCCTAATGGATCTTTAAGCTTTTTTGCCACTTTTTCCTTAATTGATTTGTATTTAATTTTCTTGTGTATAGTTCAGAAGTTATTTCAGTGTTCTTAAGTAATAAATGAAGGCATTATTTAATTATTGTATCATCTTATGTTTCCACACTCTTCCTTGTCTCCCTAATAATGTGACCTAATGAAATTGTAAAATGAAATCAACAAATATAAAAATGTACAGAAATATGTAAATTTTGAACAATGATAAATTAAATTCCAGATATTTACCCATATAAAATGCTTATATTTGTAGTTTTGTTCATTTTTGAAATAGTAAGTTCCCATATTTTAAGTTCTATGCATAATGCTCTTCTTGCAGTTTTTTCTGATGTATCTGTTGGGGTTGTAATATTCACCTGTATTAATTTTGTCCTGAATGTACTCATGTGGTGTTCTAGACCAAAGATGAATTTTATGTGAAACACCTCATGGTAAACAGTACATCGGTCGACTCCCCTTTGCCCTAGTCTTTATCCACAGGGTGACATGATTAGAGACAAGTCAGCGGTCCTACAAAAGTAGGTGGACACCCCATAGGCAGGGAACAAAGATAAATGATTCTTCTCTGCTTAGAAAGACGAAGGAGAAGGTGTTTCCTTCCCTTACTAAGAGAATCTCCCTGGAAACTGATGGGCCTGAATCCTATCTCCAGCCCTCTGCTATATGAACAAAGTGTCCCCAGGGGCCAGATAATCCCAGGCTTCTCTAGGTTTTACAATCGAGTGATGTCTCTAAATTCTGGGCTTCCTTCCTTTAGAAAGATAAATACTTAGATAGTTTTCCAGTCTTCCTAGCACCTAGGAACCTTGTCCAGCCAGGCTGTAAGCACTTGGCCCTTTCAGGAAGAGATAAAGTCTTATTTGATCCTTTTGGATCAGATCAATTAACTAGATAAAGGCTACAGATCTAATTCTCGTGGTATGTCAAGATATTTAAGGGGGAGTGAAATCAGACAGTCTCCAGCTTTATAGCACATATGTTTCCATGTTCCAGAACGTTAGAGCTATCAACAGGAACTTTGAAAAATCCAGGAAACTTTATTTCTCCACAATATCTTTCCTACCACCACTGTGCCTGTCATTCCATCTAAGATTTTCCTAGGTCAGTCACCTTTTAATTTCAGAGACTGTCTTGTATACTTCTGTGAATTATGAGCAATAAAAAATACATGACTTTATTCTAAAGAAATTTATACTTAAAGTGACAAGATACATGGAAATTAAAAAATACTATTTGAAATAATTCAAGGTGTAAAAATATTACAATACATAGTTAAATGTCAAAATGGGGGTAGAAATATGTTATATAAGAAAAGATAATGGAAATATTACTTTGTTAGATCCAGGGGGTATATCTAGAATGTTAATAAATTTCTATTTATATTATATATTATTATGGCTTTTAAACTGTCAAGATCATTCTGTGTAGGCATTTGTTATATTTGACAGATCATTAAATTTAAGGGGACTTTGTTTTTTTTCCATCTCTTTTATATATGAGTTACACAAACTTAGAGATCTAAACTCTGATTCTCAATTTTCTTTAAATGGAAGAAATTGTGTTAGTTTATCCCAAATAATACTTAAGATGATTTATATCTAAATCTAATGTTCACGAAGGTAATTCTAAAAGTACTAAGTAGGACAAATTAATAATGTTTATGAAAGAATTTGGTCTGCTTTTACAAAATAGTTAAATGACTACCACTGGATAGCTTAGAGCAAGGGTGGGACAACCACTCGACAGAAATGTTGTAATGTTCTAGTATATCTGTTGGGTTCTTAATATTCATCTTTATTATTTAAATTAACAAAGATGAATATTAAACTCTAACAGATATACCACTAAAGAGAATTTGTAAAACTGGAGAGGGTTTAAATTTGATGATGTCTTACCATACTTCTAGACCTTTGATTTTATAATAGATTGCTTCTTATTTTATGTTCAAAAATCCTTTACATCCAAATTTTAACAACCAAGTGGTATGATGTGGTGCCACTCTTTAATTCACAGAAGAGAGCTGGTAACACCAAAATATTTAATTTTTATTCTTCTTGAATGTCAGACACTCTACTAGTGTGCATTTTAAAAGAAATCACTAATAAGGAGATTCCCTCAAGACTGCAACAAATTCTCACAGGATTTCTGTATCTTTGCTGCCATTGCCTGATTACTATGCTCTCTTCTAATGTGATATGTCTTTTCAATTATAGAAACTCGTATAGTCTCTGACCGCACAGTTTCTGATATTACACTAACTAAGGAATTTAGTTAGTGATTTAAACTTTTGTTCTGAAAATAAAATCAGAGCAGATTGTTTAAGTCTAAATTATAATTTTCAACATTGAAATACCTTATTTATTATAATTAATGCTCTCATTTTCCAGATGCCTTTATCCTTAAATAAGTCAAGATTACAATGTATGCAGCATGGTGTGAAAAAAATAAAACATAAATCATACAGTTAGATGACTTAACTTCAAATATCAAAACTATTATTACAAATGTGCCCTTGGGCAATGTATCTAATGCTTCAAATCCTCATCTCTAAAATGGAAATAATATCTACTTCACCAAGCTGAACCATGATTATGCATGTAAAATACATCACCTAGTTTCTGGCACATATTAACATTTAATATATGAAAATACTGAAAATATTCTGAATTGAAACTCTATGTTAGTTCTCTCTCTCACCCTTTTCACATTCATATGTGGCCATGATCCAACTCAATGAGATAAGTACATTGAAAAAAAAAAAAAGTCACATTGACATTTAGAACAGGAAAAAAGGTTATAGCATTAAAATTTTAAGACAATTAATTCAGATCACATACATCTTTAGGAAAAGAGTTAAGTGCAGATGTGAAGATTGAAGGTAGACCTTTCCTCTTTGCCTTGGAAAGAACCAGTCTATCACTGCTCAGGTAGATATAGCAGAGAGGAAGGGTAAATCAAATTAGCATAGAGCTTTAGGAAAGGGGAGGCAAATAGGATCAGACTTATTTATATATGGTAGAGCTGTCCTTGAGGGTTCATAGTAGAATACCTGCTACTCTGCAGAGGAACTACTCAGAAACTGAGCTGTTTAAGTGTAAATGTACCAGCAGAATTGGGCACGGAATAGAGATTTGCCAGATTACAGGGAATAAATATACAGAATGACCAGTGAAATTTGAATTTCAGATTAGCAACATTTTATTTTTTTAATTTTAGTATAAGTATGCCCTGTGAATGCTTTGGGGACATATTTGTACTAAAAGAAGATATTAGTTGTTTATCTGAAATTCATATTTAACTAGATAGCCTATATTTTATCTGGCAACCCTAAAGGGAAACTACAATATCATTCCCCAAAAATATAAAGTTCATAATTTATTCTTAAATTAATCATCAATCTATACTCAATTTTGCATTTTCAATCTTGATCTTATTTTGTGATATAATGGATTTTATATCAATTTCCTCTTCCCCAAGATGCTAATTTATTTTGCATTGATATAGATAGGATTTATTTTCAAAATTTGTATATTGTTACAGAATGTCCTCTTGTAATTCAATCTGTCTACTCTTTAACCAAGAAAAAAATAAATGAAAGAACTAAGTGTGAACCTGTGGTTACTAATTTTCTGAAAAGATTTAGAGACACTGAGAAAGTAAAAGGAACACCTGAATATTCATATTAAACTCTCTTTAAATATTTTTTAATTTCAAGTGTTTGGATTGAAGACCTATAACTCACATGATTTAGGGAAGTTTCAGAACTAGTTTTGGAAATTAATTACAAGTTATTTATATTCCAAAAGAGGTAATACTTAAAACAAAGTATATAACCATAAGTCAATGTTTTCTTACTTTCTTATTTCTCTTAGTGACTCTTTGGTGTTCTATTTCCTTTTTGAGAATGTGTGTTTAGAAAAGTTAGTTTTATCCTGTATTTCATAGAATCTTTCAGATATTGAATTTTCTATTAATTTTGAACATTGGGTTTGTCAATGAACCTCAACGAATGTTATTTGTCCATCTATAATTAAGGGAGATATGTAGATACTTTCTCATGCACCATAAAACAATCATATGTTTTTTCCTATAATTCTAAATACAACATAAATTTTGTCTTCTTAAATCTAAATTAGGCATTGTCAAGCTTTTTCTATGAAGGTCCAGAGAGTAAATATCTCAGGCTTCATGGGTCTCATGGTCTCTCTAGGAACTACTCAACACTGCCATTTCAGTGCAAAAGCAGCAGTAGACAATGTGAAAATGAATGGGTGTGGAGGTATTCCAATAAAATTTTACTTAAAAATCAAGAGAAGACTGTGTTCATCTAGATGGCTATACTTTAATCTAAATATTTCCAGGGGAATTCCCTGGTGGTCCAGTGGTTAGGACTTTGCACTTCCACTGCCGGGGGCCTGGGTTCGATCCCTGGTTGGGGAACTAAGATCCTGAAAGCCGCATGGTGCGGCCAATAAATAAATAAACTATAAATAAATATTTCCAAGATAATTCATTGGAAAGAGATAAAGTACATTTTCAGTTGGCCCAGGTGTTTCATTTTCTTTCCTATCTCTCTCTCTAAACATTTTTTACCATCTTTTGTTTCTTCTCCACTTAAGACACAAACTCTTGCCACTCTGGGCCCATGTCTGATTCATACCAATCCTTTTATTAGAAATAAGTCCGTTGTAAGATAGACTAAACAACTAAACAAACCAACAAACAAAACACACACAAAATCATATGATATCTATCATGTATCACTACACATGATGCTCTGTCTTTTCTACTTGGATTTATGGCTCTACATAGTGAAGTCTGTGGATGACAACCACCTTAACCTTTCTAAGTCTCAATATCCTTTCTTTTGTAATTGGTTACATACTTTTTTGTTTTTTTGTAAATTATGCCTAACTTCATAGAGGTCAGCATTTCTTAGTTGTTATCAGGCTACAATTGTCAACAGTTGTGCTAACTACCTTGTGCAGTAAAACAACCAACTTTTGCCAATGGAACTGGAGGTGTGTTAGGAGGTGTGTTCAAAGATCTGGCAGTTTTTAAGTTATCCTAAACAGTTATATGGAGAGCTCATCCATGCCTGTTATGGCTGCCTTATTTCTCATATATCCCTGATAAATCAAATTTCTGGCTGGTCTTCCAGTCAATTATTTGTCCCAACCAAGATGGCAACTTTAGGCCAGCTGAATTGCTAGTTGGCCCATTCATTTGCCACCAAGGTCTCTACTGTTACTGATGCTTCTGGGCATGAGATTTTATGTGTTTGGCTCCAAATAAAGTCAGTCCCTCAGGCAGTGAAGCTGCCTGTTTTATTCCACCCTGACAGAACAACTGTGCTGAACACAGTGGGGGTGGGGAGTGGGAGCAGCTCCAGGCAAAACACCACAGACCTCCACTGCCCTTATTCAAAATTCCATAGTTTTTCACATATAATCACTTTCCAATTAGATGTATACCTTTAGTTGATTTCCAGAGTCATAAAATATTTTGTCCTCTTTTATTGTTGGTTTTTGGGGGGAGTAGATTTGTCTAGCCACTCACTTCACTATCTCAGAAATCCTGTTCACAGAGACTAATTTCTAAGTCCTACTCATGCATCAGGCACAGGGATAGTCAATTTATTTACATTATTTCTAACATTTACAGCAAGCCTACAAGATATGTATCATTATCCTTATTTTGCTAATGAGTAATTTAGGCAATTTAAGTAACTTGCCAAACCAGCAAACAGAAAAGCAAAGTATAAACATAATCATGTGTATGAATTATATTTGAATTCATACATAAATGAATTCATATATTTTTTAAATTTTACTTATGAGAGATAAATCATGTCTGTAAATTGCTTAGCATAGCATGGCATACATATTAATACGTTTTTGATAATTGAATGTAACTATTTTTAGATACTAAACTTAAAGTAATTGTGAAGTATATTATGTTTAGAATATAGTAATATTTAATTTTAAAAAACAAGTGACTTCTTATGCAAGTAAATTTCATCAGTTTCTTATTCTTATCCACCTTCCCCTGACATCTGTTGGCCCAGTCCACCCTACTTAATGATGGCAGTACTTGTTAAATGGATATATGTGTACCAATATATAGATGGATTCATAGTGAAATTGAGCAGCACCCAGTGGGGCTCGGGGCATGGAAGACTTTCAAACAGATGCTAATCATGGAAGGGAGGGAATGCAGAGACAAGGGAGGAGCAGTCAACAAACAACAGTGCAGCCTTGGGGCAGGGTCCTGGTGTGCCTCAAGGGATACATATAACAATATCTTTGAACTCTTTACAGAACTAAAACCCCCAATAGATGGAAAGTGTTAGCACTCTTTATTCCAGATTAAAGGAACCAGAGACCACCTGAGGCCATATTAAAGGAGTGCAGTCCCTGCACACACCCTAATCCTTATCAGTAACCCGGCCCTTGAACCATTGCTATAAAATTCCTCACCAAATCCTCCCCAGTTGGGAAACACAGTTCTGAGATGCATGAGTCCTGTGTCCCCCTTTGCCTGGCAAAGCAATAAAGCTATTCTTTTCTACTTCACCCAAAACTCTGTTTCTGAGATTCGATTCAGCACCAGTGCACAGAGGCCAAGTTTTTGGCATCAATACTAAGTATCATTTTTGCCATGTGTGTAAGACTAGTCAGAATAGGGAGCTCAATAACATAACGTGTTTGGGATCTAACAAAATTAAAGAAATTAAGAAAGCAAAGGGCCATGATTAAGGCAGAAAGCTCAAACCTAATGACTAGAAACGTAATATATATTAACACAAGATGAATGTTTTCAGACTTTAGAAAGTCAAATATCAAAGTTGAACTATGAATATCATTGTTAAACCATGAGCCAAAGCTATTTTTTTTCACTGAATCTGTAGTTTATAAACACAGTAAAATCAGAATCTTGAAGTTGACTTTCTTACCTGGCTTATCAGAATTCCCAAGGTTATTTTCAACAAGAAATTCTTAGTAATTAATCTTAGTTACTTAAAAATTAACCTTAATCAACTCAGGCCCTTTAATATGTTAAGTCTCATAGGGTTGGGGCTATCCTAGACAATTTTTCACACCTAGATACAGAAGGAAGCCAATATATCAATTTAAAAAAATAATTTATATCAGTGAAATGTGATACACATAACACAAATATTCTAATTCTAGAGTAGGATATGAAAGCAATAATACAGGCTAACAATACTGGACATATTTTTCCTTTCTTTACGTAAAGATGTATAAATTAGTTTAGGGATCTTGAATAAAATCAAATATAACTTTAGACTAGAGAACATTTACAACCACAAAGTTTCAAAAGAAATTGTTGAATAACTCGAGTGAGTCACAGAGTACAATGCATTTGATTATACTATTCTTTTAGAAGCTCACAATTTCATTATAGTTTTTAGAATGGCACATTCAATTTAATGCAACAAACATATTGCATATGTCATGAATATTTATCTACGTAAGCTCAGCTGTTAAAGGCATGAGTAAATTTCTGATTTTCTCTACATTAATGCTGTAAAGCATAGTGAAATCATAAAATGCAGCAGGAAAAAGATATATAAATAAGAAGAAAAACTAGTAAAATTTGATCTACATAATAAATTGGAGCATACTACTTTCAATTTTTAAACTGACAGGTGTTAAGTACAAATAAACTAAAAATAAAGAAAAGTAAATTATTTATAATATCTTGAAGTTTACTCAAGTAAAGTAAGGAAAGTCAAACATGCAGAAAAGTTAGCACATTTTTATTGATGAATATGATATGCTTCAATAAAGATCTATAGAGAAAATATAAACTATGATGTTGGATCTCATTGCTATATCTAGTGACCAAGACAACATCAAAGTTTCCTCACCTTGCCCAAATTTTAGACAGGCTCTCTCCTGCTTCTATGCCCCTGTTCTCCCTTTTCTCAGAGGTTTTACTTTGGAAAATTTGTAATTATAATTTCTTTCTTGGCCCCTTTGGGGTGTAAATTATTTAAAAGCTTCTTGTCTGTTTTAAAACCCAAGAATGTCTTCCTTAAGGACCTAGAACCTATCCCTTTGAAATGTAATCATCAAAGGAGATAGTGCCCTATCTCCCAGTCTCTAGGAGATGTGTATTAGTCAGGGTTCTCCAGGGAAACAACCAATAGGATGGATGGATGGATAGATGGATAGATAGACAGACAGACAGATAGAGGTTTGTCACAGGAATTGGTTCATGCTCTTTCTTGGTTGTAGAAGGGACCAGATGCAACAATGTAACCTTCACCTTAGAAAGGATATCTCAGCATGTCCTGCATCACTGGACCCCTAGAAATTTTTCTGAGATAGAAGACCTTTGAATTTTATTCAGATTTATTTCCCATTCTCGTTCACACAAATATCTTACCAATATATCTAGAGTAGTTGCTACTTCTTACTCACTAGGTCCAATCAGCATAAAATCATCAATGTAATAAACTAGTATACCTTGTGGAAGGGAAGTGTAATCAAGGTCTCGGCAAATTAAATTATGACTCAGGGCTGGAGAATCAATATGCCCCTAAGTAGGACAGTGAAGGGGTACTGCTGGCCTTGCCAGCTGAAAGCAAACCTTCTCATAGACTTTATGGACAAGGATGAAGAAAAATAATTTGTCAGCTCAATAGATACATACCAGTTACCAGGGGATGTGTAAATTTGCTCAAGCAATGAAACCATATCTGGTACGATTCTGCAATGAGTCATCATCTGGTCATTCTTCAAGATCTGTCTGTGTTCGGCCAAGTTAGAGAGTTCAATGGGGATGTGCTGAGAATTACCACCCTTGCATCTTTCAAGTCCTCGATGGTGACACTAATCTCTGCAGTTCCTCCAGGTTTGTGGTACTGCTTTGGATTTACCATTTTTCTAGGTAGAGATAGTTCTAATGTCCTCTACTTCGCCTTTGCCATTGTAACAGCCCTCACTCCACAGGTCAGGGAACCAATGTAGGGATTCTGCCAGTTGCTCACTATGCTATTCAAATTATGCATTCTGGAACTGAGGACATAACCACAATATGATTTTAAGGATCCATTAGACCCACCGAGAGATGGATCTGAGCTAAAACTCCATTGATCACCTGACCTCCATAAGCAGCTACTCTGACTGGAGGGCCACAGTAACATTTTAGGTCTCCTGGAACTGGTCTGTCAGTTCAGAGCCAGTATTCAGTAGTCCCTTAAAGTTCTGATTACTTCCTTTCCCTGAATCAGTGCTTACCTTTCAAAAGGCCTTAAGTCTGTTTGGGGAGGTCTGGGAGAAAGTTTAACACTGCAATTTTTTTTTTTTTTCCAGTAGTGTATCAGGGTCCTTCCTTAAAGGCAGCTGGCCTTTCCCTTCATTCAAGGGGTTCTTGGTCTATGAACTGGCTCAAGTCTGGGAATTGATTGAGAGGTTGTGACTCTGTTCTTATGATTTGAGTTAGACTCTTGTTCACTTGACCTAGAACTTTTCTGCTTATACAAATCAAGTAAGAATTTAGTAGGCTTTCTATCTATTTCATTTCTGGGAACACCAGGCTTAACTAGCTAACGTCAGAGGTCAGATTATTTTAATTGTAGATTTGACTCTTCTGTTCAGTATGGTAACCATGCCCACTTTGTTTATGGTGGTTGAGTGCCATCGCTTGACCCCTGCTACCCCGAGATCCAACTACTCCCATTGCATTTAGGTCTTCCAGTTGAGTGGCTGCTTCCCACTCTAAGTTCCAGCCTACAGAGAAGAGTGATTATAGAGCTCTTGAAGCATGCTGGGCTCCTCTTACAAATTGGTTTCTCAAAATATTGGTGAAAAGTATGTCTTCTGGATCCTCCCAGTGAACCTGAGTAAATCTTAAATGATAAATCCACTCTGACATTCCTATATCCATAAGCCGTTGAATCCCTTTCTCTCCAGTAAACCAACTTAGGTTAGACATTTCCAGTTTTCACATGGTGGGCCTTCTTTTGGTCCATATATCAGCCAATCAAACAACCAAACTGTTAGAGCCTTTATAACTCCCTGAGCTACATCATTAAATAAAGAATCTTTGGTTAGGGTCTGTATCAGTCAATTTGACCTGATCTAGCTTTATATTTCTCTCACCATTATCCCATACACTCAGTGTTCATTCCCACACAAATTCTGCAGAGTTGCTTACATAAATTGGAAAACTCAAGTAGTTCTTTCGGAGTGTAGTGTACTTCCTCATGAGTCACACTTTGCATCTCACCATTGAGGGTCTGCTTGAAGTTGAGGCTCGTTACAAGTCTAGAAGTAAAGAGGGATAAGGGGGGTAGGTGCTGTGGAGATTCTGCATTGTCTTGCATGACAACTGCCTCCAAGGAGGCTATTACTAATTCCTCAGCCTCTGCAGGATTAATCCCCTCAGATGGAGGTGGGAAGGCCAACACCACTGTGCTGGAGGTACCACTGTGCTGGAGAAGCGGATGCTACTGCGGGTGGGGAGGCCAATTTCTCTTAGGATGAGAAGTCCTATTCCACTGGCAGAGGAGACTCATTGGAATTTAAGGGCTTGATATTCCCCAGTTTTATCAGCACCTTTCATGCGTTCCCATCCCAACTTACAAGACCCCATTCTCTCCCAACTGATGCCCTCACTAACAGTAGAAACACTGCAAGACTGGGAATTCAATTTGCATTTTAATGTAGCCAATTGTAGAATGTGGCTCTGATTTTTAGCAATTTCAGCTCTGGAGCCACAGGAGAAAAGGCTCTCCTTCAGCGCATTACCTAGAAGCTCTTAGGTCTTTTATGGGGCTCTTGAGTGGGGAATTTAAATCCCTGACCTCATCTTTTTCTTTTATCACTTTGTCTGGCAAAACAACCAATTTCATTTATATTCCTTAGTTTTCTGACGATGTGCAAAGGTATCATATACAGAGTCACTTAGCTCATTGCTTCTTATAAGTGGTTTATTAGGAGTATTCAATGCCAATATTTTGTGTATCTCTATAAACAGTTCATATCAAGGACTATCAGTCTCTGTTTCCTACTGGAAATAGAATCATTGGCTTCTTTAAATCTAATCAGATTAGACAGCCAATTCCAAATGGTTCCAGAAACCCCAGAACCAATTCAGAAAATTCAATTTTAAAATTCTCTTCCTCTAGAACCACTCTTGGTATCTTGCTCCAATTGTGTGTCTTGCTTCAACTTGAAAAAATACCTCCTGTCACGAAGATTTGAGAAAGTTTACTTTTCTTTTATGTAAGGCCGAGTAACAAACATTTATGGTCTATGATCCATCCCACCTGAAAATTCTCCCACTCTTTGTTTCAATGGAGTTGATTTTAGGCTGTTTTGACAGTAGCACACCTACTAAGTAATTTTAGAATTAAGGAATTTATCCAGTTAATTAGAATTAAAAAAAAGCTACTTTTAAAAATTATCTAGAGATAGACAAAGCAAAATTACTGAACAAATTATTCTAATAATTACTTGGCTATTGAACTTTGCCTATGAAGAGAAAATATTTAGAGTCCATTCATAATGTATTTATATAATAAGAAGATCCAGTAAAAAAAAAAAAGTATTTATTTACTAAGTCAACTATATATTATTTTTATTATTTATCAATATGAATTTTGGAGAGAAGTTAATACTTTTCTACAAATTGCAGCTTTTTTCCAGTGAGAATAAAATGATAATTTAATGTGAAATATATATTATCATTCTTCCTCAAGATGGTCTTTTATTCACTTTATTACAGATTTATTCTAAATTATTAAAGCAATATGATCTGTGTTTTATGACTTTTTTATGTTAGGTAAGCTAGGTTAGGCCTTCATTCTCATAATTCACTTATGTACAGATAATGGTAAATATCTATTTGTACATGATACCATGGAAAAATTGTAATCACTTAAAATATTATATATGTAAGTACTGTGAAAGGATTTCAATCTAAAATGGAACTGAAGGAAATGAAACAGAGAATCTCATGCATGCCCTTAGAATAAGGAAACACACTAGAGACTGATTTCCCATAAATGCCTGATTTACAGATGATCAAGACTTCTCTCCTGACCAATGATCATCCACCAAGGAATCTGGCCCCATCCCCAAGCCAAGGAACTTACTGCTTGGGCTCTGGCTGACTTCCCCCTCTCTTCACTTCTTGCAAACCCTCAGCAGACTCCCTGGGTCTTGCTGCAGTGCGCATTTCCCTGAATGAGATTCCTTGGCTATTCCGGAATAAACTCAATTTCTGGTCATTCAAGCTTGCTTCAGTTTACCTCCTTATTTAGGATGACAGCATAAAACCATACTATCTAACAATAAGTGCCAAGCAGTGTCACAGAGATGTGCTATAAAATAAGAAAACACAAACTCTTGCTTAGAAAAACCCAAGGAAGACAGAAAGGGCATTTTGGAAGGTAAAGAAAAGAATGAATGTGAAGACAAAGTAAACAGAAGAGTAAAAACCAATCAATTGTAATGAAAATAAAAATTTTTCTCCATATATATCGTGTAAAAAAGGAAATGTGAGGTGGAACTTAAAGACAATATAGCAGATATTAGGCGTTGTATTTCTATTTCTGATTTTCTCCAAGGATCAACCAAAATGTATATTTTAACTCCAGGTAGAAAATTAACTTGCCTGTGTTAAAATAATGTATTTTACTCCCTTTATTTATGTGTTATATTATTTTAAAGACTCAGCAATGTAGGTCACATCTCCATTTCTATGAACTCCTTATCTTAGAAGTTGATGTGTTCAGTTTTAGAAAGTGGATAAAATATACTACTGAAAGGAACTACATAAATAATGAATGAACTGAAATGGAACAAATGTATTTTTAATAGCTCTGATGAAATAAATATTAATTTAAAAATAACCCTGTGTTGTCTTTCAGGTTTGTGGATGCATGTTGCATTAAATATCTTATATAAAATAAACAGTAAGTTCTCATGTGAAGGTCAGAATATTATATTTGTATAGCATATACTTCTGTGATTCTACTTTTTTATATTCCTGAGATTGCCTGATTTTAACAAGGTTACTAAAAACAGAATGAGCTTTTTCTATTAATTACTGTACGTATTAATTAATAAATAATCCCTTATTCTACAGTGTATATTTTCCATAGCAATAGGATTAAAAATCCAGTCCTTTGCAAATTCAAAATTGTCAGATGCTATGATTTTTTCCCTGCACAATTAACAACTATTAATTAATGTATCAAAGCAACTCATGATTTACTCTGTTATCCAAAGAAACGTTTTAGTTTTTGTAGCTGCAGTCTCAATAAGTATTCTAAATTTCTACAAACATGTTTATTTTAATTATTGATGTATAAGAAATAATTCTTTTTACATGAAAGGTACTGTTATGATGGAATTTATAATCCTTTTTTTAACCTTCATATGCTTTTTCTTTTAGATTAATGGTGCTGAAATTCAATGAATTTATTTTCACAGCACTATATAGAAAAGATGTTTTGATTTGGATTCACTTCACAAAAAATCTGTTAATTAACTGAAATAAGCTATGTAGCCTTCCTCTTTTATCTACTTATGTTACTTTTTATTACTATCACTTCATTTAGCAGAGTAAAATGTGATTAGCA
The DNA here is from genome assembly GCF_965194805.1 of Balaenoptera borealis. Taxonomy (NCBI): domain Eukaryota; kingdom Metazoa; phylum Chordata; class Mammalia; order Artiodactyla; family Balaenopteridae; genus Balaenoptera; species Balaenoptera borealis. Next base: position 7,335,151 of record NC_138860.1, read on the forward strand.
GCTATATAGCCCTTCTTTTTATCAATAAAGAGTTAATATTATCTAGCTTCATTACTTTAGCATATCTAGAACAATGAACTGAAGTCATCAATTAATATGTTTTAACATATTAAACATATGCATATATGCATATAGTGCATATGTTTTTATGCACTATAATATCAATTATTGAAAAAAGTGTATTCATTGGTTAAAGGTAGAGTTTGAAATAACAGTTAAACAGCTAACCAACAAAAATAATGTTTACTTCCATGGGTACACCATGTTTCTTTTACATATATATATATATATATATATATATATATATATATATATATATATATGACATTATACATATAATATATATACCTTCATGTAGCAAAATCAGTATATATTACACAAATATATTCAAGACACAATTTATCCTAAATAGAATATTTTCAATGGATTGTATATACACCTACATTTATTTTGCAGGACAGGAGAATATCTTCATGTATTCACCACTGTCAGTGAGATTTTACACATAGATGGTGCTTAGTTGATTTCTGTATATGATGTAAGACATAGGTCCATTTTTATTCTTTTGCATGTGGATATTTAGTTTTCCCAACACCATTTGTTGAAGAAACTATCTTTTTCCCATTGTGTATTCTTGGTACCCTTGTCAAAAATCAGTTGACCATATATATGTGGATTTATTTCTTGATTCTTTATTGTTTTCCATTGGTTTATATGTCTGTGTTTGGTTTATATTGGTTTATGTGTATTTGTGTGTGTGTGTGTGTTATTTTACAAAAGTGAAAAGAAATTTAGAAATACTCTGAGAATAATTATTACCAACTGAGGTTTATCCCCCTGGCTAAGAGATCAATTATGTGTGAGGTCAGAATAAAGACATTTTTAGATGGTCAATATCACTAAAATGACATTCCAGGTACACATTCTCTGGAAGTTACAAAAGGATATGCTTAATCAAACCAAAAAGGGAGACACTGGATCCAGGAAAGAGAGATAAATGGAGATAATCAGAGATTATGTGTGAGGGAGACCAAGAATATAACTAGTCTAGGATTAAAGGGAATGACAGAGGATTTCAATTCTTATGTCACTAAGGGAAAAAAAAATCTGATATACTAGTTGATTTATTTGATCTTATAGAAAACATAATTCCATAGCATTTGGCAATTATATAGAAAAAATTGCAAAAAATAGTAATAGTTATATACAGGTAAAACTTCTTTTATTGAGCTTTGCTTTATTGTACTTTGCAGGTATTGTGTTTTTTTTTTTCCAAATTGAAGGTTTGTGATAATCATGCATCAAGCCAGTTTATGGGTACCATTTTTTCAACAGCTTTTGCTCACTTCTTGTCTGTGTCACACTGTGGTAATTCTTACAATATTTCAAACTTTTTCATCACTATATTTGTTATGGTGATCTGTGATCAGTGACCTTTGATGTTACTACTGTAATTGTTTTGAGGCACCACAAACTGGGCCCATATAAGAAGATGAACTGGATCGATAAATGTTGTATGTGTTCTGACTGTTCCACTGACCGGCCATACCCCTGCCTCTCTCCCTCTACTCAGGCCTCCCTATTCCCTGAGACGCAGCAATATTAAAATTAATTAATTAGGCCATTGAATAACCCTACAATGATCTCTAGATGTTCAAGTGAAAAGTCACAAGTCTTTCACTTTAAGTCAAAAGCTAGAAATGATTAAGCTTAGTGAGGAAGGCATGATGAAGGTTAAGATAAGCAGAAAGCAAGGCCTCTTCTGCCAAAAAGCTAGCCAAGTTGTGACTGCAAAGGAAAAGTTCTTCAAACAAATTAAAAGTGCTACTCCAGTGAACACAGGAATGATAAAGTTTGAAGCTAGCAATGTACACCCTGAGGTTTACAGAAAGAAACCATCTCCATGACTTAAAAATGAAAGGTGAAGCAGCAAACGTTGATGTAGAAGCTGCTGCAAGTTATCCCGAGGATCTTACTAATAAGATAATTAATGAAGGTGGTTACAATAAATAATAGATTTTCAATGTAGACAAAACAGCCTTATTGGGAGAAGATGCCAGCTAGGATTTTCATAGCTAGAGAAGAGAAGTCAATGCCTGGCTTCAAAACTTCAAAGGACAGGCTGACCCTCTTGTTAGGGGCTGGTGACTTTAAGTTGAAGTCAATGCTCATTTACCATTCCAAATATCCTAGGGCCCTTAAAAACTGTACTAAATTAGCTTTGCGTGTGCTCTATAAATGGAAAAACAAAGCCTGGAGGACAGCACATATGTTTACAGCAGGGTTTACTGAATATTATAAGCCCACTGTTGAGAACTAATGTTCAGAAAAAAAAAAAAATTCTTTCAAAATACCACTGATCGTTGATGATGCACCTGGTCACCCAAGAGCTCTGATGGAGATGGGCAACGAGATGAATGTTGTTCTCCTGCCTGCTAACATGACATCCATTCTCCCGCCCATTGATCAAGGAATAATTTTGACATTCAAATCTTATTATTTAAGAAATATATATTTTATAAATTGTATACATTTCAATGAAAATACTCAGACAATATAAAATAACTCAGAATCACACACACAAAAAAACCCTCAGTATGTAAAATTCAAAATTTACAACAAGAAAACCAACATGAAACCCCTTTTCTTTGTGGACCATGTGGGTATTGCTGCACTACATTTAAAGCAAATTAGAGCTTTTCATTGATAGCTTAAAAATATAAACTGTAATATGTAGCCGAAGAATTTCCATACATTGGTTTTCATAACCTAGTAAGAAATACATTTCATAAGGCTACAGCTGCCATAGATAGTGATTCCTCTGGCGGATCTAGACAAAGTAAATTGAAAACCTTCTGGAAAGGATTCACCACTTTAGATGCCATCAAGAACATTCACGATTCATGCAACCTTGGCAGTGAAAGCACGGAGTCCTAACCACTGGACTGCCAGGGAATTCCTGGATTGACTATAATTTTGAAAGAAAGTCTGCTGTGGGTGAAATGCTATCAAACAGCATTGCATGCTACAGAGAAACCGTTCTCGGGAGGAAGAGTCAATCGATGTGGCAAACTTTATTGTGGTCTTATTTCAAGAAACAGCCACAGCCGCTCCAACCTTCAGCAACCAATAAGTTGGTCAATCAGCAGCCGTCAGTCTTCAGGCAAACCTTCCACCAGCAAAAAGATTACGACTCTCTGAATGCTCAGATGATGTTCAGCATTTTTTAGCAATATAGTATATTTTTAAAATAATGGTATTTTTAGTAAGATATTTACATTGTTTTAAAAGATATAATGTTCCTGATCACTTAATAGACTACAGTATAGTGTAAACATAACTTTTATGTGCAGTGGAAAACCCCAAAATTTGTGTGACTAACTTTATTGCAATATTTGTTTTATTGTGGTGGTCTGGAACCAAACCAGAAATATCTCTGAGGAAAGCCTATACATAGAAAACTAGCTCACAAAAATGAGAGGAGATGCATACAAGAAAAAGAAAGACTATAAAGCTTAAGGGAAGAAAAAGGAATAGTAACCAAAGTTATAGCACATTATTTGACTGAGCAGTTATAATATTAATACAACTATGTTGAGATAAATCCATACTGGAATGGAGGGGATGTGTTAGGGAAGAGAAAAGAGAAGAAAAAGCAAATCTAACATCATAAAAAACAAAATAAAAACCAATAGATAATGTATAAAATGTATAAATAAAAATAGTACAGTATTTAGATATACTGAAATAAAAGCCAGAATAAATGACTTAAAATTTTTAAATAAAAGTCAAAGTGGTATAACAACAATAAAAGTCCCTTCCCCCATTTCACCGCACTCCGTTCTACTTCTTAAAGGCAACCACTTGAACTTTCTATGTCTGTCTTTAGGCCAGTATTATATTATTCCTCTGTAGTATAAGAAGCTTGACCTCACTGTCACTAATCATCAGAGAAATGTAAATCAAAGTCACAATGAGATATCACCTCACACCTGTTAGGATGGCTATGTTCAGAAAAACAAAAGATAAATATTGGTGAGAATGTGGAGAAATTAGAACACTTGTACACTATTGGTGGGAATACAAAATGGTGCAGCAGCAATAGAAAGTGATGTAGCGGTTCCTCAAAAAATTAAAAACACAAAACAAAACTACCCAAGAGCCAGTAATTCCACTTCTAGGTGTTTATTGAGAAGAACTGAAATTAGAATCTCAAAGACATATTAGCATTCCCATGTTCATTGAAGCACTATTCACAATAGCCAAGATGTTGAAACAACTTAAATGTCCATTGATGGATAAGTGGATAAAGAAAATGTGGTATATATACACAATAGAATATTATTCAGCCTTTAAAATGGAGGAAATCCTGTAATAAGCTATGACATGGGTGAAACTTGAAGACATATGCTAAGTGAAATAAACCAGGCACAGAAGGACAAATCTGCATGATTCCACTTAAATGAAGGTACCTAAAATAGTCAAACCCATGGAAGCAGAAAGCAGGATGGTGGTTGCCAGGGGCTGGAGGGAGAGGGGAAGTAAGGATTTGCTCATCAAAGGACAAAGTTTCAATTATGCAAAATGAATAAGTTCTAGAGATAAGCTGTAAACCACTAGGCTTGTAGCTACCAATACTTTATTGTACACTTAAAAATGTGCTCAGAGGGTAGATCTCATGTTGTGTTCTTAGCACAATAATGTAATAATAATGTAACAGTAAATATGTGTGTAATTAATAAAGACAAATTATTTTGAAAATAACATTAATGAAACTATCATTAAAAACATGAATGTTTTTAATGTTTTAATTAAAAACATGAATGTTTTTAATGTTTTAATTAAAAACATGAATGTTTTTAATGACAAAAGATGTGTATGTCAATCTCATTTTCTTGAGAAGAATGTGTGCTTTTTGAAATGTAATAAAGGAGAAAAATAGTTCCACACACAAACACATATACACACATTGCTATTCTCTTTCCCCTGAAAAGAGATAACTTGTTAAAAAAATTAAATTTGTAGTTAATCTTCAAACCACCTAGCCATTGGTAGAAAATTTTTCTACCACATTCTGCAAATGATAGAAAATTGTTCTAAGCAAGTGCTACACAGAAAATGTGCACATTTAATTTACAGGAAAGGTTAATTGCATTGCTCTGTTAGCATGGCCTGCTTGAGTGCTGAATCCAGGGAGCATAAATGATTTTTAAGTACACAGTGAGAGAGTGGATTCCCCCCCAGGATTATTCCTAAGGCTTTTGTGCTCAGTCAAGCAATAAGAGATGTTACACATCTCCACGGTGATTGTTCTCAGGATCCCTGAAGTTTAATCCCTAAAGATCATGAGACAAAACTCAATAATAAATGGATTTCTGATGCTAGCATCTAAACAGAAAAGGAACATTATTGGTTTTCTTCTTCTTAAAAAAATATAAAGCAATTGTAACATAAACATACTGTGATAATTCCTTGAATCACTGAAGTTTTATTCTTTCCTTCATATTATGAAGATTCTACTCTATTCAAGGTATTCTTAATTCTAATTACATGGTCTTTCTTTAAAGATGACTTAGTCTTTGACAAAAATATGGATTATTAGAGGAAATGTAATTTGGGCTAGTGTATATTACATAGCTGCTACTAAGATTTAAACATACTATTGCTGCCACTGATACACTTGACTTCACTTCAAAGCTCATATTGGGACTTCCATGGTGGTCCAGTGGTTAAGACCTCACCTTCCAATGCAGGGGATGTGGATTTGATCCCTGGTTGGGGAGCTAAGATCCCACATGCCTTGTGGCCAAAATACTAAAACATAAAACAGAAGCAATATTGTAACAAATTCAATAAAGACTTTGAAAATGCTCCACATCAAAAAATCTTTTAAAAAAATAAAATAAAATCAATGGGAAGAGAAAATTCATTGTTTTCTAAAATGTAGATTCTCAAGCCAGCAGACCCTAGCTAAACTGATAGTTTCCATTTCAACATTTTATCAATTGAGACTTAAAGAAAATTCTAGTGATATGTCTCTGCTGTGAAAATTGTCAAAAGTAATCAGAGATTTGTTGTAAACAAATAATCAAAATATTTTTTCTGAAAACCTCAAATGTGATATATTATTGAATTTATCCTAAACCCTTAATAGACTTCAAAATATAAAATATTTATAAAAATGGAAATGTAAATTTCACTTAAAATTTCATGTGTAAAAATTTAAGCATTTAAACTTTTCAAATTAAGACACAATTATAATATAAATTATTTCAAAACAGTAAGTCATAATTTGAGTATATAAGCTGGAAACCCCACAGTTTAAACATGCACAAACATTCTTTTGGTATATGCTATATACAAGGCACTGTGTACTAAGCACACAGAAGAAAATATTGCTCAGTACCACATTTCATATATTAGAGGGCGTCATCAATTGTTAAGATGCACGATTATTTTTTATACAACTTAGAAAAATATTACAATTACAGTGTGATACAATACTTTAAAAAGAACCCCGCACAACTAAAGAATTGCTCCTATATATCTCTCATTGTTATAATTTTTTTTTCACTTGTTCCATTGACTTTCTAATTCATCTTACTTTGTTTGCATTGCTTAACATGTGATGGGCAATCTCTCTGCATGTACCTCAGTAACAAAACAGAACCCAGCTTTATTTACCTGTAAATGTACTCCTTTCTTCACCAACATAAAGCTCTTGTTGGGTGCTGTTTTTTTTTTTTTTTTTTTTTTTTAATAATATATATATGGAATTCTAGTTATTTTTCTGAAGATAGATGTTTGCTTCAATTATATCAAATGATATAATGCTTCATGCTTCAGTTATATCAAATGATGTTTCTCTGCTCTGATTTCCAGACTTTTTATGCAATAACTTTCCATGATAATGCTGAAAGAGTCCAATCTCTCTGAACACTTAAATGTCAATTCAATTTAATCTATTGATTGACAGTGCATGTCCTTTAACTGAAGTGAGAATGAAGTGGAGACCTATGATCAAATTCACACATGATTCACATGATTTTCAAATATAAAATAAAACTAAACTAAAATACACACAAAATTTGTTTCCTCCTACATTCCTTTCCCAAATTCCAATATTCTCCAAACATCTGAGATAATCGTAACACCATAGACACATATCTAAAAAAATTATCAGAAACAGAAAGTGATCATTGAAACAACTCCCCACAAAACATCAGGGATCAATTTGATTATAAAATTACATATTCAAGGAAAAAAAAAATCTCTGTTCGAAGCCTAATAGGTACATTAACAGAGTTGTCACGACATGTTTCAGACACTTCTTCCTAGGCCTGCTCCGAGGTGCACCCTTTAGACAATTAAGTGCACGCTGGTTATGACTGAGTAGCACACAAACAACAACTGTAAAAGCCAGGTGAAATGCAAACATGCTGACATTTGAAAGCCCTAGAAAGCATCCGAGGCAGCTGAGATTTAAGAGTCAATGCAGCACAAAGAAAATGCAGCAAGGTGAACCTGATATTTTCTGCTGCTTTTTCCTTGAGACACATGCTGGTTCTTAATTGGTATGCAGCTTAGAGGTCAAGAAAAAGAAGATCAGAACGAGAGCAGCCTCAGGTAGCTAGACAGACACTGGAGAGCAGGGATCTGAAGGTGCCTTGGACTTCAGGGGTCGAGATGCCAGAGAAAATGGAGCCTCTGAAAGGTGAGCCTTACATTGTGTCTTAAGCTTTTTGTCATTTTCTCAATTTTTGCTGGTCAAGAGTCTAATAAGCGAAGCAAAATGTGATAGCTAAGAAACTAAAAAAATAAGCAGTGGTTCTGCTTTTGGATAGGATGGAGCAGATTGCAGCAGATTCGCATTACAGTGAAAATAACAAGGATTTCCAGAATGGCAGTGTGAGGTGCTCGACAAACTCTCTCCCCAGTGAAATGGACATTTAATGTGTGAAAATTACATGCATACAAAATTGGAGTCTCTGCAAATTGTCCTAAGAGCATTTGGAAAAGAGAGGAGCATAAATTCACAAAAATTGACTAAATCTCAGCCAGGGCAGTGAGTCACAACATGCTCCCTCCCTACCCCCCACTCCAGCTCAACATGACAGAGCTCTACTCCAGGAGGTCAGGGCTAAGGACACAGAGCTTCCTTGACCCCAAGCTCCCAGTCTATGGTTGCATATTTGCTCCAGGAGGGGCAGGGCACCTGCATCTTTCATCACACCCCCAGCTCTACGCTGCAGAAACTATTCCAGGCAGTCATAGTCAAGAAGACCACTACATACTGTCTACCAGAGACACAATTTAGATCCAAAGTTACAAATACACTGAATGTAAAAGGATTGAAACATGCACACAGAAACCGTAAGAAATGAAATGGCTGTACTAATATTAAATGAAATAGACATAAAGTTACTTGACTACAGATATTTTATAATAATAAAAGTGTCAATCAATCAGGGTGATATGACAACTATACACCTATATTCACCTAATAATAATGCCTCAAAATACATGAAGCAAAACTGATAGAACTGAAAGGAAAAATAGGTAATTCAACAATAAGATTTAGAGATTTCAGTACCCCATCTTCCATAATGAATAGCACAATCAGGTGTAAGATCAACAAGGTACTAAAACCTTGGAAACACTATAAACCAACTAGACTTAACCTGACTCTATAGAACATTCGATACAACCATAGCAGAATTCACATTCTTCTCATGCACACATGGAACACACCTCAAGGTAGACCAAATGCAAGGCCATAAAAAAGTCTCAATATATTTAGGAGAAATGAAATCAAACAAGTATGTTCTCTAAACACAATAGAATGAAATCAGAAATAAATAACAGAGGAATAGTGGGAAAATGGCAACGTGGGAGAACCTAGCTTCCCCATTTCGCCCTCTCCCACAAAGATCAATGATTGGACAGCTACCCATGAACAAAAACAGCTCTGGGAGGCCCCAAGAATCCACTTAGGAAGTCTTTGCAACACGATGAAACAAAAATACACAGTTTTCCAATGAAGACATACAAATGGTCAACAGGTACATGAAAGAGTACTCTACATCACTAAGCATGAAACTACAATGAAATATCACCTCACATTTGTTAGAATGGCCATCATCAAAAAGACAGGAGATGTGGTGTTGGTGAGGATGTGGAGAAAAGGAACACTTGTTCACTATTGATGGGAATGTAAATTGGTACAGTCACTATGGAAAACAATATGGAGGTTCCTCAAAGAATTTAAAAATAAAATACTGCATGATCCAGCAATCCCACTTCTGCGTATATGCCCAAAGGAGTTGAAATCAAAATCTTGAACAGATAGCTGCACCCCCATGTTCATTGCAGTATTGTTCACAATAGTCAAGATATGGAAACACTTAAATGTCTGTCAACAGATGAATGGATAAAAAAGATGCTATATGTATAACGGAATATTATTCAGCCATTAGAAAGGAGGAAATCCTGCCATCTGTTACAATTTGGATGAGATTTGAGGGTATTATACTAAATGAAATGTTACAGAAAAACAAATACTGTATGATATCACTCATATGTGGATTCAAAACAGCCTAACTCAGAGAAACGGGGAGTAAAACGATGGTTACCAGAGGACAGGGGCAGGGGAAATGGAAAGACATTGGTCAAAGGATACAAACCTCCAGTTGTAAGATTAACATGTTCTGGGGATCTAATATACAGCATGGTGATTATAGCTAATAATACTGTATTATATACTTGAAAGTTTGTAAGAGAGTAGATTGTAAATGTTCTCACCACAAAAAATGGTAATTACCTGATGGTCTGAAGGTATCAGCTAATGTTAAGTGGTAAGCATTTGCAATATATAAATATATCAAATCAACACCCCATTCATCTTAAATGTATACAATGTTATACGTCAATTATATCTCAATAAATCTGGAATTTTTAAAATAAGTAATGGAGGAATTTGGAAACTTCACAAGCAGGTGGAAACCAATACATCTATAAATACCTGATGGATCAAAAATTTAAAAAAAACCCACAATAGACATCTTTCCTCCTCCTGAGTATTTTCAAATTATTTTTGATGGCTAAAGAAAAAACTGTAACACTGTCTGATATTTGCCATTTATGCAGAGGCAATATTTTAAACAATTATAAAAGTGTAACTATTTCATTCTTTGCTGTATAAGCCAATATTATAATTCTTTGTTTTGTTCAAATTATTCCAACTTTCACAATTGGGAGATTTTCACATTGACTTCCTCTTCTTTTTGACATGCTTCATCCATTTTTCTCTTTTGAGAAATTCCCTATGTTCTACCAATGCAAGATGCTTCAGGCTTATCTTGTTTTTCTCCTGTTCCAGCTGTAGACTTTGCTATTTCTTCAGGTAGCCCTCATTCCCTTCATTGGAGAATGTTAATTAAAAATAAAGATCTGAGCATAAGGTAGGTTCATTGTTAATGAGGATTTTCTGCTTTTAAACCATCTAAAAGAACAGAATTAGGAAATATGTGTATGAATACTAACACACAAACACATAGCTGTTTATTTTTCTATCAAGCAATCAACAAAGCCTTTAAAATAATTTCATTACATGTATTTAATATATTTGGAGTAATTATGAGATCCGTGTGTGTGTGTGTGTGTGTGTGTGTGTGTGTGTGATAGAGAGAGAGAGAGAAGGAGAGAGAGATTATTCTACCTGAAAATCCTCATTCCATTTTGCAACATTATCTAGTAACATTTCCCTTTGGTATAAAGAACTGCTGTTAGTATTTCTTGCAGTACAGTTTGACTAAAGAGTTTTTTCAATATTTGCCTGTCTGTAGTATGTTTATTTAGGTCTTATTTTTGAAGGATATTTTCACTGGCTTTAGTTTTCTAGGTTGATAATTTTTATTTTTTCTTAGTACTTTAAACACGTTTTCCCATTGTCTTCTAATATCCATTGTTTTTGATGAGAACTCAATCACCATTTTTCTTGCTGTCTTCCCGTACATAATTTATCTTTTTATCTGGTTTCTTTAGGAATTTTTCCTTTACATTGGTTTTCAGCAGTTTGACAAGGATGTGCCTAGGGATGTGTGTGTGCGTTTTTCAATTATTATTCTTGTGGTTTTCTGAGCCCCTTGGATTGGTTTATGCTTTTAAATGTGGGGAAACTGTTGGACATTATCTCTTCAAAGATTTATTCTGTTCCATCTTCTCTCTCTTCTCAGGTGCTCCAATTACATATTTTTCTGTTATCTCAAGATCTTGGACACTCTTTTAAATTTATTTTTCTACTCAGGTTTTTGTGTTTTAGTTGGTATAATTTCTATTGATTGTTTTTCAGTTGTACCAATTCTTTCCTCTATTTTGTTCAGATAATTAGTCCAACAAAATATTCTTCATCACTGATAACTTATTTTTCAAATCAGTATTTTAATTTGACTTATTCTTCTGTCTCACTGCTAAACTTCTTTATCTGTGCATGTTTACTGTTTACCTTTTGCAATGTATCATTAAATATATTTATATTATTATTTGTAACTCTGCCTGATAATTCCATACTCTGTTCCATCTCTGGCTCGGGTTCCACTGACTTTTTCTTCTCTTGATGCTTTGTCATATTTTATAATTTTTTCATAGATTTTCTAAAATTTGGTTTGAATGTAAGGTTTTATAAGTAATAGAACATTTCTCTAATAATTAGTGATGTTGAGCATCTTTTCATGTGCCTCTTGGCCATCTGTATGTCTTCTTTGGAGAAATGTCTGTTTAGGTCTTCCACCCATTTTTTTGATTGGGTTGTTTGTGTTTTTGATTGGGTTGTTTGTTTTTTTGATATTGAGCTACATGAGCTGTTTGCATATTTTGGAGATTAATCCTTTGTCAGTGGCTTCATTTGCAAATATTTTCTCCCATTCTGAGGGTTGTCTTTTCGTCTCGCTTATGGTTTTCTTTGCTGTGCAAAGGCTTTTAAGTTTAATTAGTTCCGTTTGTCTATTTTTGTTTTTATTTTCATTACTCTAGGAGGTGGGTCAAAAAAGATCTTGCTGTAATTTATGTCAAAGAATGTTCTTCCTATGTTTTCCTCTAAGAGTTTTATACAATGAGGTATAACTTCACACAGGTCAGAATGGCCATTATCAAAAAAAATCTACAAACAATAGATGCTGGAGAGGGTGTGGAGAAAAGGGAACCCTCTTGCACTGTTGGTGGGAATGTAAATTGATACAGCCACTATGGAGAACAGTGTACGGAGGCTCCTTAAAAAAAAACATAAACATAGAACTACTAGATGACCCAGCAATCCCACTACTGGGCATATACCCTGAGAAAACCATAATTCAAAGAGACACATGCACCCCAATGTTCAGTGCAGCACTATTTACAATAGTCAGGACATGGAAGCAACCTAAATGCCCATCGACAGATGAATGGATAAAGAAGATGTGGTACATATATACAATGGAGTATTACTCAGCCATAAAAAGGAACAAAATTGGGTCATTTGTAGAGATGTGGATAGACCTAGAGTCTGTCATACAGAGTGAAGTAAGTCAAAAAGAGAACAACAAATATCATATATTAACGCATATATGTGGAATCTAGAAAAATGGTACAGATGAACTTATTTGCAGGGCAGAAGTAGAAATGCAGACATAGAGAATGGATGTGTGGACATGGAGGGGTGGAAAGGGAGGGTAGGATAAATTGGGAGATTGGGATTGACATAAATACACTACCATGTGTAAAAGAGATAGCTAGTGGGAATCTGCTGTATAGCACAGGGAGCTCAGCTTGGTGCTCTGTGATGACCTAGATGGGTGGGATGGGGGGGGAGGGAGGTCCAAGAGGGAGGGGATATAGGTATACATACAGCTGATTCACTTCGTTGTACAGCTGAAACTAACACAACATTGTAAAGCAACTATTCCCCAATTAAAAAAAAATAAAAAAGAAATAAAAAGAATAGAACAACAGAGACTGAAGCAAGCAATGTTAATATGTTATATATAATAACACACGCTCAGGAAATGTCATATCTCGCCTTTTGTCAGGCCACTGGCATGTGTGATGAAGTCAATCTAATTGGAACTGAGACCATCTGGGTTGTGTATTTTGGGAGAATTTTCCTTGAGTGGCGCTATGACTTGACTTGCAGATCACCTGCCCTACTTTCAGACTCAGCAGCACCTGAAAGTGCATCTCAGGGAGCATCTCTCCAGGCACCTACCCACCCCAGTGAACAGTGCCACTGCTTGGTGCCTCGTGTGGGGCCCAGATACCTGTGTGGTTTCTCTCTTTGCTCCCCTCCACCATTTGACTTCAGCAAACACTCTGTGCTTAATCTTTAGCAGGTAAATTTTTTCTTTTTTCAATGTCCTTGGCCATCTTTTATCAGCAGGTGGCTTAAGAATGTTCACGGGTTTCTCTCAGTTGCTTCTCTAACATCAGATTTTGGCAGGACCCTTTAGTATTCCCCTGTGAGAGACTCAGGTTTCCTCCCCTCCTCCTCCCAGATCAACGACAGTTACCGCCTGCCTGACGGCTGTCTCTCCTCCTACTCCACCCTCAGACGTCAGCACTCTTTCCTCAGACAGGATCCCTTTCAGCCTCCTGCTAGGTGGCCAGTCACCCTCAGGAGCTCCCCATGCAAGGCTGAGTAACACGTGGAAACTGCATGGAGATTCCTGTTGTGTCTGGGCCTCCCAGGGGTTCCGGGCTCTCATGCCAGACCACCCTAGAGTTTTACAAGTTTGATCCGCTTCATCAGCGTTCTTACTTGCATCTGTGGCAGTTTCCTTGATTCCCCGCTGCTCTGCCAGGAATGGCAGTAGCTGTGGGTCTCCCCTCCCCCAGTAAACTTGTCACTTTCTGGATTTTAGTTAATTAGATTCCTTGCCAACTAAGCGCTCAGATGTTTTGTTCATATTGTTAGGGTGCAAGAGAGTTCTCTTGTGATTATCTCCTAAAGAAAAGCAGAAGTTTTATTTTAAAATGTCAATAATCACAGCACCTCAGAAACTACACACCTTGGAACTGCTTTAATTGTGAAAAGTTTTAGATGTCAAATTTAAAGTGACATACATTTTATTACAAATTTTTGAAAAACCACTTTATTTCAAATTTCTTCTACAATGTACCTGAATAATAATGCTTGGAGACCACTAATCTAAGGCACTTTGTATTAATTGCTATGCCCAGTGATAAAAGAAAATGACTGATTACAGAACCCAAGTAGGCATAATACCAAGATAGCTATGACTCCTCAGTAATAGAGATTCTGGTCTTCTACATCCCCAAATAAACAACCCTGGCCATCTGAAAAACTAATGGAACAAAGGACATGTAGTGGAAAGAAGAAGTTCAAAAATATTAACTATGGCCAGTTGCATAAATGAGCATAGTAGCATTAGTTATCTGTTCTCTCCAGCCCACCTTATAAAGAGGTTGTGTGTAGTGGTTGTTTGCCGATCTTTGAATTATAGCAATAATAATCACTCACAGATAGATGAAGTAATTAAAAGGACATTCAGATGTCTCTTGGGAAAATGTTCAATGTGTGTGTGTGTGTGTGTGTGTGTGTGCACATTAAGTGCAGTACATTAGGTGGGAACATTTGTTGTTTCTTTATTAGTAGAATTTTACATATATGTAGTAAGCTGTATAGATCTTTCATTGGAAACCAGTGTAGGATGTGGCTTATTAATTCTCAGTATCCATCCTATCCTCTCCTAGTGCACCTTACTGAACTTAGAGACTGAAAAGCTCAAAACTATTTTTTTTCCTACTTCCCTGTGATTGCCTCTGGAGAAGAGATACATTCCAGATTAAGAAGCATTTGTTTGATATGCAGAAGGAATGTTTAAGAAGAATATCTTATGCTGATTGTTTCTTCTGGCAAGCAAGCCATCATTTTGGTGGACAGTTTCTAGTTGATTTGCAAGCAGCAGTTGAGGCTGTGATCCCTGGATCGTAGCAATGAACATTTGTTCTTTTTATTTAAGAAAATAAAACTTTATTTTTTTTGGAGCAGTTTTAGGTTAACAACAATATTTATGGGATGGTACGGAGATTTCTCTCATACCCGCCAGCTCCTACACATGCATAGCTTCTCTTACTGTCAACGTCACTCACCAGGATCGTATGTTTTTACTAAGGATGACCCTAAATTGATACATCATAATCAACCAAAGTCCATAGTTTACCTTAGGGTTCACTCTTTTTTTTTTTTAATTAATTAATTAATTTATTTATTTTTGGCTGTGTTGGGTCTTCGTTTCTGTGCGAGGGCTTTCTCTAGTTGCGGCAAGCGGGGGCCACTCTTCATCGCGGTGCGCGGGCCTCTCACTATCGCGGCCTCTCTTGTTGCGGAGCACAGGCTCCAGACGCGCAGGCTCAGTAGTTGTGGCTCACGGGCCCAGTTGCTCCGCGGCATGTAGGATCTTCCCAGACCAGGGCTCGAACCCGTGTCCCCTGCATTAGCAGGCAGATTCTCAACCACTGCGCCACCAGGGAAGCCCTAGGGTTCACTCTTGGTGCTGTAAATTCTATGGGATTGGACAAAAGTATGACATAAACCCATCATTATAATATCATATGGAGTATTTTCAAGGTCCTAAAAGTCCTCTGTGCTCTGCCTGTTCGCCGACCCCTGGCAACCACTGATCTTTTTATTGTTTCCATAGTTTTGTGACCATTTGCGCTTGAACTCATTAATTTCAGTGATGGATCTTGATTCTCACTCCTACAGGCCATCTGTTGATTTTATGTCTTATACTTCCCTACATTAACTCCATTTCTGCTTTTTACACCTGGAATGTTTCTGTTTCCCAGCACTTGTTTATACTGATACACTAGAGAAGAGCTCAGAGAACAGAAATAATTAGAGAAAAAAAAGTAAATTTTAAGTATGCAACTACTGGACCCCAAAATTTAGCAAATTCCTTCCCATCTAAACTTTGATGTGGTGTGTGAAGGAATAATACGAGAAACCCGTGGCAGGAAACTGAATGTCTATTCATTTCATGATTGCATATAACAGTAAGCATGAGTGGTTCTCCTTTGAATAAACTGCTTTTGCAAAGACTAGAATCAGTCAAAAATTCTTACTGTGCACTACATTCAGACACAAGAAAGTACATAAATAAAATATAATTTAAAAAAATGTGATTTCTCTAATAAAGCATTTCCATGTTTCCTATGGCAAAATGCTATAATTATAAATCCTAGCCGCCTTATTAATATCATATGTGAGGTGCCTTCAGAAAGCATTTTACATAATCTGAAAATCATTCTATTTCAATATGCCAATGTACCCTCACAGCTCTTGTAAGTACAATGCTGGGAATCTAGCTCAAGATAAAAATCTTAAATATAAGAACAGCTTAATGCATTTCAATATACTTCTGTTTTATTTAATAAAAGTGGAATTTATTTTTTAATACTCATAAATACATCTTTAGTTCGGGAAGACATAGGATGACCACTCTAAGTTATAGAATCAGTATTTTGAAGTTGATATTCTGGGTTAATAAGAGATTGTTATTCTATAAGGAATGAACATAAAAGTATGATAAATTGTATAAAACAAAAAACCTCACATGTTAAAGCAGGGGAAAGCATGATTTTAAAATGTAATGTATTTGTTTTTTTCTCATGTGAAATTGGCTAAATTGTGCTTTAGGGAAAAGAGTTGTTTTGTTTTATTAAATAATCATTTTACTGACATCTAAATGTCATGAGAAAAGACAGAAAACAGTAAGTAGTACAGTAAATGTGGCTCAGGATGTCGCGGAGCTTATGGTGTAGTTGGAAGAATGGACATTATTCAGGCCGCCTCACAATTAATATAACTTTGATAAACAATCTAAGTAGTTAATATGTGCTGTAAGATTATAAACTGAGAGAGTTTTACATATCCACAAACGCCAGAGAAGTCTTAAGGAAAAAAAAAAACCCCAAATCTTAAAAGCACATTAAATTCATACCAGAAAAAAGTATAGGAACATTCTATATCTCTTTTTAAAATTATCATTCCATTATGTCTCACGTGTTTAATTTTTGGTACAATCCATAATCTGCCCACTATTAACTTCTTGATGGTAATGACCAAAAGGTATAGTATGAATCTTACATTGCATTTGGTTCTCTATAATAGTATTTGACTCAACAAGTTAATTAGACTTTAATTAGACTTTGCCAGAAATATTCTAAATAGGATGCAAATTCTGTGAAGGCAGATGTCATACACTTTATTTTCACATGTTTCTCTTTGGACCAAAATGGCTTTTCTACATGATACAACATCTACCAGAAACTCTCAGTATTTATTTATTTATTTTTTTGTTTGTTTTTTGCTTTTAAAAAATTTATTGAAATATAGTTGATTTACAATGTGGTGTTAGTTGCAGGTGGACAGCAAAGTGACATAAAATCATTTTTAGATTCCTATTTTTTTTTAAATTAATTTTTATTGGAGTATAGTTGCTTAACAATGTTGTGTTAGTTTCTACTGTCCAGTAAAGTGAATCAGCTATACGTATACATATATCCCCTCCCTTATGGATTTCCTTCCCATTTAGGTCACCACAGAGTGCTGAGTAGAGTTCCCTGTATTTATTCACTGCAAAGAAAGTAGTAATGAATAGTGGTTAGGAGCACAGATTCCATGATCAGATTACCAGGGGACTTGAGTGCTAATTCTACCACTTTACTTATTCCTTAACCCATGAAATTTAACCACTCTATGCCTCAGCCTTCTTGTATATAAAATGAGAATTAGCAAACATTTAGCTAGGTATAGGAGAAAGGATTTGGTAACGTCTAACTTAGTAGTCAAATTAGCCTGTATTAAAATTCAAAGGTTGTCAAATTTTTGATATGGGGTATTCCCACAGAGTATAGCTTATAAGGTACATTTTTAAATTAGAAATATTGGAATGAAGAGCCTAAAGAGAGTATTTTCATTTTAGGGACTTCATTGCTTAAATAGCAGTAACAGCATTTGTACATATGCATACAAGAGAAATTGTGATAAAGGGTAAAACTAATTTTATTAAGTTTTTCAGCACATAAGCTGTTGCTTCTATCTTTGCCCATACTGATATTTATAAACAATAAAGAAAATGTAAATATTTTAAAAAATCTCAGTAGATGTATCAAGCACCAGACAAAGCAATAGTTGAATCTGTAGGTAGTCATAAACCAATGACTTGGAATACACTGCAGAAAAATTTTAAATGTAAATACAAAAGCAAAGTTAAGAGACATGATGCTCCAAGAAGTTACAGGAGAAAATCAAGAGAAAAGGAGAGAGGCAATATTAAAGGACATAATGTCAAAAAATTACCTCAATTTTAAGGAAGTGGTGAGGTAGCAATAGGATAATATTAGCATCTAAATCTGAATTGCAGTCTCTTCTCGAGTCACCAATCAGATGCAGACTCCGGAGGTGACTGAAAGATTCGTGTTTATTTACCTGTTTCCAGGTAATGAGAAGTTGTCGTATTCTCTGTCTCCTAGTTCTGTGTTAGCTACAGATATAGGATTTTTTCTCTTACCTCATGCTTGACCTGTTTTTTTTAATTTTTATTTTTGTATTGAAGTATATTTGATTTACAATGTTTCAGGTGTACAGCAAAGTGACTCAGTTTATATATATATTTATATACTTATATATACTTATATGTATATATATTTATAGTTATTATATATTTATATATTTATTATATATATTTATATGTATATTTATATATATAAATCTATTCTTTTTCAGATTCTTTTCCATTATAGGTTACTACAAGATATTGAATATAGTTCCCTGTGCTAGTAGTAGGTCCTTGCTGTTTATCTATTTTAAATATAGTAGTCTGCATCTGTTAATCCCAAATTGCAAATTTATCCCTCTCCTGACCCCGATCTGGGTTTTTTGCTGTTTGTTTTGCTTTGTTTTTGTGATTTGAGGATGTGTTAAGAAATTCAGAATAAAAGAAAGCAGGGCTCCTTATAGAAACTGCTCACTGTTGGAGCCAGGGCAGGGAAAATACTAGATGAGCTTGGGGCATTCAGTAGTGTCACAAAGTAAAAAAGTGCTTAAAAGGAGGAGGAGGGGCATGAAAAAGAGCATAGCAACCAACCTGAAAAAGCTTCTAATGAGCAAAACTAGAAGGATGTGAGCAACAAAACACAGTGCAAAATTATTTTCTTACAAATCGAAACAAAACAAATAACTGGTAGGGAGGATTTGGGTTCCTTTAATCTTTGTTGCCCAGAATATGTTATCGAAACGGAGCAAGACCCTATGGTCTATGGCCCCCATGTCCTCAGCCTGACTTTTGTCTGTGGAAAAATTTTAGCCAAAGAATAAGTTTAATCAGAGAGTAAGAAAATGCAGAAACAAAGGAAAACAGTTAAAGGAGACCAAATAATAATAGTTTAGTCATTAAGCATAGTCAAGGACCTTCAGTCCCTCCTCAAGGGCTACAGATAATATCCTGAGCCGTACCCTGTGAGCTGTCTTATAGACAAAGAGACCCCCACCAGGTGGAAGAGGTTAACTACATGATGACCAGGCTGTAGCCATGACATAAGCTGCCACAATTCCGAAAATTGCCCTCAAGGAAATGGGAACAAACCAACCCTGGAACTGAAGACTAACTGTACCGAATACAATCAAGATGACTCTGGTCAGACCACCACACGACCAATTTCAAGATGACTGCCAGAGCTGACTGTGCTGTTTCTGCCTGTAGCCCTCTCCCTCCGCCTATAAAAGCTCTTGCCCCTTGATTCTCAGTGGGTGGGGGGGAGTCGGCCTTCGGACAGGAGTCGGCCCTCCCCCCCCACCCCCAACCCCACCAGTTGCTGGCATCTAAAATAAAGGAAACTTTCCTTTCCACCAACCTGGCCTCTTTATTGGTTTCTGAGCGGCAAGCAGCCAGGCCCCACTTTCGGTTATATTATGTGACATGGTAAAAAGAAATTTGCAGATATAATGAAGGTTATAAAACTTAAGAAGACTATCCTCAGTTCTCCAGATGGGCCCAGTTTAATCACTTGAGCCCTTAACAGCAAAGAGATTTCTCTCCAGCTGGGGGCAGTCAGACAGAAGCAGCAGAAGAGGGAGGCAGAGGGAAGATTCAAAGCATGAGAGGGCCTACCCATCACTGCTGGCTTACCCATCACTTACCTATCACTGCTGGACTATGAGTTAGAGAATGCAGGTGGTCTCTAGAAGCAGAGGATGACACCTGGCTGACATCTGGCAAGTAAACTTCAGGCCTCCAACGGCAGGCAACTAAATCCCACCGACAACCTGTGTGAGCGTGGAAGGACTCTAGAAAATAATTCAGCCCTGTATACACCCGTTTTCTGTCTTGTGCATCTCAGAGCAGAGGAACAAGCTGAGCTACACTATGCCCACACTTCGGACACATGGAAATTGTGAGATGATAAATGGATGCTGTTGTATCCTGCTAAATCTGTGCAATATCTTTAAAGCATCAATAGAAAACTAATATGATAATCATGAATCCATCTGATGTAAATAAAGGAATAAAGGACAAATCTTTCTTACAAAACAGTTCAAAATAACAAATGTAGAAGAAATGTGGGAAATAGAAAATCACCATGAGAATACCACAATAACTGCTGTAGGTGAGACCAATGATGAATGATAAAATTTGTGAACAAACAGATAAGGAGAAACAGTATAGATGCATAGCCTCAAAGTATCTCTTTGTCAATAGACATATGTATGTCTATAGACATATTAATTTCTGGGGTGATTTTAACATGTCTACATATTATTTAATTATTCTCTCACCAGGATGTAGAGCTTAATTCCCCCTCATTATGAGCATGGATACTTAAATAATACATTTTAATTTTTGTTCATTTAAAATAATATGTGATAAAATATAATTAAATATACACAGAACAGCAGTTCCACTGAGGCTGGACAGAACATCAAAGAAAGTCTTAGACAATAGAAACATATAAAACACAATGGGATGCAGTTTTACTGTCCTTTGGTACAATATGGGTCAGCAATTACTCCTAGAGTTTAGAATAATTGAATCACTAACTAAACAGATCAAAAAGATATCAAAGGTATCTTAAATCACACAGACTGGCAGTTGTTGATGTAAGCAACTGAAAATTCATTGCACAGCTTGAATCATGCTAAATTAATATCAAAGAAAACCAGGCCATGATGACTGAACTTGAGATGGATAACAAGAGAAACTGAGCATAATGTTAAGATAAGGGTAGATGAAACACAAATGTATTAAAATAACAAGTGTCCATGGCAGAGATTCGATTTAAAAAAAAAAACAAGCACATGTGCAAAGCTGGTTATAAATATAGAATAACTAATATCAGTAACACACAAGCAACAAAGTTGAAAATATTCAAATAAATGAATCATAGGTTCAGAAGCCTATTTATTTTTCTTGGCTCTGGTAGATTTACCTCCACCTGAGGACTCAGGTTAGAACTTGCAGTGGGATTAATCTCTCAGGTGATGTTTTAGTAGACCTTGAACATAAGTGATGACAGGAAAAAAATAAACACTATTGCTTGATGGAGAGTGAAATAAACCTGTTAACCCCAAGAAAATAATAAAGAAAGGGATAGAAAAATAATGTGAAAAAATTAGTTTTAGCCATTGAAATGGGTTGGTTTAATCATTATACTAAAGAAAAATTAAAGCTTAAATAGTCATTCTTATCCAACCTTCCATAAAATGTTGCAAAGGTCAAATGAAAAAATATAGAAACCATGCTTATGGAAACTTCCCTTTTTAAAAAATGAGGTCTCAAATATAAAATATTCTTATTATTAATAAGATGTCATTATCAATAATTTATTGAACTGAGAGCTTACTGTATTATTCAGAAACCCAAATCCCAGCTCAGTGGAGGAGCAAATTCTCAAGAGTGTATTGGGGATTTTTGTAGGCAACTAACTAGTCATGGCCACTTAACAACCTCTGTAAGTTAGCTGTAGCAGAAGCCACTTACTAATTGATGAGCAAGTACCTTTGAGAAGAGTTAAAATAAAAAGTATTTATTTGAGGCCCAGATTCATACAGTGCATGACAGTGAACTCACAGTCATGGTGGAGATAATCAGGCCAAGAAAGTACTGTAGTGAAGGTTCAAGAACATCTTACATATTCAAATTACCTCCTCTACAGACTGAGCTATGGTTAGTTTGCTAAATGTGAAAACAGCTGAGTGTTTTGAGGTCAGAGTTGACATATGATTTTCCTTAATTTATTCATTTACAAAGTTTAACAGACAGAAGTTTGAGAAAATATCATGGTACAAAAGCAAAAGCATATCTATCATATAAATAAATATATTAATACACACTTCAGAGCAATTCAAAATTTCTAATTTTAATAATACCATTCTGTGCAGAAGGTCACACTTAAGAATTCATTTTACTAATACAGATTTAAACAGACAAAACTCTACCTGTTTTTGTGGCAACGATTCTATTTGTATTCTACAGTTTCAAGTGTAGAGTGTTTGACAATGTTCTACAGTTTGGTTAAAACACTCATCTAAGAGAGTCTGATACTTTCCACTTTTAAAAAAATGAAGAATAATTAAGAACAAGAATGTTCTTATTTATCTCTGTTGACACTCAGGTTGACTCTTAGATTAAATGATTGTAATAAAAATAAACTTTATTAAAAAATACAATAATTATTATGTAGGGAAGCTGTTACAACTTTTGGTTGAGTGCATTTTTAGCATTTACAATTTACATCCTTTGAGTTCTATGCATGATTTGTTTGGTTAATTGATTTTGTACATTATTCCAGATTTATGTTTATTTATCTATTCATGTAATGCAAATGATGGACAGCTCATGAAAAGAACATTTAGACTTTGCCTAGTTGCCTTGAATAAAAATAAGTTCGGGATAGAAGATTAAACCTTTGAGACATAAAATATATTCCTGATCATGAACTGTAATTCCTTAGCAAATATTAGAGGTTAAAAAGTTAGTCTTAATAATCCACAAGTGAATTAGAAATTCATATTTCATTGACTCAAAATTATACAGTATGACCAAAAGTCTCAACATAAAATGCTAGATGTATGATATATTCTTTCAAGTTAAATAAAAATGAAAAGTAGAAATACTGAAAATATAGTGATTTCTGAATAGTCAAGTCAATTTTTCACATTTTTTCCAGAAAATAGCATCAATGTGAAATGTATTAATCACAGTTTATATCAAAAAATTAAAGTTTGTGAAAAACTTATTTAAATAGCAATTTGTATTTCAAAACTTAATTGAAAGTAAATAGAATACTTTAAAAATTCTGATGTAAGGATGAATTAAAATTTGTGATATATTCTGCACAAAAAATTATAATCAAATTTTACAGCAAAATGTATCTTTAAAGGTGACATAATTCATCCCTCATGTTAAGGATAGAAAAAATAAATTGAAAAACTTTTAATATGTGTTGGATTTCTTGAAAGTTATAATGTCATTATGAAAATAAGAAATACTATTGAAGTTACAAAGACTACATTTCAACTCTGGTTAATAACATGGATGGTAATTAATAAGTAATATTAGATAATATACTATAAACTACAACATGCTTATACCATATATCCCCATATTTTATACTTATATAGTCATAATTATATTGATGTGATTATGATATACCAATATATTATATGTGCAGTACATTATATGTATGCACATAATATTTTATCTATATGTAATTCAGTATTATAGGGATGATAGATTATTTAAATTTATATTAATATATTATAAAATAATGTTTGTTGATCCCCTATATTTTGTTACACATTATGAATTTTACTATCATTATGTTCTAAAACAATTCAATGAGATATGGATTACTGTAGCTCCATTTTACATTTGTGAACGTTAGAATCAAAATAACAATCTTCTGGCCAGAAAGCCCATAATCTGAGTGACAACATTGGAGTGAGAGAGTTTGACCAAATTACTCTGCACCTCTGACTCTCATTTACCCTCTTTGTATAAAGTGTTTGTATAAAACAATGCATATTAATTTTAGGAAATAAGGTATTATAATAAGCCATTTTTATACTGTAGATAGATATCAATTATGTAAAACACTTGAACAGTATGTTACATGTACTAAGCACTCAATAGGAGAGCCACAATTATTATTATTATTATGATTATTAATTACTGTTACCACTTTTCTGGATCTTATTCTACTCCTAGCCTAATGCACTATCATTTAAAATATATATATATGTGTATCTATCTATTTATATATATAAACATTTGATTTTAGTCATGTAATATGTTTTATATAATATACACTGTTTTAAAGCTTTTTTAAACTATGATGAGAGCAAACCTTTAGGGGTTAAGATATTTGAGTAAATGTCCACAGATCATCCTGAAGCTTCTGATGCCTTGA
Source organism: Balaenoptera borealis (assembly GCF_965194805.1). Taxonomy (NCBI): domain Eukaryota; kingdom Metazoa; phylum Chordata; class Mammalia; order Artiodactyla; family Balaenopteridae; genus Balaenoptera; species Balaenoptera borealis. The sequence continues at coordinate 7,359,613 of NC_138860.1, forward strand.
CCCAAGTTAAGATTGCCTGATTGCAGCACTACAAACTGAAAATTGTTAAGTATTCTCTTTTGGGGTTTCACCAACTAAAAGAAATAATGAGGCTTACCATTATAAAAACTAATGTCTTTATAAAACCAATGCCTTTTGTCTACTAGTTTCTGGTCTACAGTAAGTTTTCCAGTGTTATGCACCCTGCTCTCTCTATTTATTGTATTATAAATGTCTTAGAAAGATTTAATTAAATTTTTATAAGTTTAACATATATTTTCTATTCATTATATGTCAATTATACACACATACACAAATATTTTGACATTTTCATATGTCACCTTCCCATACATTGTTAATAAATACGAAAAATGGAGTGGTCAAGGTTTGTGAAGACAATTCTGAGATTAATAATATTGGGGACTTCCCTGGTGGTGCAGTGTTTAAGAATCTGCCTGCCAATGCAGAGAACACGGGTTTCAGCCCTGGTCTGGGAAGATTCCACATGCCGTGGAGCAACTAAGCCCATGCACCACAACTACTGAGCCTGCGCTCTAGAGCCTGCAAGCTACAACTAACGAAGCCCGCATGCCACAACTACTGAAGCCCCCGTGCCACAACTACTGAAGCCCACGCACCTAGAACCCATGCTCCATAACAAGAGAAACCACAATAAGAAGCCCACGCACCAAAACGAAGGGTAGCCCCACTGAATGCAACTAGGGAAAGCCTGCGCGCAGCAACGAAGACCCAATGCAGCCATAAATAAATAAATAAATAAATTTATTTTAAACATAATAATAATATTGGGATATGGAAGTAAATTATGAAAAAGAAAGTGGTTTTATCTCTATTGATATTTCTGAAGTCCATCACTATTGTAACAGGATTATTGTCAAAGTGTTTTAATTAAGTGGTTTTCTTGCTTCCACTGTAGAACGCATTAGTCTAACATCCATACGAACTTCAGGAGAACACTGAAGAAAGCAAGTCTAGCAGAAATAATCACAAAATATGTACAAAGACATTATACAAAAATTATACATTACATTTTAAAGAACATTCAAGACGGCTTAATAAATGGAGAAAAGAAACAATGTTATGGATGAGCAGGCAATTATACTAAGATGTCAAATCTTTTGTAGTGAGCGCATTGATTCAATGTGACTCCAATCACTATTATGGCATCTTTTTGGTAGAACGTGAAAATTTATTTTTAAAATATATTTGGTAAAGATCCAAGGGTATACAAAACCCTCTGAAGAATACAAATATGATTGTGAACAAGTTATTTGATATCCAAACTTTTAATAAGGCTGTGGCAATAAAGATATATTATTGGTTAAAAAGTAGAAAAACAACATGAAACAGAATTGAGAGCTCACAGATCTATAATATATGAAAGAGCTAAAATTACAGGTAAACAGAAAAAGGATGGATAATTCAATAAATGATGGAGGGAAAAGCTGATTATTTACTTGGGGAAAAACCTCCATCACACACCATACACATATCTTAAAAATGAAAGTAAAATTTGAGACATACTAGAATATTTGACAAAATATTAAGCAGATATGGATGGAAAGAAGAATTTCTTAAGAGACATATTCAAATCATAACAGAAAATACTGATTCATTTAATCACATGGATAATTCTCTCCCCTTGAGCCTTCATGGGACCTGGGAGTATGATAGAATTGTTCTTCCCTTCATTTAGTTATATTATATGTCAAAGATGATGGGAAAATCTCTCCCATGATTATGTATGTTACGTAACATTCCCTTGTAGCCAGCTGGAGGAAAATTCTCCTGCTGTCCTTGAAGTAAGCTGGTACCTTACAATAGGGCCCCATGGCTAGGACCTGGGTGGGGCCACTAGCAACTGGCAGCTACTCTTGGCCAAAACCAGTAAGAAAATCGGGACCTCAGATCTACAACCATGAGGAATTAATTTTCCTAACAACCTCAGTGATCTTGGAAGAGAATATTTATCTACAGATGCACGTGCAGTTTTGGCAACACCATGATTTCAACATAGTGAGGCCCCAAGCAAAGAATCCATCTATGCCATGCCCAGATTTCTATCCTGCAGAAGGTGGGCATCATAAATGGGGGTTGCTTTATGCCATTAAATAACAAAAACCTAAAATGTAGGAGTCACTTTTAGTACAGGAAAAACTTTCAAAAAGCACTATGATATTTTTCTCTCTGCACCCATTTTACCCTCTCTATGCATTCATTACAACACTCACATTGCAACACAAGCATTGTGAATATCTATTTATCTGTCAAATTATGTACAAAGACAGTATTTTATTCACCTCAGTATTTTTAATAGTTAGCTCATTTCATCACATTGTATATGCTGAATATATATATATACACACAAATAGTATGCACTTAAGAAAAGTGCTGAATAATGAATGAATAAATATATAAATAAACAAACATGAGTTAGGAATGGGCATTTAGGAGGGAATATACCGACAGATCGAGTAATATATATCTACATGTCTGCGTAAAATTTATAATGATTATGTAAATAAATTCAGTCTTTGCTTCTTCTGTCAGTTTTAAAGTAGAGACCACTTTTAGGTATTTCTCTTTGGGAGTTATGGGCTAGGAAAAGACTGTCAGCAGGTCTATGAATAAAAATCTCTTTAAGATAACAAAGTAACCATTCCAGACTACTGTTTTTTGTGGAAAGGTAGAGTGTTTTTTGTTCATTCATCTAATCAAAGCAAAGGGGAATCTAATTGAATCCAAAGAATCAGATTCTCTGTGGCAAAATATTCTAAAAGCTCACTGGCTAATTGAAAATTATTTGTATCATTATCTCAGAAACTATGGTACTGTACAGATAAATCTGGGATGGTAGTCCACAGTTCTAGGAAGTGACACCACACATGTTACTGTATTATTAGTTATGTGTATATCCAGAAAACATAAATCTACTGACTGAGATTGAGGATGGGTAAATATTAGCAACCATACTGAGGAAATTAACTGCCAAATATTGACCAATCCATTTGCTGTTTCCACCAATGGTCTTCAGTTTGACTACACGTCCTCAAAGATTTTTATTTTCAAAGAAAAACATATGGAATGATGAAGTAGAAAATGATATTTCTTGAACTATCTTGACTAAGTAAATGCTATATTTATTATACAAATCCCAGTTTCTCATGAGAATTTAATCTATGCATGTAGTACAGTTACACCAAAACATATAATCAGGGGAGACCTTCAAGATGGCAGAAGAGTCAGACGTGGAGATCACCTTCCTCCCCACAAATACATCAGAAATACATCTACATGTGGAACAACTCCTACAGAACACGTACTGAATGCTGGCAGAAGACCTCAGACCTCCCAAAAGGCAAGAAACTCCCCATGTACCTGGGTAGGGCAAAAGAAAAAAGAAAAAACAGAGACAAAAGAATAGGGATGGGACCTGCACCAGTGGGAGGGAGCTGTGAAGGAGGAAAGGTTTCCACACATTAGGAAGCCCCTCCATGGGCGGAGACTGCGGGTGGCGGAGGGGGGAAAATTCGGAGCCACGGAGGAGAGCGCAGCAACAGGGGTGTGGAGGGCAAAGCAGAGAGATTCCCGCACAGAGGATTGGTGCCGACCAGCACTCACCAGCCAGAGAGGCTTGTCTGCTCCCCCATCGGGGCGGGCAGGAACTGGAAGCTGAGGCTCGGGCTTCGGAGGTCAGATCCCAGGGAGAGGACTGGGGTTGGCTGCGTGGACACAGCCTGAAGGGGCTAGTGCACCACAGCTAGCCGGGAGGGAGTCCGGGAAAAAGTCTGGAGCTGCCAAAGAGGCAAGAGACCATTGTTTTGGGTGCGTGAGGACAGGGGATTCAGAGGACTGCTTAAAGGAGCTCCAGAGACGGGCGTGAGCCGTGGCTATCAGCGTGGACACCAGAGATGGGCAGGAAACGCTGAGGCTGCTGCTAAAGCCACCAAGAAGCCTGTGTGCAAGCACAGGTCACTGTCCACACCGCCCCTCCCGGGAGCCTGTGCAGCCCGCCACTGCCAGGGTCCCGTGATCCAGGGACAAGTTCCCCAGGAGAACACAGGGCGTGCCTCAGGCTGGTGCAACGTCATGCTGCCTCTGCCACTGCAGGCTCGCCCCGCATCCCGTAACCCTCCCTCCCCCACCCACATCCCCCACCCCCTAGCCTGAGTGAGCCAGAGCCCCCGATTCAGCTGCTCCTTAAACCCCCTCCTGTCTGTGTGGGGAGAGATGCCCTCAGGCGACCTACACACAGAGGCAGGGCCAAAGCCAAAGCTGAACCCCAGGAGCTGTGTGAACAAAGAAGAGAAAGGGAAATCTCTCCCAATAGCCTCAGGAGCACTGGATTAAATCTCCACAATCAACTTGATGTACCCTGCATCTGTGGAATATGTGAATAGACAACGAATCATCCCAAAATTGAGATGGTGGACTTTGAGAGCAATGATATATATATATTTTTCCTTTTCCTCATTTTCTGAGTGTGTATGTGTAGGCTTCTCTGTGAGATTTTGTCTGTATAGTTTTGCTTTTACCATTTGTCCGACGGTTCTGTCTGTCCGTTGTTTTTTTTTTTTATATATAGTTTTTAGTGCTTGTTATCATTGGTGGACTTGTTTTTTGGTTTGGTTGCTCTCTTCTTTCTTTCTTTTTTTTTCATTACTTTTCAATTTCTTTCTTTTTATTAATTATTTTTATATTTTGATAACTTTATTTTATTGTATTTTATTTCTTTTTATTCTCCCTTTTCTTCTGAGTCATGTGGCTGGCAGGGTCTTGGTGCACCAGCTGGGTGTCAGGCCTGTGCCTCTGAGGAAGGAGAGCCTAGTTCAGGACCTTGGTCCACCAGAGACCTCCCAGCTCCACATAATAACAAACAGCAAAAGCTCTCCCAGAGATCTCCATCTCATGGCTAAGACCCAGCTGCACTCAACGACTAACAAGCTACAGTGCTGGACACCCTATGCCAAACAACTAGCAAGACAGGAACACAACCCTACCCATTAGCAGAGAGGCTGCCTAAAGTCATAATAAGGTCATAGACACCCCAAAACACACAACTGCACATAGACCTGCCCACCAGAAAGACAAGATCCAGCCTCATCCACCAGAACACAGGCACTAGTCCCCTCCACCAGGAAGCCTACAGAACCCACTGAACAAACCTTAGCTACCGGGGGCAGAAACCAAAAACAATAGGAACTACAAACCTGCAGCCTGCGAAAAGGAGACCCCAAACACAGTAAGTTAAGCAAAATAAGAAGACAGAGAAATACACAGCAGGTGAAGGAGCAAGATAAAAACCCACCAGACCAAACAAATGAAGAGGAAATAGGCAGTCTACCTGAAAAAGAATTCAGAGTAATTATACTAAAAATGATCCAAAATCTTGGAAATAGAATGCAGAAAATACAAGAAACGTATAACAAGGACCTAGAAAAACTAAAGAGCAAACAAACAATTATGAACACAATAAATGAAATTAAAAATTCCCTAGAAGGAATCAATAGCAGAATAACTGAGGCAGAAGAAAGGATAAGTGACCTGGAAGATAAAATAGTGGAAATAACTACTGCAGAGCAAAATAAAGAAAAAGGAATGAAAAGAATTGAGGACAGTCTCAGAGACCTCTGGGACAACATTAAACACACCAGTGTTCGAATCATAGGGGTCCCAGAAGAAGAGAAAAAGAAAGGGACTGAGAAAATAACTGAAGAGAGTAGAGTTGAAAACTTGCCTAATAAGGGAAAGGAATTAGTCAATCAAGTCCAGGAAGCACAGAGAGTCCCATACAGGATAAATTCAAGGAGAAACATGCCAAGACATATATTAATCAAACTATCAAAAATTAAATATAAAGGAAAAATATTAAAAGCAGCAAGGGAGAAACAACAAATAACATATAAGGGAATCTCCATAAGGTTAACAGCTGATGTTTCCGCAGAAACTCTGCAAGCCAGACGGGAGTGGCAGGACGTATTTAAAGCGATGAAAGGGAAAAACCTACAGCCAAGATTACTCTACCCAGCAAGGATCTCATTCAGATTCTATGGAGATATTAAAACCTTTACAGACAAGCAAAAGCTAAGAGAATTCAGCACCACCAGACCAGCTTTACCACAAATGCTAAAGGAACTTCTCTAGGCAGGAAACAAAAGAGAAGGAGAAAACCTGCAATAACAAATGCAAAACAATTAAGAAAATGGTAATAGGAACATACATATCAATAATTACATTAAATGTAAATGGATTAAATGCTCCATCCAAAAGACATAGAGTGGCTGAATGGATTCAAAAACAAGACCTGTATATATGCTGTCTACAAGATACCCACTTCAGACCTAGGGACACATACAGACTGAAAGTGAGGGGATGGAAAAAGATATTCCATGCAAATGGAAATCAAAAGAAAGCTGGAGTAGCAATTCTCATATCAGACAAAATCAATTTTAAAATAAAGACTATTACAAGAGACAAAGAAGGGCACTACATAATGATCAAGGGATTGATCCAAGAAGAAGATATAACAATTGTAAATATTTATTCACCCAACATAGGAGCACCTCAATACAGAAGGCAAATGTTAACAGCCATAAAAGGGGAAATCGACAGCAACACAGTCATAGTAGGGGACCTTAACACCCCACTTTCACCAATGCACAGATCATCCAAAATGAAAATAAATAAGGAAACACAAGCTTTAAATGACACATTAAACAAGATGGACCTAACTGATATTTACAGGACATTCCATCCAAAAACAACAGAATACACTTTCTTCTCAAGTACTCATGGAACATTCTCCAGGATAGATCATATCTTGGGTCACAAATCAAGCCTTGATAATTTTAAGAAAATGAAATTTTATCAAGTGTCTTTTCCAACCACACCACTATGAGACAAGATACCAATTACAGGAAAAAATCTGTAAAAACTACAAACACCTGGAGGATAAACAATACATTACTTAATAACCAAGAGATCACTGAAGAAATCAAAGAGGAAATCAAAAAATACCTAGAAACTAATGACAATGAAAACACGATGACCCAAAACCTATGGGATACAGCAAAAGCGGTTCTAAGAGGGAAGTTTATAGCAATACAATCCTAATTCAAGAAACAAGAAACATCTCAAACAAACAACCTAACCTTACACCTAAAGTGATTAGAGAAAGAAAAACAAAAAAACCCCAAAGTTAACAGAAGGAAAGAAATCATAAAGATCAGGTCAGAAATAAATGAAGAAGAAATGAAGGAAACAATAGCAAAACTAAAAGCTGGTTCTTTGTGAAGATAAACAAAATTGATACACCATTAGCCAGACTCATCAAGAAAAAAAGGGAGAGACTCAAATCAAAAGAATTAGAAATGAAAAAGGAGAAATAACAACTGACACTGTAGAAATACAAAGGATCATGAGAGATTACTACACGAAACTCTATGCCAATAAAATGGACAACCTGGAAGAAATGGACAAATTCTTAGAAAAGCACAACCTTCAGAGGCTGAACCAGGAAGAAGTAGAAAATATAAACAGACCAATCACAAGCACTGAAATTGAAACTGTGACTAAAAATCTCCCAACAAACAAAAGCCCAGGACCAGATGGCTTCACAGGCAAATTCTATCAAATATTAGAGAAGAGCTAACACCTATCCTTCTCAAACTCCTCCAAAATATAGCAGAGGGAAGAACACTCCCAAACTCATTCTGCAAGACCACCATCACCCTGATACCAAAACCAGACAAATATGTCACAAAAAAAGAAAACTACAGACCAATATCACTGATGAACATAGATACAAAAATCCTCAACAAAATACTAGCAAACAGAATCCAACAGCCCATTAATAGGATCATACACCATGATCAAGTGGGGTTTATTCCAGGAATGCAAGGATTCTTCAATATACGCAAATCAATCAATGTGATAAACCATATTAACAAACTGAAGGAGAAAAACCATATGATCATCTCATTAGATGCAGAAGAAGCTTTCGACAAAATTCAACACCCATTTATGAGAAACACCCTCCAGAATGTAGGCATAGAAGGTACTTATGTCAACATAATAAAGGCCATATATGACATCCCACAGCCAACATCATTCTCAATGGTGAAAGACTGAAATCATTTCCACTAAGATCAGGAACAAGACAAGGTTGCCCACTCTCACCACTATTATTTAACATAGTTTTGGAACTTTTAGCCACAGCAATCAGAGAAGAAAAAGAAATAAAAGGAATCCAAATCAGAAAAGAAGAAGTAAAGCTGTCACTGTTTGCAGATGACATGATACTATATATCCTAAAGATGCTACCAGAAAACTCCTAGAGCTAAGCAATAAATTTGGTAAAGTAGCAGGATACAAAATTTCTGCACAGAAATCTCTTGCATTCCTATACACTAATGATGAAAAATCTGAAACAGAAATTAAGGAAACACTCCATTTACCACTGAAACAAAAAGAATAAAATACCTAGGAATAAACCTACCTAAGGAGAGAAAAGACCTGTATGCAGAAAACTATAAGACACTGATGAAAGAAATTTAAGATGATACAAACAGATGGAGAGATATAACATGTTCTTGGATTGGAAGAATCATCACTGTGAAAATGACTATACTACCCAAGCAATCAACAGATTCAATGCAATCCCTATCAAACTACCAATGGCATTTTTCACAGAACTAGAAAAAAAATTTTCACAATTTGTATGGAAACACAAAAGACTCCGAATAGACAAAGCAATCTGGAGAAAGAAAAATGGAGCTGGAGGAATCAGGCTCCCTGACTTCAGTCTATACTACAAAGCTACAGTAATCAAGACAGTATGGTACTGGTAGAAAAACAGAAATATAGATCAATGGAACAGGATAGAAAGCCCAGAGATAAACCCATGCACATATGGTCACCTTATTTTTGATAAAGGAAGCAAGAATATACAATGGAGAAAAGACAGCTTCTTCAATTAGTGGTGCTGGGAAAACTGGACAGCTTCATGTAGAAGAATGAAATTAGAACACTCCTTAACACCATACACAAAAATAAACTCAAAGTGGATTAAAGACCTAAAAGTAAGGCCAGACACTATAAAACTCTTAGAGGAAAACACAGGCAGAACACTCTATGACATAAATCACAGAAAGATCCTTTTCGACCCACCTCCTAGAGAAATGGAAATAAAAACAAAAGTAAACAAATGGGACCTAATGAAACTTAAAAGCTTTTGCACAGCAAAGGAAACCATAAACAAGACGAAAAGACAACCCTCAGAGTGGGAGAAAATATTTGAAAATGAAGCAACTGAGAAAGGATTAAACTCCAAAATTTACAAGCAGCTCATGCAGCTCAATATCTAAAAAGCAAACAACCCAGTCCAAAAATGGGTAGAAGACCTAAATAGACATTTCTCCAAAGAAAATATACAGATTGCCAACAAACACATGAAAGAATGCTCAACATCACTAATCATTAGAGAAATGCAAATCAAAACTACAATTAGGTATCACCTCACACCAGTCAGAATGGCCATCATCAAAAAATCTACAAACAATGAATGCTGGAAAGGGTGTGGAGAAAAGAGAACCCTCTTGCACTGTTGGTGGGAATGTAAACTGATACAGCTACTATGGAGAACAGTATGGATGTTCCTTAAAAAACTAAAAATAGAACTACCATATGACCCAGCAATCCCACTACTGGGCATATACCCAGAGAAAACCATAATTCAAAAAGAGTCATGTACCACAATGTTCATTGCAGCTCTATTTACAGTAGCCAGGACATGGAAGCAACCTAAGTGTCCATCGACAGATGAATGAATAAAGAAGATGTGGCACATATATACAATGGAATATTACTCAGCCATAAAAAGAAACGAAATTGAGTTATTTGTAGTGAGGTGGATGGACCTAGAGTCTGTCATGCAGAGTGAAGTAAGTCAGAAAGAGAAAAACAAATACCGCATGCTAACACATATATATGGAATCTAAAAAAAAAAAAAAGGTTATGAAGAACTTAGGGGCAAGACAGGAATAAAGATGCACAGGTAGAGAATGGACTTGAGGACACGGGGAGGGGGAAGGGTAAGCTGGGACGAAGTGAGAGATTGGCATGGACTTATATACACTACCAAATGTAAAATAGGTAGTTAGTGGGAAGCAGCCGCATAGCACAGGGAGATCAGCTCGGTGCTTTGTGACCACCTAGAGGGGTGGGATAGGGAGGGTGGGAGGGAGCGAGACGCAGAGGGAAGAGATACGGGGATATATGTATATGTATAGCTGATTCACTTTGTTATAAAGCAGAAACTAACACCCATTGTAAAGCAATTATACACCAATAAAGATGTTAAAAATATATATATAATCACGTTTGATTTCATTGCCTCTCTTCGAATTTCTTATGTTTTGTTCTGTCCACAAAAGCTAGGAATTATTTTTTACACATGAATGACTAAGATATCCTTACCACATGAAAATAAATGAATTTGATCACCTCTGAATCTGACTGCATTTATCAAAATTGTGTATTAGAAATATTTTAAGAATATCAGAAGTCAGTTAACAGACTCTGAATGTGAGATTATTTTTAAAAATTTTGCTGGTGATGTTACACAATGTGAATATTGATGTCATGATGAAAAGAACCCGGAGTTTAAATCTCTCTGCTCCTCATAGGTAACATAAGCAGCTCAGTAATTTTTCTCAAGCCTTCATTATTCCACACCTGTAAAATAATTCTTTTTTTCACTGAAAAATAGGAAAAAATTATAAAAATATTTCAAAACACTTAACATTCTGAGTGGAAATATTCACTTCTTTTAAAGCAGTCTCTACAATTTTTGTCATATACCTCCTAAAACATGTTTCTTTAAATCAAAATAAAAGGTGTTAGGGCTAGCTGTTCTAAATTATCACTTTATTTAATTAAAAAGGAAGTTGAATTTTATCATTAGATTTTAAGACAGAAGCTGCCAGTGGGTACTGAATACAAGCGGCAGAGGCTGTCCCGAAAGGAAGTAGTCACCTGGTGCCTGCTTCATACCAGGTTTTCATTTTCTCTCATTAGTTTACCCACTTCCCCAGCTTTATCAGTACATCTGCCTGGAATTACTCTAATGTGAGAGTGCGCTCTGTTTCTTGTTGGTGCTTTGTCTTAGAAGACTATACTTTTTTTTTTTTCACTCAGAATTGCATGTTGCTTTGTGTATGTAAATATGGTTTTTTTCATTTTCCTGTTTTATAATACTCCATTTTATGGATTTATTATGTATTCACTAGCTAAAGAATATTTAATTTTTCCTGATTTTTTCTCTTCTACAAAATACTGCTATAAATTTTTGATGTTTATAGCAGTTGATATTTTGATGTTGATGCTTTCTAGTATACATTTATGAGTTTCTCTTACATATAAAATGTGCAGTGGAATTATTCCATCATAGATTATATTCAGAGTGTGAAAGTGCAAATAATTATACCCTTTTTTGAGTGGAGGTCTTTGAGTGGAGGTCTTTGATAATAAGAAGCAATTGGCATATGGAATTGAAACATTTTTACATCGAAAATGAGCACAACTGAATATGATTAAGTCAGAAGCATCCTAAACATCTGAACTAGTGACATGGTTTAATAAGTAATAGAGCATAATTCTACTAATTCCATATAGATATCAAGCATGTAGCAGGCTATATTATGCAAAAATATACATATGTTAAAATTTATAATGATTGTTACATCCAGGGAAAATGCTTACGAATATAATTTAAGCCAGGAGCATGAAAAATATATCCAGTCTCTGTCCTTCATTGTTTGATTGTGTATGCTTTTACTTTTATGAGAATTTTGTAATTTCCAAATATTCAACAGTTGAGATGTATAATTTTATAATCAGAAACTTTCTCATCCTCTGTAGCTACAGCCTAAGTAGATAGCACTCAGTTCTTGGCTCTCTTTCTGATCTTCTGAATATAATTTTGTCTCTGGGTGTATATTTTCATAGTTTCAATGGTTATTTCTGGTTGCCTTTATTTCTTCTGCATGTTGCTCCAAATCACTAAAAGTAATTTGAAAGATCTTAAACATGTCACAGAATTACAGTCTATTTGTAGGAAGAGGGGACATGAGAAGACAATGAACTAGAACATAATATAATCAGGAGGTTCAATTTTTATCAGGGGAAAAAAAAAGCTTTGAAGTGAGACCAAACTTGAACTTCAATCCTATTTGCTTTCTTTCAATCCTAAATGTAAAAATGTAGGCAGGTCTGCTTGCTTTCACACCTGTAAAGAAATCTGAAGATGACAGTGCTTGCACTGTAGTGCTGAACACACTGTAGATGTTAGTAAAAAAAAAAACAAAAACAAATTCCATGCTTTAGAAATCAACAGAAAGACTTCCCAATTATGTGGACTTGGACATCAAAATATAAGGCACTTAAAATAGAGTGTCTTCTATTTTACTGAGCACATTATTTAGGAATGAAAATAGTTCCAGGAAAATAAAGCCATGAAGATAGGAATTTGTTGTTGGTTATCTGACCTGAAGAAATTTGAAGGCAGGAGTTAAATTAGCAGTGAAAAATGGGACTCTTGAGGAACATAGCAGGCAGTATCAAAGACTGTTTTTTTTTTTTTTTTTTTTACAATTTTCTACCTGAAGGTGAATGAAATAAAGCTGCTATGGAAATCCATGTATTAAGAGACAAGTGACTAGTGCAATAAGATATTATGGCATAAATACTGAATAGAATACTTTGTTTTGAGTTAGTTCTTTTTGAGAGCATTCGAGTGATTATAGAAAGAAATGGACAATGTCATGAATTTAAATTTCCATTTCAAGTCATGATCAAAGAATGAGAGAGCATCTAGATTTCCCTGAAATTCTCTCTTAGCTCTTATTAGCCACAATGCAAATATTTCAGAAAAGTAGACAGATTATAAGCCTACAGTTTGTTGAATTACAATTCACAGCCTTTCCAGTCTTATAATTAGCAAACTAGGGTTTGGATAGCAGTGGGACAGTATGGGGAATTCTGATGAATCTGTGTGCCTTGAACCTCTTTTCCTGGGGAAGTAATCCCTCCTTCCCATTCTAAAGTTAACTGCCCTTTGTTTAATTCTAATGATTTCACTTGGGCAATTGCCTTGTAAACATCTTCCCTCAAAACTTACCTTTAGCATCTCTCCTTGCTATAATACCTATAATTAGATTTAAATCTAAGTAGATCTCATTTGTGGGGGGATGCAAGTACAAAGTATGCACTGGGGTACAGCACACTAGAAATCTGGTATCATTTTAACAAGTTATGCTGTCAAGATCATGGGAATACATGCAGAAATAGATTCTAAGGATGCTGGATCAGGGAAGGAGGAGCATAACATTGAATTAGGCTGAGCTTGTCCAAATGGGTTTACTTACATATACAGATTAAGTATTCTGAATTCACAGTGTTAGCTTCATAGCTGGAAGTGGTTCTAAGGATTAGTTGTTTTATTGACTAAAGTGTGGCTTCAAATATGGCCTATATTAAATGAGTTTGAAAGAGCATAACTCCATGTAATATGTAGGAAGGAATCACGGAGCTTATGGGGATAGGACTATTGATGTGCATGCAAATTGCTTAACATCCAAAAAGGCATTTTCAGGCTTCCCTGGTGGCACAGTGGTTAAGAATCTGCCTGTCAATGCAGGGTACACGGGTTCGAGCCCTGGACCGGGAAGATCCCACATGCCGCGGAGCAATGAGGCCTGTGCACCACAACTATTGAGCCTGCACTCTAGAGCACGCCTGCCACAATTACTGAAGTCTGCATGCCTAGAGCCCGTGCTCCACAACAAGAGAAGCCACTGCAATGAGCAGCCCGTGCACCACAACGAAGAGTAGCCCCCGCTCGCTGCAACTAGAGAAAGCCTGCGCGCAGCAACGAAAACCCAACACAGCCAAAAATAAATAAATAAATTAAACAAAATTAAAAAAAAAAAAAGGCATTTTCCCTTAGATTTCACAGAAAACACTTTCTTCAAAAAAGGTATTGGGGGGACTTCCCTGGTGGTCCAGTGGTTAAGACTTTGCCTTCCAATACAGGGGGTGCAGGTTCCATCCCTGGTCAGGGAGCATGCCTTGCGGCCAAAAAACCAAAACATAAAACTGAAGCAATATTGTAACAGATTTAATAAAGACTTTAAAAGTGGTCCACATGAAAAAATTCTTAAAAAAAAAAAAAGCATTTGGATGTGCATTGAGGGTTGAATAGTGTGTGGGGATAATGTCTGAAAAGTTTTGCAATATTTGCCCACTGCAAGCAGGGAATAATTATGAGAGATGCCACTATTCAAATGGGCTCGAGGAGTTCAATAGAATAAGTTCCTGAAGTGGCAGAAGGCAAGGAGCAAGTCTTAAGGATTGGAGACAAGGTAGGCATGTTTACTATAATGGAATTTGGAGCTGGCTCAGTAGACAGAGTATTTTCACCTGCAAACATTTTTGTCAGTGGCTAATTGATCATAATGAACTAAAGGCTGAAACAGATGGAGTACCTAAAAAATCTTAACTTGAATTGTACAGGTAAAAATCCCTATGTCTGATGATAAGTGACTAACTTGAATAATTTCATGGGAGAATCATTTCCTGATTTGAACTGGTTGAATGACTGGGAAGCCATGTCTCATTGAGAAAAGCCGCTGTAAACCATCCCAATAAGGTATTTTCTTCTTGTCTTCTCAACAGGGATCTAAGGGCATTTAACAGAAACGGGATATTCAGACTTCTAGAGGTCTACCTGGCCTTAGTTAAAGCAAAAATTAAAAATTCTTGGAGACTCAAACTCCACTGTGCTACTTGAACAGAGAGAGGTATTAACTTAGAGAGAGAACAACTGATAAATGAAGTTCTAGCCTGGGTTTATCTGGTAAGTAGACTTGAAAATTCCAGGATTCCACTCTGAATTTATTTCTCCAGATCAAAAATGTATAGTGGACATTGATAAAAGACAGCTGGCAGAATCTTCACATTGGTTCCCTGACCCAAGAGGACTATGTTTGAAATTGCCCCAGGATTTCATGTCCATGATTTATAGATGTAGGAAACTGGTATATGTCCATTTTGCTCTGGTATAATGGTAACTTTTAATATCTTCTTCTGAGTAATATGTGACATAAAATAACAAGCACTAGGGATTAGAAGGGCATATAACTTGAGGAGTCTAACTTATCTCAAACATTATTTGGATTTTGTAAGTATCCACACACACCAATTTTTTTTCCAGAAAATGCCAATGATTTTGTATGTTTAGATACAGTTAAAGTCACATATGGATGCCCCTTCTCTTTCTGTGACAATTCAGTTATAAATTAGTTTTTTTCTCCAATTCTAGGGATCACAGCCACAATTCATCAAAAAATATTTTTCAAAAATATTATGATCTAGCTTTATTGAGAATTTTCAATATCATGGCTAACAATGAATGAAATACATGCACATAATAAAATACAGATTTATTAAAAAATAACAATAGGAAATATTCTCTCCAAGTTCCAAAAGCAATTGGTACTATAAGTAAGAATTTTGACCTGAATTATTTAAGAAACAAGTTTTAAAATGATTCCTATCTACTTTGCTATATTTATTTCAAAATCTCACTATTTCCATAAACAGATGCTCCTTTGGACAAAAATAGATATTTTGGGAACTGATACAAGTCAAAATGTTTGCTTCACTTTGACACAACATATGATATAGTTCTACACTAAAAAAAAAGATAAGTATTTTAGAAAGTCATTGCAGTAATTAGAGAGTTCAGTTTTCTAGTCTATGCACTTGCAAAACTTTTAGAATGGATCCCTTTATTCCTTTTTTAACAATCATACGGCCAACAGCAATAAAAAAAGTTACCAATCATAAAATGTCCTTTGTAATAGTCAGAAAATCGGTGTGCTATATACATCATAAACATAGAGTGAGGTATAGTATTTTCAGGAAAGGATGAAACTTTCAATGGATTTATGACAAAATATCAAGCATTGATATTTGTAAAGAAAAGATGATCTTAGTGTGGCTGTCTCTCCAAACATATAGTAGCTTCCACAACATCGTAAACATTTTACATATGAATATTCAGAAAAATAATGCCTTCTCAAGACAGGGTTTAGAAAGTAACGTAAAGCCCAGCTCCTATAGATATATTCTTTGGTAATACAGCAGTCACTTCCTGACTGCACAGAGATTAGACTTTCAATAATTCAAGCATCTAAAATTACACCAAACATTGCAATAGTAATAAAAAAGAAATAAGATACTTTTATTGAAGGAAACTGCCAAGCCATTGCAAGTCAACCAATATTTTAAATGACCCATGCCAATTTTTTTCTTCCCTTTAAATCCCTACAAATTTTTAACAAATGGGGTCTCAAGGTAGACTAACTGATTATTTCACAAAATAAAATAATTGTGTCAAGTTTGTATCTGTGTACCATAAACATACAATCAATCAGTGGGGTAGCATATACCAGAAAATAGGTCTAGTTAAAGGTGTTGGGCTCTTCAACACAGACACTTGACAACAGTACAAAAAGATTCTCCCTTCATCTCTGTCTTCGGACCATTTCAGGTAGTGTGCACAGTCAGACTGAGAATAAAAACTATGTGTTTTCAAAATTGCATGGTAATATTGATGGTGATTTTTCCGAAGGAAACAACAGGCATCGATTTCTTATTAATTACCATTAACAATGATTTTATAATGGGAAAAGAGTGAAATTGCCTTAGAAAAGTTAAAATATTCATTGGAATAGTTATAATTTATTTTTATTATTGAAAAGATATACAACTATACAATTTATTTTTTACAAAAGTGGCAAGTTTCAAAAATCTGACCTATTGTCATATGTTGAAATTATTTTATAACACTTCCTCCTTCAGGTAGGTGTCTTATTTGTTACTCAAATGTTGCTTTGGTGAATTTTTATTGAGGTGCAACATCCCTCCCTAAAAACTAAAAGGTGCTGACCTTAAGTACACAGCTCAATTAATTTTTACATATATATGTACCTTTGGAACAACCATTTAGATTAAGGTATAGAATATTATAATCTTTAAATGATGCCTTTTCCCAGTAAATAGTAAAATAACCAGATATAACTCTCTTTTTTGGCTGCTATCACTGATTAACTTTGCCTATTCTTGAATTGCAAATGAATAAAATGACACAGAATATGTCATTTTAACTCTGGCTTCCTTCAACATGTCTGAGATTTATCCACGCTGTTATATGCAGCAGATTTTTTTTTTCATTTTTACAGCAATGTAGTAATTTGTTTTATGAAAACACTACAATTTATTTATTCATTCCACAGTTAGCAGATCTTTGAGTTGTTTTTAATTATTGACTTCACATCATAAACATTTTTTAACACATTTTGATGCATATTTGCACTTATTTTTTTGAGCAGAGACCTGAGTATTAACTTGCTGAGGCCTAGGGTAGGAATATGATGAGCATTTATTGGGTACCATTGAACATTTTTCCAAAGTGGTTGTGTCAGTTTATAAATTCTTCAACGTGTAAGAACTCCCAGTTGCTCCACATCTTGATCAAAATTGTACTTTAATTGCATTACTAATTTTAGGTATTTCAGTGCATCTGCAATGTTTTATCTTTGTGGTTTTCTCATTTTACTAAGAACAAATGATGTCGAACACCTTTTGTGCTTACTGATCATTTGAACATCCCAGCAGTGCCTGTACTATGCTTTTGCCCATTTACAGTGGGTCTTGCATATTTTCTTACTGTTTTGTGGAATTATATGTATATTCTGGATATAGTTGTGTTGGAAATGTATAAGTAACATAGTACTAAAAATGTACTATAATTTATGATAAAGTCAAATGGCTCCATTTTATATGGTGGGTACTTTTGTGTAATTTCTAATGCTATGAAATATTTTCCTAAGGTTATTTTTTCCATAGATGTATCACATTATTCTTGTAGCATTTAACATAAAGATCACCTTTTTTTCTACTGGATTGGATGGCTCTTTTGTTGGTAATCCAGTACGTTTATGTGAATATTTGGGACTCTGTTGCCTGATCAGTCCATTTGTCTAGCTTTGCATCACTCATAACATATGTTTGGTAATGCAAGGCCACTAAATATGTCCTTTTCTCAATATTGTCTTAACCATTCTATGTCTTCTGTGTGTGTGTGTATTACTCTCAGTTTGTTAAAATCCTCCAAAAGTCTGCAGGTATTTAGAAAGGGAATCCATTGAATCAACAGATCAGGAGGAAGTATTAAAATGTTAACACTAAGTCTCACAATCAATGAATATGGTTTAGCTCTCCATTACTTAGTCCTTCCTTAATTTATCTCAGTAATATTTGGCTGTGCTCAGGGTCTAGGCCTTGCTCACCTCGTGTTAAACTTATTCCTTTGTATCTGGTAATATCAATGCTATTTTAAGTTATATCTTTTTCAACTAATTACCAAAGTGTGGTCACTAGAATACAAAAATAGATAGTTTTATATTTATTGTGCATCCAATGGCTTTGATAAATCCACTAATTAATTCTACTGTTTTGTTTAGAGATTAAATTTTTTATATGTTCAATCATATCATTTGCAGATAATGACAGATTTACTTATTTCTCATATACATACCTTTTGCTTTCTTTTCTTATTTTATTGACTAGTTGTTCTATTACAGTTAAGTAGATATGATGATAGTAGACATTCTTGGATATGTTTGTCAGAGTTATTTTAAAGTTCCCATTTGGTAACTTTAATATATGATTCGTTTGTTGAGCTGTTTCCATTTTTCAGTTTTTGTCTATGTTGTCAATGCATTGTTCCTGGATGGTTTTTTTTTTCCCAAGTCTTATGATGTTTGATTGAATGAAAGATATTTTGAATGAAAAATTTAGAATCTCTGTAAGATGGTATCTTTCTCTAGCTGTTTTCTTGTGGCAGGCAGATGACATAGTGCTTGATGCTTTGAGACTTGGTTTTAGGCTTTTGTTAGGTCAGGTGTGTTTAATGAGCCCTTGCAAAATATTATGGGCCTTGAATGACAGCTGATTGCCTGGCATGTTTACCAAGACATAAGACTCCTAAACATTGGTGGGAGCCTGAATTCAACTCTTTTTCACCCCACTACTTAGCAAATCAAATCACCCAGAAGTTTTTGGTTCTGAGTATCTTGGATTCTTAGCGTACAAATGTGCAGCTTATGAGTTATACAATAAAGGAAGGGATTTATATATGAATTTTGGCATTTACCTTCCTGAGCATTTTTCCTCTTTAAAATTCCTCCCTTAAATTCCTGACACTTTGGAATTCTCAACATCCACTGTCTCTTATTTTCAGGGTAGTAAGATGACTTCGTGTTTTTTAGCAATATGATTAATCTGAGAAAAAATACACTTAAGATGACTAGAACAATTATTATACATATCATGATGTATTAATCAACCTTGTACTGATGGGCATTTAAGCTGTTACCAAACCATTCCTTTAACTACAATATTGAGATGTGTCTGTTGTTTTACAAGAGATTTCCTTCTTTCTGATTTAAGTATGTCTATTGTTCATCTTTTAATCATCAGGCCATTCTACTCACACTATTTTTTTTCATATTACCTTTTTATCATTTAGTTTCTTTGCTTCTTTTTCTTTTCCCCTTTGCCTTCAAATTGAATCCCAAAATATTCTATAATTCTAAAGTTTCTTCTCTAAAATTACTTGGAAAATAGATTACACTTCTCTTCCAGTAATTCCCCTCGTCCCCCTCCTTATTCTGTTTTAAATGAAGTATAATATACATAGTGGAAAGCAAATTGTAACAATCTTACAACTCAATATATTTTCACAAGTAATGACATGCATGCAATGAGCACCCAGATCAAGAAATAGAACATTACTATCCTACCAGTAGCGCTCTGAATAATCCTATTCACAATTCCCCAGAACGGTGAAAATAACCTTTACACTATTTCTACTTTTCAGAATGTATATTAGATTGTCACCATTGTATTTTATACAAATGTACTGTGTTGCTTCCAGTCATTTGGATCTCCTCTTTTGTGAAATGTCTCTTTATATCCTCTGGTTCTTTTTAAAATATTACTGATTTGTAAAATTTTGAAATATATTTTGGATGTAAATCGTTTTATTCTATATGCATTGCAAATATCTCCTCCCATTATATGGGTTACACTTTGTTTTGTAATGATGTGTTTTAGTGAACAAAATTACTTATTTTTAATTTAATTAAATGTTTTGGATTTTTCACTTATGGTTAGCGCGTTTTGTGTCATGTTTGATAAATCTTTACATTCCCCAGTATCACAAAAATATTTGTATATATATTTTAGATATAAACACATTATTGTGTTGACATTTGCGTTTAGATGTGCAATCCACTGAGTTTGATTTTTGTATATGGCTTAGGGACCAAGATATATTTTTTCTAATGTTACCCAGGATTATTTATGGCAAAGACCATGCTTCTTGAATTGTAGCGGAATCTTTGTTGTAATCAGGTCATGGTATGTAGCCTCTATCATATTTCATTAACTTATTTGAACATGCTTTTACCAATATGCATTTTCTTGATTATCATAATTTTTTAAAGATATTGTTATCTTGCAATGCAAATCCTTGAGCATTGTTTTTCTTCTTCAAGATAACTTTAACTCTTCTTGATCCTATGGAGTCTTTGAATCCATGCACATGGTATATCCCTTCATTTATCTAGGTTTTCCTTAATTTTCCTTTGCAATGCTTTTTTAGTTTCCAATATAGAAGTTGTGTGCATATTTCACTATGTTTATTGCTATTAGTTTCCTTTCATATATTTAATTTTTCATTGTAATGTTGGTATATATATAGATACAGTAGTAATATTTAATATTGATCTCAAATCCTTGACTTTGCACAATTAACTTATTAATTTGAACAGATTTTCAATAGATATTTTTACTGCCTTTGAAATAGATACTAATCTATAAATAAAAACTTTCTTTTTTCTCTCCAAAATTTATTTATTTTTATTTATTGCTCTTGCCTTATTATCCTGCTAGGAACTTTATTTAAATATTGATAAAATGTTCTACAGTTTCTTCTCTGTAATGATTTGGAAAAATATAAATCGTACTTCAGTATTTTACAAATTTCTCTTATTTTAACTTTGAACTGAATTAAACCATATACAGGAAGAAGGTAATAGACATTTTTGATTATATATCTCAATATATTTTCACAAATAAACACATAATGATAACAAGATGCACAGAAACTTACCTAATTTCTCAGTCTTGATCTCAGGAAAAGAATTTCCCTAATTTTACCACTGATTTTAGGTGCTATAGATGATTTTTATATATTATTTATCATATTAAGAAATTTTTCTTCCATTTTTAGAGTGTTAAGAGTTTCTTTATTGAATGTGAGTTAAATATGGTCAAATTCATTCTCTGCATCTTTTAAAAGGAAGAGCACCCATGCACATACACATACACACATTAATGTAAAACAAATATTGGTGGTAATATAAAGTAAGTAAACAGATAAATTACTATTAAATCACTCTAATATATGTTTCAGATTATATAATTCACCGTTCACATATCATTCTCCTAAATATTACATTAAAAATCTGTATTTTCAGATAGCCAATAGGCACATGAAAAAAAATGCTCAACTTTGCTAATTGTTAGAGAAATGCAAATCAAAACTACAATGAGATACCACCTCATACTGGTCAGAATGGCCATCATTAAAAAGTCTGCAAATAATAAATGCTGGAGAGGGTATGGAGAAAAGAGAACCCTCCTACACTGTTGGTAGGAATGTAAATTGGTGCAGCCACTATGGAAAACAGTATGGAGATTCCTCAAAAAACTAAAAATAGAGTTGCCATATGATCCAGCAATCCCACTCCTGGGTATATATCAGGACAAAACTATAATTCAAAGAGATACATGCAGCCTTATGTTCATAGCAGCACTTTTTTATAATAGCCAAGACATGGAAACAACCTAAATGATAAATGTCCATTGACAGATGAATGGATAAAGATGTGTGAGTGTGTAATAGTGGACTATTACTCAGCCATGAAAAAGAATGAAATAATGCCATTTGCAAAACACTGATGGACCTAGAGATTACATACTAAGTGAGGTAAATCAGAAAGAGAAAGACAAATACCATATATCACTTAGATGTGGAATCTAAAATATGACACAAATGAACTTATCTATGAAAGAGAAACAGATTCACAGATATAGAGAATAGACTTGTGGTTGCCAAGGGGGAGGGGGTGATGGAGGGATGGATTGAGAGTTTGGGATTAGCAGATGCAAACTATTATATATAGAATGGATAAACAACAAGGTCCTAATATATAGCACAGGGAACTATATTCAATATCCTGTGATAAACCATAATGGAAAGAAATATGAAAAAGAATATATATATATGTAAAATCAAGTCACTTTGCTGTACAGCAGAAAGTAACACAACATTGTAAATCAACTATACTTCAATTAAAAATAATCAATTAATTTAAAATAAAAAGATAAAAAAATAAAAATCTGTATTTTCTAAATTCCAGAGCAATGTAATGTTTGCTATTTGTAAAATTCATATATTTATGAATTACATAGTTACAAGTTAATTTGTACTTTTGCTTCCACATAGAATGTAGTTGAAATGATTTGGAAAAATAATCACTTCTGCTGTAACAAATGGGAAAAACATTATATGTTTAAAAACACAAATTACTCTAGTTTTATATTATGGCTTGAAATCAAGAATTCCAGACTGAAAAATACTTTTCTGAAGTTAACTAAGAATCACTCTTTTTTTCTCACAGGGGCTTGGTCTGAAGATCTGTCTTGACCTAGGTAAAGTGAACACTGCTGAATGTGGAACTCGGTTATAACCGGTGGTGGTCATGCTAAAAAAACATGGGCTGTTTTTCCCCATGGGCATCTGCTCACTTTGGGGGTTCTGAGGGAGAATAGGGACTAGGGGAAATATTTCTTTTTTATATATATTTACAAATTTGTGTACATATATTTGTGATAGCATATATACAAATTAAATTTAAAATAGGACAAAATATTGTACTAAAATAGACTGCATCTGTCTTGCCTGATCATATACCACTTTCTGCAATGGTCAATATTCTCTGATATTCTTCTAATAATTCTTGGAAGAAGCCAAGCTCTTCCTCAACACAAGCTGCTTGCACTGTCACCTTATTTTTCACATGACAGTTGAAGAGGTTTAGAATGAGTCTCCCCACAATGTGCCACTTTTGCTTGAGAATTATTTTGAGCTAAAGGCAATCGAGACCCTGCAGGATCAAGATAAAGTTTTGTCCCCTCTTATCTACTTAGAGTAATTTATATTGGGGGTCTTTCCCCCAAAAAAGAGTTATTACCAGAGATAAGTTTTATCTGAGTGGCAAACATCTAATTACCCAACATCTGTCCTTCTTATCATTCTGTAAATTGCCCTCCTGTCCTTGGATGCCCCAGACCCCTATCCTATTCCTCAGCTCATGATGGCGTGCACACCTTTCTGTCTTTGAATCTCTCATGTATGTGGGGTTGTGGATGTTTGTTTTTTTCCCCTGTTCATTAGTCTCATGTTGATTTGACAATTTGAACAGCCAAAAGAACCTTTGAAGGGTGGAGGAGAATTCTTCTTCCCCTACACAGGTTTCTTTTCATCTTTAGACCTCAGCTATCTGGCTGTGTCATCCGAGGGCCCTTCCTTGTTCAGCCTACTTTTTTTTTTTTTAAATTTTCTTAAGTGAACTTATTACAAATTGCATTGATTCACTCATATAAACATTTTGTGAATGTTTCTCATACTGGAAAAAATACATTTTCGATATTTCGCAATATAAGTTTAAAAATAGTATTTGATTTTTAGAATCAAAATGTCCTATGTTACATTCACATTTCAGGTGTGTATTATTCACTGAATTTTCGCCCGTGAATTGTCTTTTCATCACCTTTGTGTCTTTTACCTTTAGCTTTCTGAGTTATTTTCTTATTGGCTTATAAAGAGAGTTTATTTATTTTGAATATAGAGATGTTAAGGATTTGTCTGTTTCATGTACTACAAATATAAATTCCTTTTTTGTCTTTTAAAAGTAATTCTCATTTAACATATAATAGTTGTTAGAATCCATCTCAACAAATATCTCTACTTCAATAGCTTGTAGACTGTGTGATATAATAACAACCTTTATTTTCAAACTAACATAAAATATAATTATTTTCATAAATATTTATAAAAGTATTTTTGTGTCTATATAAATGTTTATTTTTACCCAACAGTAAATATTCATAATTAAAATATTGATTAATTAAGACATTCTGACAACAGGTAATCTATCTTATGAAGATTTGAAGAAATAAACTGAGATTTAAGATTAAGAAGCAATTCACTAAATGGAGTCATAGTTGAGTTCTTTCCTAGTGTTAATATGGCATTTTAACTTTAATATTTGACCTAATGATTTTAATAATTATTTCTTTCAAAATATGTGTATTACATACAAATTAAATGAAAACTAGAAAGTAAATAATAAAAGTTTTGATTAAATAATAAGCAGAAATATTACCATAATCGTTTCTTGGTTTGTGTGCATGTATTTGTATAAAATATTTATAGTAAAACAATTATAATACACATAGTAATTTATAACTTACCCTTTCCTGTTAACAATAAAATGCAAATTTACTTCACTGTGTTAATGGTTGTCTTTATAGAAAGAAATCATTCAAAATTTTTAACAACATAGTTAAAATTGCAAATGACATATCTTCAAGTAGATAAAGTTTTCCCTCAAATCACAAACTATATATTTATCTCCAAAACATCACTTGCAAGATAGTTTCTGAGGCAATAAAATTATTTGGGATAAAAAGGACAGAAAGAACTTTTTAAAGTAGCCAAGAAAAATAATAGTGAGTTGTGATAATTAAGATACGATTATATTAGAATAATGTCAGAGCAAATTGACAAGTGTAAGTCTTTTAAATTTATACACGTAGGCTTAATTACAAAATTTAAAAAGCTCTGTGTCCTTTTCAATATGATAAATTATTTAAATATACATTTATAAATCATGAATGATTAAATAACTCATGTCAGAATTTTAAAAGGAGTACAAATGTATGATTGTGTTCTGAATCACAGTTGCTTGATACTTAAATGTTCATTTAATTTCCACATTCATTTAATTTCTTATGAAATTATTATATCCTGCTTAGATTGTAGGCTAAACAGAAATACACTCTGTGGACAAGAGGCTAACTTCAGTGTGCCAAGAAGCTACATCTTTACCATATCACACTGAGATCAAGAATACTGTAGTGTAAACTCTCCAATTATTCCAGCTCCTTCCTAATAAACATGGACATGGTTAAGGGTAAAGGAAGGGCTGAAATTATGTTAGTAGCAGGGGGCAAAGGAAGAAGTGACTGTGGCAGATATTCCACTGTCTGTTCCATTCAATTCACCATTTCATAAAAAATGAGGCTCTCTGCAGACAACTGCCATGAATCCCTTTAAAATATTAAGTAAAAAGCAACATAGCTCATGAATTCACTCTAATTATAGGCCAGATTGGGGGCATTTTTCTTTATTTAGTGAAGTTTCTTTTGTTTTTACTCCTTAATGATCCAGAATATTCATGATAATTTTCAGCAAACATAATCTCATAAATTGCAGGTTCACACACATACAAACAAGATGCTCACACAATGTAGTCATAAAAAACCCCAGTTACTTTAAAGCATTATAATATAAAACTTATATTTGTCATTGAAGATGTGATAAGTATTTGATAAGAAAAATCACATACCTCCATATTTCATTTTCCTACCTTCTTTGAGTAGCAAGGTGTTATCTTGTTTTAAGGCAGGACCTAAAGGCACGATGGTTTCCTGCTGTAAGTTTCTGGAAATACAACTCTACAAGAAGCAAACACTTTCAAAGTTATCGAGGAATTCCAGCCTTCCAAACTTTATTTTTCTGAGTGTCAGCCATTGATGATAATCTACAGAGAACACAAAGTTTTAAAAGAAAAATTTAGTTTTAAATTAAAGATAAGGAGAATCAAAGAATACTAGAACCTGGGTGACCTCATAGACCCAGGCCTTCCTCTCATGCAATCGTACTGAAATGGAAACAGAGCCCCACAGAGTCTAAAAATCTTGCTTGATAAGATATACAGTATAGTTACTGGCAAGGTCAGGTCAAGTCACCAGGACTCCGGAACCCCCTTGCAATATGTACACGCATATGATATGCATTATATATATATATATATATATATATATATATATATATATATATATACATACACACATACATACACACACACACATACACATTCATTTACTTATATGTAGAAATGAATCAATACCATGGCCTTATTGAGGACTTTCTTCTCTTCCTGTTCCTGCTAGGACTCATGAAGTTAACAAAAGGCATGCTTAATTTCTGTGATGATACAGAATACTGGCTGTTATAGTCATATGCATTTATGTATTCCTTAAAAGCGCAAGAGGGAGGAGATATGGGGATATATGTATATGCATAGCTGATTCACTTTGTTATAAAGCAGAAACTAACACACCATTGTAGAGCAATTATCCTGCAATAAGGATGTTAAAAAAAAAAGTGCTTGGAATCTAAATTTTTGATTGTTTTATTAAACTGACAAAATGGACTAACCACATAGAAAGAAACCCAGTATTTCATGCTTCTCTCTCCAAAATGTCAATTTCCCTGCTGTCTTCACTGTGGGTTTGCCTTGACCTTTGATAGCAATACTCTTTCCAAGAAGAAACCATCTGAGGCTCCCTTATAAAAATTCTCTTTCCTTCAAAGGCCTCAAATGAATATTTTAGCTTCAGTTCCACTTAAGTCATATACTCTTAATTCTAAATGACCAGCTTCATATTTACCCCATTCTGAAATAAGAAATGGAAGAAGGTATCTGTCAAACTCAGCATGCCTAGAATACACACTTTTTCCTTAACGCATTCAATCCTGTGTTTGAAATCTGTTTACTAATATTGAATGTTCACTCCCCATGACTGTTTTCCCTCATGTAGGTCAAGTAAAAGGAAGATAAACAGTTTCCTATTTGTGGTCTATTCTGAGTGAATCACAAGTGATTAAATTTTTACTTACAAAATATGTCTTATTTGTGGATGTACTATGTGCTGCTGTGTGGGTATTAGGTCAGTCTATATTCCTGGAGCGCCTACTAACATTCTAAGCAGAAAGCTCACACTTCCGGTATGACTACTTCATGTGCTTTGGTTGTGTTTTATTTGATTAATAATAGAAGGTTTGCTAAATATGGTTAGCATTATGAGTGCGTAACCAAGTATGAAATTAGTGGCTTGTATAGGTTATAAAAATGAGATCTCTTTGTTGAGATTAGTAGTATAGGTGAATTGTTTAAAATATTTAGAAATCTTCTGTATCCCTGAATGAGCATACCTTGAGCATCTTGCAAACCATGTAGCAGGTAACATTAAGAATGAAACCCAAGGCTTGATGCCTACTTATTTCAGCGTCCAACCAATGGATCTAAGTATTGGTGGCCTCACATCGCTCCTAAGGATAAGAGAATTCTGCCTCTAGAATACTTTTTCTCTTCTTAGAATGAATCATTTAAGTAAGTTTTGATCAGAGCACATAAAAAAGAACAGAGTCATTTTTTAAATCAAGCCTCCAAAATTGAATGCATGTGTTTTATACCAGCTTGCTAAAAAAAAAAAAAGTGTGATTAACAAATATCAGCATGGTGGAAAGATTTGGTATCGGCTTTCATTCATTAGTACCTGGAAGAGATCATGGAGAACTGTAACTCTAAACACAGGCTACTCCTATTATATATGAAAATGACTCAGGCCAGTTCACAATAGAATAACCCTGAAATCGTACAAACAAAGTTCACTTGTCCCAAGCTTCCTGAATCATGTATTTAAGAAATATGCAGAGAAGGCAGATGCTATCAAGTGTTTTCCTACGACTGACTGCTTCATGTAAACCTCCATTAAATAAATCCAGTATGTCCTTGAGATACCTGCTTCCTATGTTCAATAGGAATAACTAAGCTAACACAATTATCTAAGGCATCAGTGGAGTCACGGTTGTTCACTGGGAATCATGTGAGCAAGCAAGGGACCATGAAATCATATTTAATGGTTAACTGGGGCTTGAACTCTAAGTTGCTAATCCCAAGGCAGAAATCAGACATAATTGAAACCAATACCATCGATTTACCACACGTAGTTAGGATGTTCCTGTCAACACAGTTTTACCTAAGTCTCTATTAATTGTGTGGATTTCACCAAAAGGCAGGGATAAACCTTCTTAGTTCCAGTTGCACTGCCAAAGCACTGGGGTAGATTGACTTCCCTTTCATAATGAAAACAATTCTTCAATAAAGTGTAGGTTCACAGGGAGCACTTTTGAGATTTACTTTAGTCCCATTTTTTTTGGTAACTTACAAGAATTTGGAATATTTGTGTGATTCGTTTATGTTTTTCATTGGAATCTTCAGTATAACATTTCCTTTTTCATAATGGGCATGCATAACTACTCATGTTAAGTATAAAATATTGGGAAATTTTTGTTGAAAATAAAAAATGACAAATAACTAGGAAATATTTATCCTACATTTATTCCAGTTTTATTAATGCATATGCACCTACTTAAATAACAGAAAAATCTTTTACTATTTCCACATAAATGTATATAATTCTTAAACACTTCTATGACATTTATAGTAACAACACTGGTTTCTTCAACCGGTTCAAAGCTGTTTCCTCTAAATTAAAAAAATTATTCATTAAGTCCTATATTATCAATAGATTCCCAAATTTATTTCTTATGAAAATATTCTTCCCAAAAGTTTCTCAAATACTTCTTTTGATTAAATACTCAAGCTTTACATCTTAGGAGAAAAGTTTAAAGCAATTAAATAAAAATTGATTTGTGGCATTGCCTTATTTAGAATGAAAGTTACTTGAAGGCAAGCATAATATTTCCTATAGTTACTAATATGCGATCAGTACTCTTTAATATTTACAAAACTAAGTTCATAGCTAGTTTGCATAACAGATTAGAAAATGCATTTTAGGGCACATACTATTTTCTTACCTGTTTTAGAAATCTATTAATTATTTATGATACAAAAATATATTAGCTAGTTTAATTTAGATTGAATCTGTGAAAGGTTTTGAATTCTAGAAGTCTAAAAATGGGAATATACTTGTAGGCATTAGAATAAACCTAAATCAAGTGATGCTTTATTTAAACGTACTAAGAAAGAGAAGTACTACCTTCTCACCCCAGTATACCATTATCACTGCTTCGTCCTTCTAATTTAAGGCTCTGATTCTGATTAAAATGAAAGTATTGAGATGGGTAATATTCTTAAATTTATATTTAATATCAGAGGATTAAACTCAAATTCCTAGCTGGTGCAAGGACATGTGATACAATATGTGAGTGAGGGTGAGTGTAAGAAATAGAAATGGTATTAATCATTTTTAGAATAGCAAAAATAAGAACAAAAACAAAATACCAAATGTATTTCTAGGGTAGACAAAAAATAAATATTTCTCGAATTTTAAAATCCAGTTCCCAAACTATGAATATCATTGATGCATAGCAAACTCTTAAAAAATGCAACAGTGCCATTGTTTGGTAGATTGATAAGAAGGTTCTGAGAGCTTGAAAGATGATTCTTTTGTTGGAATGATAAGGACTAGAAGAGTGAGGGTACCAAGGGACCCACCCACTTTGAGGATTAGTTTCACATTTAAAAACCTTTAGTGAGGCAGGTGTAAAGCAAATGAGAGAATAGAGGCTACAATTACTCTGACCCAGTTAGACTAAGGAGAAAATAAAAAAGTATGAGTTGGTTCATGACACAGGATTCACTTATCTTTTCCAGAAGCAGCCTCCCTGATAGAATGAAGGAACAGTCTACTGAAGACTCAGCTAAGATATCACCTTTGAAATATCACTCTGCAGGGTTGGGGCACTGCCATCTAGAATGCAGGATATGCACTGAATTGCCAGCAGCCAATGCATGGTGTACAACACTATCCAGGAGAGAATAGCAAAGGAGAGGACCTGCCCTCTACAGACTCACTGCTCCATTTGGGGTTCTCATTCCAACAACATTAGAGTGTGCTGGATTAGGACTCCTGTTTCCTAGAAGTGAACATATCTGACAAGAGACATAGAGGACACTGCCTGGAAGTTGCAACTACCATCTGGCCACTTTAAGCTCCAATTATCAATACGTAAAGGAAGTTACATTATTGTCTGGGGCATTCATCCTGAACTGCAATATGGATGTAGGGTTTTAAATACAAAATAGGGCAAAGGTAATATGTCTGGGGTCTCGTAGATTCCCTGGGGCCATCACTTTTTGCATACCATGCTCAGAAATAACTGTCAGTGAACAATTATAGTAACCATAACCCAACAAATACAAGACCACTCAGGCAACCCAAACCAGCCAAGTTACTGGTTAGAAAGAAGGGAATACTATGATAGGTGGTAGAGAAGTAGATGATGGTTAACAATTACAGCCTCAGAACCAGCCTGCCTTAATAACTCAGAAAACTTTGTATTTGCTTTCTAGCTTTCTCCACTTCCTTTTTCCCTTTCTCCTGTCCTGGAATTACACCACACAATAAATAAAGCATCAACACTAAGTTTTATTTCAGGTTCTATCTCCTAGGGAACTCAAAAACATTCCCAAAGAACAAAGCAATATGAATAGATTGTAGGCAGTTCCATAACTAAATACAGTACAGAAAATGAAAACCTATTTAGTATAAATCCAATAGGTGGCAGTCTGGGAAACAAAGACTTACATTTATCTACGTTAATCAAATATCTGGTTAGGTATAAGATAGCTATAGTCTTTAGCGTTAACATTTTTTACGTAATCAATTTCTCATTTTAAACAGTTTTAATTCAAATATATTTGAAGCCCAGATTTAAAAAAAAAGTAGAATTTCAAGCACAGAAATTCTACAGAATAAAAAGCACATCTTCTGTGTAGCAAGCAAATCAAAGCATAATTAATACTGAATAGACAATGGATCCTCTTTACAAAAGAAGTCGCCTGGGATCATAAGTGCCCTTTTAACTATTGTTCAGGTTATAATACACTTCATTAGGCAACCTCCAAAGATTTTTCTAAGGTCAAGAGAAGCGATTCTGTGTGTGTGTGTGTGTGTGTGTGTGTGCGTGTCGTGTGAGTGTGTGTTGTGTATGTGTTGTGTGTGTGTGTGTTGTGTGTGCTTTTTCCCTCAGCTTTCTAAAAGCTCATTTAAACTCTTTGTCCCCAAGATCTCTAGAGATTATACCTTGATCTAAGGGCTGATAAAAATTTTGAAGTTAAATCACCTTATTGTAACACTCCACAAGAAGTCACTGGTGCCAATAAAATGTATAAGGTTTCAAGCACTTCTTGATATTTAGTGTAAATACTTCTTCATGAATTGGGAAGAGAAGGAGTCAGGAAATAGGGGAGGAGGAAAGGATAAAAGGTGCATTAAATAATCTTATGGATAATTTAAAAGAGTATTTCAAATAAAGCCCACACTTTTATATGGAGAAACTTGCCTACTCTTCATAACTCTCCTACATACAATGTTTCACTAATTTAACAAAATTTCTGTAATATCCTATGCAGTATTTTGCTTTTGTCTCTATCATCTGTAAATGTTACTCTATTATTCCACTTCCCGTTTATTCTTTCAATCAGTGCATGTAAATTTAAAGCCTAGTATATCATGCACTTTCTATTAAATACTGGATATTCAGTATTCCTGCCATAGTAGTTTACAACCTAGTAAGAACATAAGCACTTATTAAACTTGTCTTTATTTCATGCTTTTGTCTTAATCATATCTGTTTTGTTCACCACTATATTCTTAATAACCAATATACTGCTTGGCACATAGTATATGCTGAAAATATTTATCAGATGCATGAATATATAAATTAGGGATCTGATTTTGTATTTGTTGTCTTTCCAAATGGATAGCAGTATTTAATGACAAGTTGTAAAAATAAAAATTTGAATTTACTCACTTATATAACTTCCAACTTTATTATAGGTTACATTTTACTTATATCTAGTCCATTTCTGCAACTTCTATTCCATTGCTTTGAATAAGTTGCCAGTTTCTCTATAATAATTTAAAATATTTCTATTTTTACATTTCTTATTCTCTTATCTCATATACATTGCTCCCTTTTATTACGCAACATTTAAAGAATTTGTTTCTGGCTATTATCTGGTATATATATTTTTGAGGGACACTTTGAAAATCCAACTTACTATTTCCAAACTTTGTTTTTACAATTTTGCTTGAGATTGCACTGATTTTATAGACTGTTACAGGGGAAATTAAAATTTTTGCAATATTGAGCTACCCTATCCCCAAACAAGGTATATTTGCTCCTATTTTACTGTTCATTCATACATAAGCAAATCTTTTCAATGATAATAAATAGGAAAATTAAGTCAACATTAGTCCATCTGCACTGTTTTAGCATCTCAGACTGACATGTGACTCACATATGACACCAACAGAGTGATTTCCCATACTTTGTTTTCCATCATTCATTCCAGGCAATGATG
Organism: Balaenoptera borealis; assembly: GCF_965194805.1. Classification (NCBI taxonomy): domain Eukaryota; kingdom Metazoa; phylum Chordata; class Mammalia; order Artiodactyla; family Balaenopteridae; genus Balaenoptera; species Balaenoptera borealis. The sequence continues at coordinate 7,392,333 of NC_138860.1, forward strand.
TCATGAGTAAACCAGAAAAAGGCAAATGGTATATCTAACTTTTATGATTAGTCAGCACTCACTTGGCCATAACTGAAGGGAAAAGTAACAGATCAGTATTATCCAGAAGCTTTCTCTGACCTGTAGATTTAATTAAATATTTCACGTATAACAAATTCTCTACTTTATCGACTTGTTTTTGTGTGTGTTCACAGCAGAAATGCCTCTGAAATCCTGAGAGATCTCCCAAGATAAAACTAATTGAAACAGATGTGACTCTAAAATTGTTTTCTTATTATCTTATTTGTGTATGGCTTTTTTTTCATTATAGTGATACTTTAATAATGAAAGTACTCTCTCTCACTCTCTCACATACACATGCGTGCTCACAAACGCACACACATACTGCCTTCCAGTTCTTTCTGGCTTGAAATATTTCTCCTGAATTAGGTTCATTCATTAATGGAATGGTTTATTCATTGTGATAAGTATACCATTCTAATGTAAGATGTTTTAATAGAGAAAAGTGAGAGGAATATGGGAACTTTCTACTGTCTTCTCAACTTTTCTGCAAATCTAAAGCTATTCTAAATTTCAAAAAGTTATTAGAAATGTCTTGGCATTAAGTGTTTAGCTTATTAAAACTATTAATATAAGGAATGTAAATAATAATATTTTTAATGGTAAACTGTTTGCATTCCTAAAGGTATACAAATATGGTCATGCTATATTATTAATTGAACATACTGCTAAATATTATTTGCTCATGTTTTTCATTCAATATTTAAATATGAACTTAATTTATAACTTTCTTGTGAATGACATGTTTGCATGTGGATCCTCTCCTGTAAAAAAATGGGGACACTGTATTTTTTCATCTAGCTCTAATAATTTAAATTGTATAATTATGTATCCATTGAAGGTTTATAAGTATTCACCTACAGAATAACCTAGACATAACATTTTATCAACTTGTTATTTGGGGAAGGAGTATCAGATTATAATTTATTGACATTTAAAAATATCCTTTTGTGATTTAGTCTTCTTAGATTACACATATTTTTAATCATTTTGCTAACATATTTATGAATTTTTTTAGTTATTTCAATTATTATTTAAAATAATTAACAATATTTATTAACATAGGGCTGTACAAAACATTCTCATAATTACCGTATTTTCTATAACTTATTTTCTAATTACTTTCTCATATCTCACATTACTAATTTTATTTTAGTTTTATCCATCTCTGTCTCTATTTCTTCATTTGTATAGACTAGTGATTTTTCTCTTTAATGGTTTGTTTTATTTGTAAATATTATACAGTATTCATCGAATTTGCTTTTCATCCCTTTTGGATTCATATGTTCATCTGAAAATAGAGCCTTACGTCTATATTTTGCCACACTATTTTAGACCTTGAGGAGAAATGACCCAGCCTGGGCCCTATCTTCATGGAGCCATAGTCAAAATACAAGAGATATATCAATCACATAAGCAAGCAAAAAGTAAGTATAGATTGTGATAAATCCTTTGTAGGAAATATCAAGGATTATATAACATAATCATTTAATCTAGTTAGAAGAAATGGAGGAATAGGGTAAAAAATATTTCTCTGAGGAATAAATTTTCAATATTACAGAAATTTTATTTCTGACCGTGTGCCTAGAATAAAGAAGTAGCTTCTTTTTTTCACTGTCTGGAGATGTATACATGCATATTTTAGAGTATATTACTTTGATAAAAAATAAAAATAAAAAAATAATATATATCTGCAATCACTCTCTTCTGAGGTTTTATGTTTCTAGTGCCGATGGTAATATATTGCTGTAGATATTACTCCATTTTTTTAACCTGATACATTCATTATTTAACTAATATATGGTAAAAATAAATTAATTCCACAGGCAGCTTCAATGGGTATATTAGATGCATTTAACCTCAAAAACTTGTCTTTAAATTACAATTAAAATAGATCAAAGTAATGCATAATATACTAGATCATGAATGTGTATATATATGTGTATATAGTCATAATCTAAATATATACACACACCACAACAGAATACAAATAGTCTTTTTTAAGCCTGACAACAAAATGTATTGTCAACAAAAACTGCATTTAGAGATTTATTGTCTCCTCTGGTTTTTACTTCAGAGAGCTCCAAAGATCAAATGAGTATTTCAATATTAATTAACCTAGTCTAGACTTTAAAACTTCTTTGTCCTATTAAGGAAGTCAGGGTGAAGATTTGGAACTGATATACTTTTCTCTGAAATACTTACCAATGTATAAGGCATTTTAATTACATGTATTTTTTTGTTGTTTTCACTTTATGGCTCATATCAAATTTCACTAGAAAGCATTAATTTTTCTTCATTATTATGAACAACTATAAATGTTACTGAAAATGTCGCATTGCATTTAATATATAACATAACTGTTGTTATTTAACTTCTATGTATTTAACTAAAATAATCTAATGAGGAACTGAATCTGTTTTGTTAACTGTATATATTATTAATTGTTATTATTATAGTCATTATTATAAGGAAGCCATGGCTATATTACCATTCATAATTGATTGCACATTAAAATATTCAAGTAAGTGAAAGAGCCTTATAAGTATTTTCTCCTGGCACAATATGTGCAAAGAACGATGCAAATTATGTGGTTAGTTTTTCTGCCAATTCCCTTTAGCAAAGCAAGCAGCTTGTCTCCCTCTTATGTAATGACCATTTTTAAGTGTGTGTTATTAAATTGAGCAATGTTAAGTAAATAACCATTATAAGTTTTAAAGTTTTTCATTTCCTTTTAGCTATACAATTTGAGCTGTGTTATCTAAGTACCAAATTTAAGCCAACTTAAAAAAAATCCAAGGTTTGTCACTGGATAAAATGTAAAAATTAATAATGTATTAAAATGAACAAAATCTAGAATTCCATATGTCAAAAAGTATTTTATCTTAATTGGTGATGTTTTATCTCTACATTTTCTAATATATTTATGTTTCATTGTTCTTTCAAATGTATATTTCTTATTATGATGACATAAAATGATGACAAAAGTAAAACAATGAGAACATCAGCAAAACTCAGCCAAAGGAAGATCACCTGATTAAGTGATGTACCAGACTCTAGCTGGAACAGGATATCCTCTTTCATTTTTTTCCAATAAATAGTACTTTATTATTTTACTTTATGTCATATGCTTTTGATGAAAATATCTAGATGAAATCCAAAAATTACTGACTTCAAGAAACTAATGAAAATAAAGTCATATAATGCAGAATGATTAGGAAAGCATCAAGCATACAAAGAAGAAAGGTTGTGTAAACAGTGAAGGCTTAATTTCCACAAGTCACAAGAGGTGACTTCTAAACTGAAGTTTTATAGCAGAGGTGATAACTAGATAAAGCAAAGAGTGAGGTTAATCACTAAGGTCGGTCCAGGAGGAGTGATAGCGCAGAGACATGAGAGGTTTATGCATGCATTTGCTTTTCTTCAATTAGTTTTGCATGGTAACAACATGAATTTTGAGGATAAATCATTCATATTGGAGATCAAAGAGTTTTCTCATTAGTCTATAAATGATCTTATATACTATGTTTAGGAGGTTAGATAAATTAGAGAATAAAGATTTCATGAAGAAATATGAGAAGAGTTACACAACACAGTTTGAGTTGTATAAAGAACATTTGAGCAGCAATATGACAAACAGATTCTGAGGCTTTGAAATTAAAAAGAGGAAATTATTGCAAAATGATTATTTTACAGGAGACCAAAGGAATTTGGAAACAGTAAGGTAGTAGAATTGGTAACTTGGCTGAATTTGAATATTAAAGGTAAAGGAGAAACGGAGTCAAGGAGGAATCCAAGGTTGTGGTTTGACTGCCAGAGGATGTAAAATAGGAGAACATGTAATCAGAAATAAAATATGACAAATTCTCATTCCCATACTTTGAGCTGGTGGTACCTACACAGGTTACTATGTCAAAGAGGAAGCAGTTTTCATGGGTCTGGAACTTAAGAAAGAAGTTTGGGTTGGAGAGAGAGATTATATAATCGTGAGCACATAGGTGATATTTAGATACGAGCACGTAGCACAAAACAAGATGACTGAAGGGAAACCCTGGTGAATCCCATCATTCAAATGTCAAATGAAGGAAAATAGGTTCACAATGGAGTGGAATAAGGAACAGCAAATAGTTTAGGCGTTAAAAACGGTGTCACAAAAGTCAAGACTGCAATTTTTGAAACAGATGGGAGTTGTAAATGGTGCCAAAAATTCAGGAGAGAGTGCATATATTAATTCCAAGAATTGTCTGTTGCATTGGCCACCAGGAGATTACTGATAACCCCAAATTGTTTTGTAATGAAGTAATGGTTATTAATGAATAGTTATGTGGGCTTAGTATCGAATTGCAGGTGATGAAGTAAATGTATTGATTGTCAAGATTCTCTTCTGAAAAGCTCAGCTAAGAAAGGGGGCTTCCCTGGTGGCGCAGTGGTTGAGAATCTGCCTGCCAATGCAGGGGACACGGGTTCGAGCCCTGGTCTGGGAAGATCCCACATGCCGCGGAGCAACTAGGCCCGTGAGCCACAACTACTGAGCCTGCGCGTCTGGAGCCTGTGCTCCACAACAAGAGAGGCCGCGATAGTGAGAGGCCCGCGCACCGCGATGAAGAGTGGCCCCCACTTGCCGCAACAAGAGAAAGCCCTCGCACAGAAACGAAGACCCAATGTAGCCATAAATAAATAAATAATTAATTAAAAAAAAAAAGAAAAGAAAAGAAAAATATCCCCCAGGAATCTGAAAACAAAGACTAGATTCCAAAATAATTACTGTGAATGTACAGGGAGCATATCTCTTTAAAAAAAAAAAAAAAAAAAGAAAGGAAGGTGAGAGATGAGGTACTGGAGTAATGTTTCCCAACTTTTTCACATCACAACATTCAATAAAAGTGATACTATTTGTATGGCACACTGCAGAAAACTGTGGGGGAATTTAAGAAGACATCTTCTAAATGTGGGAATTTAGGGACATATGTAGGGAGCTTGTTAAAAAATATCAATCATGTTTTCTTTACATCATACAATTATCTTAAGAACAGTGAAATATAACTTATTAGGAAAAGTATTGAAAATTGTACTTGGGTCAAATGTGCCAATGAAATCATTTCAGTATTTAATTTTAGGAAGTGAAAAATGTGAGATTGCTTACACAAACATATTTTTAGCTCTGTATTTTCTTCTTAAGTGAGTAAATTCAATTCCTGATCAACAAATGTAGATCATGAACTTGAAATTATTTACCTTGCCTTTCCACACAGATCTGCTGCTACCTTGGACCACAGATTTTTATTGACACCTGGAATATAAATTTTCTAGCAGCTCCATGGCTGGGGCTCTTGTCTATCATCAATAGTAGTGCTCTTTGCAGCTGGCTGCAAAGGTTAAGTTTCCAAACTTCATAGTCTTTGCTTGATCACTTTGGCAAGATTTCTCCTGGATGTCATCATGCACAACACAGAGCATGTTTACAGAACCTGATGAATCTTATCAAACCCAAGTAAAATGGTTTATTGCTAAAGGCACCTAGCCCGCGATATCCAAACTACTCGAAGTTCCTCCAGGTTACCCACTAGACTTTGGAGATAACTATTTCCAGTTGTATCTTAAATTTAATTGCAGCAGTCCAACTGGAATGTCCTTTCTAAAGGGGGACATAGAGCTGAGTATTTTTTGTTTTGTTTTAAATTAGAGAAATTTAAGAATATATGCAGGATATCATGTAATTTAAAAGGAAGATGGAAGTATTAACCACTGATAAAATTGGAGGGCAGGTGGGAAGGATCAGAGAGAATAGAAATTTGGTAGGTGGAAGAGAATAACTTAAGTGAAGCTCCAATTAATTGACTGGTTTGTTTGCTTGTTTTTTGTTTGTTTTTGATGAAGTGGTGATGCGTTTGAGAATGATGGAGTGATGGTATGATATAAGAATTGAGAAGAGAGTATTAAATACTTGGAATGACTTTTTGCAACATGGTATGGATAACTGAGAAGTGTTACATTAAAAAGTGCTAAGTGATGATGTAGGTTAGGAAAAATGAATTCAATGTATCACTTCATTGGGCTGTGCCTGTGTTTGGGAGCAGGTGGTGGAGGTGAGTTTTAGTAGGTATAAGTGTGGGTGTGTGGGTGTGTTTATGTATTTCTTCAGTAGAATTTCCCATAGAAGTTAATTTCCATATGGTAGATCTTTACTAGGCTTGGGGTTTGTTTGGGGAGATGTTTACTGAATAGAGAGCGAAAGAGCTAATGATAATACAGAGGGAGGGTTGAAAAGTGTGATCTAGGCCACTTTTGGAAAGAAAAAGGTTAAGGAGAGACATTAGGAGAAAAAGAGGTGACAAGATTTGGAGATACTGATGATGTCAAACTATGAGAATATGGAAGTTAGAAAATCATTGTCCTTGTATTCAGAAATTGGAATACTGTTAAGTTTTCAGAATAAATATGACAAACATTAAAGCCTCTAAAGGAATAGAAGGAAAAATTAAAGACTCAAGAAAAAAAAGATTTTACCCTTATTTTAAGCTATTTAATTTTGCTATTTTTTTGTATAGGCTACATCTAACACTAAGATGCTGAATAAATACAATCCTCTTCTGTTTCAGAAGTAGAGCGTGACTACTGATAAACAATTACAATAACGGCCACAACCAAACCTCTCAAGATCAATGCCACGAAGCAAGCCTTTCTTTGCTGCCCGGAGAGGGGTCATATATCATTGTTCTGGGTTCCCATCAAGGCTAAAAGGGAAACTTTCATAATGTCCAGAGCCCTTGATGCCATGCAAGTGAAAGAGGATGTCCTCAAATTCCTTGTAGCAGGAACCCGCTTTGGTGGCATCAGCCTGGACTTCCAAATAGAACAGAAAATCTCCAAAAGGAAAAGTGATGGTGGTACCTTTAAATCTGAAGAGAACCTGGGCGGAACTTCTGCTGGCAGCTCGCCCCGTTGTTACCATTGGAAATCCTCTAGGAAGACCATCCAGCGAGCTGTGCTGAAGTTCGCGGCTGCCGCGGGCACCACTCCTACTGCTGGTCACCTCGCTCCTGGAACCTCACTCAGCAGAGCCGGGCAGCCTTTCAGGAGCCGTGAATTCCGGGGGTGATGGACCCCAAGGCTGACCACCGGCATGCGAGGCATTTTCTGTGAACCTGCCTATAGTACTCTGGTAACACAGACTCTCCTTTGTGCTGTGTGGACGCTGCCACCAGGGCTAGCACGAGGGAGCTCTCTCGGAGCCGAGGCGACGTGCCTAAGAGTTCTGCGCATGCGTGACCCCCCCCTCTCCCATGAGCACCCGCTGGAGGTCACGCCTCAGCGCGCGTCCTGTGAAGGCGCTGGGGAGGTCGTAAAGGAAGAGCTGGCTGCTGCCGCCAAGAGGGTCCTGCTACAGCTCCTGAGTTTACCGCTACCTGAGGTCGGGACTGGTCTGAAGGCGGCAGGCGCCATCTGTGCCTTTTCAGCGGTTCCCTTCTGAGACTGCAGCCCTCAGCTGGCCCTGAAGACGGGTCCGCAGCTTCCACTGCTCAGGCCTCCGATAGGTAGGGATGACCACTGAGTGGTCTTTTTATTTTTAATTGAAGTATAATTGACATATAACATTATACTAGTTTCAGGTGTATAACGTTATGATTGGATATTTATATACATTATGAAATGGTCACCACAGTTAAGTCTAGTTCATATCCATCACCATACATAGTTACAATTTTTTTTTTCTTGTGAACTTTTAAGATCTACTCTCCTAGCAACTTTCAGCTGTGCAGTACAGTATTATTAACTGTAGCCACCATGCTGCACATTACATCCCCAGGATTAATTTTACACCTGGAATTCTGTACCTTCTGACGCCCCTCACCTATTCTACTCATCCCCCCTTCCCTCTGGCAACCACCAGTCTGCTTTCTGTATATAAAAGTTATTTGTTTTTTTTTTCACTTAGCATAATTCCCTCAAGGTCCATCCATGTTGTTGCAAATGGAAAGATTTCATTCTTTTTTATGGCTGAATAATATTCATATATATGTGTATGTGTGTGTGTGTGTATTAGATTTTCCTTAACCGTTCAACAATAGATGGTCACTTAGGTGTTTCTATATCTTAGCTATTACAAATAACGCTGCAAAGAACATGGGGATGCATATATCTTTTTGAGATAGTGTTTTTGTTTTCTTTGAATAAATACCCATAAGTGGAATTGCTGTATCATCTGGTAGTTCTTTTTTAAATTTCTTGAAGAATCTCCATACTGTTCTCCACAGTGGCTGCACCAATTTACATTCCCACCAACAGTGCACAAGAGTTCCCTTTTCTCCACATCCTTACCAATATTTGTTATGTATTGTCTTTTTGATAATAGCCATTCTGATAGATGTGAAGTGATATTTCATTGTAGTTTTGATTTGCATTTCCCTAATGGTGAGTGATGCTGAACATCTTTTCATGTACCTGTTGGCCATCTGTATGTCTTCTTTGGAAAAATGTTATTCAAATCTTTTGCCCACTTTTTAAACTGAATTGTTTGTGGTTTTTTGCTGTTGAGTTGTGTGACTTTTGTTATGTAATCACCATGGATATTGAAATTCTCAGGATGATATGAACTTTTTTAATAACAAAAATAATTTAATCCCAGGCTCTTGTTATACTAACATTGTATCTTAAGCCTGATGGTTACATCAGCAGCCCTGTTAAAAAAGAAGTTGGTTTTAGATCTACCTGAAAGATGTCCTGCTTGAGATTCATGTCACTTTACCTCCAAATCTCTCAGGGTCCTTCACTACATATATGTGTGATGGAGGCTCTGATTCATTACTCTTCAGGTTGGATGGGAAATAGTGAAGAAGTTTCATTCTTTGTTACAGGGAGGCCTCCTCTTTTCCCAGTATTCCACTATGACTAAATTCCTAGGGGTTCAAAGTTTCACCCTCTGTTCTGGGCATCTTATAAATGTTCTCCTGGGTCACTGAAAAATATTTAGTCAACACAGGGAAACAGAAACATTGGCTGAGACAGATCTCAGGACAAGGACAGGCTTCACTAATGAGTGACATACAAACTTCTGTTGAGAAAAGTCATACACAAGGCAGGAACATCTAGAACTAAGAAACCTTTGGCAAAGGTAAGCTACCCTGAGCTCAAGGATGGAGACTGGTGGTTTTTAGACATTGGCTTCTACGATGCTCCCTGGTGAAAATCAATGCTTGCTAACGTGGAGCTCTGACTTCCTTCATGATTATCACACCACACAGCCTAGTACTTCCTTTGAGGCCATTTTGAAGCCCATGGAATCTTCATCTAGCCTCAAGGCAGAGACAGATGACCTGGATCTATTGTAAATGTTGTCTGTTTTGTACTTGGACCACAGCTTTGAAATTTGGAAACCAAAAAAAAGACAAAAAAATGTATGCTTTTTGACCTCTAGCTCTAGTCTGATAATCTTTGCCTAAAGTAGTATGTGGCATATATTCATATAGCTGGCTCAAGGCTCAGGGCAAGGGTAAGTTAAAAAAAATTAATAAAACACTCAGAAAGAATACATTGGTTAGTATTAAATATTAAAAATATAATCTTACCATATGTATTGCAGGTAGGAAAAAGATAGCTCATTAGGATTGTTCTGAGTTGATACAATAGAAAAGGACTCTCCCGAGATACTTTGTCTTGACTGATTAAGTCAAGTAGATAATGTAGAAGCCTAAATCTCAAGCAGAAAACTCTTTTTATCAGACTATAATAGTTATTGGTTTTCGTGTCTGTTTGTTTCCTATACTTGTAGGACCACTTTGGAGATGCCACATTCAATGCGTATGACTTGGTGCACAAGCAACTAAATAGGGATAGGATCAGACTGATATTTGGATGCTGGAAAGACAAGCTCTGTTTCATAGCATCAGGGAAGCTGTGAAGCACAGGTCTCAACATTTTATTTGTCCTGACACAGAGCATTTCTACAAAGAATACTGACAGAGATACGCAGACCCAAGAGGTAGAAAGAAAGGCCGGACTTTAGTCATTTTGTGTTCTGGAATCTAGTCTTAGCTCAGCTCACCCTATGTCTGGGCACTGTGGTTATTAGTTCCACAGCCCATCCTTTACCGACCAGAGTCAGGGGTGGATTTTTCACTTTAAACAGAAAACACCATATGTAATATAGAAAATAGGTACATGGGCACAGAATGTGACAAGTGACAGACTTAAAACATATTATGGATTTAATTTGGGGTATAGCGGTGACTGAGGACTGAGATTTAGAACACTGGAGAAATATGTGAAAATGTTGTAGTTGGTTGAATACTTCTTGCAGTTGCAATATAAATTGGTCTTTATGAAAACAGATCAAAACACACAATAGCATCCCTTTTTTTTCGTTTATAAGCCAAAAATCTGGAATGGGTGCCAAATAATTATGTGAAATAGAATTGATCTTTCTGCTCCAAGATAAAGTTAGTGACAGCAAAACAGAGTGTGAATCATGAATGAGAGTGAGGGAAAAAAATAGGATCCAAAGAAATGGAAAATTTGATCTCTCTGCACTGTGAAATACCATACTGCCAGAGCTATTGAGCACTTGAAATGTGCTCTAAGCGTATAAAACACACTAGAGTTTAAAAACTTTGTGTAAACAAAGTAAAATATGTTTTGCATTAGTTAACATTTTGAAATGATAATATTTTGGAATTTTAGATATATTGGATTAAATAAAATATACCATTTAATATCACCATTATTTTTTTACTTTTTTAAAACTATATTACTAGAATACTTAAATTTATATATATATATGGCTTATGTTTGTGTTTCACATTATATTTCTCCTTTACAACACTACTCTAGATTTTCCTAAATATCATATTGAACAATATGGAATTTCATATCTTCCGCTGAAAATCTCTAAAATAACTAAAAATTGGTTCCATTTTAAATTACGATTAAGTGGGTTATATCATGGTTTCTAGAGACATATGTCAATTCACTTTAGTTTTGGACCTAAACAGAAGCCAATAAGCCAAGGATTGAAAGGACAAAAGAACTATGAAGTCTGATAATTAGAGATGAAAACCACAAAGTCCATTATCAGGTTTCTGGTGTTGGTTACTAAAAAATAATTCCTAGTACTTAAAAGAAATCTAGCTGAGATTCTAAAGGAGGTGCCTTGTGGGAGAAACCTCAGAACCATCAAACATCTGCCCCTGCTATAGTCTGAATGTTTGCATTGCCTCAAAATTCACATATTGAAATCCTAATGCCCAGGGTGATAGTATTAGGAAGTGGAATCTTTGGGGAATACTTAGATCATGAGTGTGGAACCTTGAGAATAGGCTTATTGCTCTTATTAGACTCCATAGAGATCCCTCCCCCTTCCACCAAGTAAGAATGCAGGAAGAGGGCACCAGCTACAAACACGGAGGAGGGTCTTCACTGGAACATGATCATGCTGGCAACTTGCTCTTGTATTTCCTAGTCTGCAGAACTATGAAAATTAAGTGTATGTTGTTTATGAGCTGCCAGGATTTTGTTGCAGCAGCCAGAGCAGACTAAGATAGTCTCTAATATCTCTTCCTCATCAAAGGTAAACATTCAAGAGATATAATCCCAGTAAACAAATCTGGAGACAGCTAAATTCACTGACCTTAGCACATACTATTCTATTGGGCAGGGAATGTTTTGTTTTGTTATTGTTGTTGTTCTTTTTCTCCAGACTTCAATAGAGATTATGCTATAAATTATTTTCCCCCCAAATTCATTGTTTTTCCAAAGGAGAGGTATTTTGTTGCACTCTGCCATTATGTTTGGGTGCATTGGGTAAGGTGAAGTTATCATTCATCCTCAGAATGACATGCCAATCAGAAATCACAACTTGCATCAAAACAGAAAGACTGTGTTAAAAAACTTGGAGCCTTATAAAAATGTGCCTGCCATTCTTTGGGAAAGGTTAGATATAATTTCCATTGCAGGTACAAACATGGTATTAGATTAGAAGTAAACATTATTGCAATTGAATATAACTTACATGTGAAATGGAATGAATACATATTGCGCGGTAAGAGAGTAAAATAAATTCAGCAGGTATATTCAGTTGTTTTTAATATATTCAAGTGAACTTTCACTTTTGATTCTTCTTGTAATATATATCTTTCCTTTCCTTTGGGCAATTTATATTATAATCTATGTGGTTATAGCTATCTATAAATCCTGGTGCTTCCTTCCCAGGTACAAGCCTGCACCTAAGCATGTTTTTTTCTTCTATATCAGTTTGTGTAAGATAGATTTTTTTTTAGTAGCATGTATTTATATGAATTTGTATGTCAATATTTGGACTTTGCCTTTTCATATAGGTATTCATAAAATCTTCTGTAGGAAAGGTAGGGAAAAATAGACAAAGGAAGAAAGGATAGAAAGGAGGAAAAAAAAAAGGAAGGAAGGAAGGGAGGGAGAGAGATTTAATAAAGGTAATTCTAGGAAAGAAAATTTCTGAATTTATTTCTGTGGTTGCATAAATAATTTTTCCTTCACATATAATCTGATGGGTTTACAGGAGTCAATACTGGTGATAACTCATGACCCCATGACTCCATGAGGTCTGTCTCTTGGCTTCTTATCAGTAAAAGGTAAACCTCTCCCTATTTTTCCAATTCTTTGCTCAGATTTATTCAGTTATACGACTGTGTTTTTGTGTATGAAAAATCTAATTGCATATAAAAGCTATGCTATAACTAATTTAAAGTTTGTTTTGGTATATTTCTTAGGCATGTCAATACTTATGTTCCGGTAAATGTTTTATTTCACTTTTGCTTAATGCATTCACCATATTCTTCTGTTATTTAGAATGGTTACCTCAATGTGTAATGACAGTCTTCCAATGTGTGAAAATTATCTCACACAATGTATCTGATTATACTAGTTCTAAATCTAAGGCCTTGTGGCGATTTACATTTGTGAACTGAATTTTCCAATTCTAACGACAGCTGTGTTTCAAAGTACTAGGATATATTCCTCTGGTACAAAATAATGACAGTTATTTTCAAGTGCAAGTTACAACCACATTGGCTGTGGGAGCTGACTGTCAATAAGTTGATTTATTCCTCTTGCACTGCAGGATTGGAATTGGAACGTCTAGCGAATCCATGTGCACCAAAATTGAGTGAATGAGAAATATATGAGATAGAATCATAATAGGGTTTTTAGATACAAAGAAAAAAAATGAAAAATTAGAGTATCTGGAGATACACTACAATAGTTGGCTTATAATGAAGGAAATTTCACTTTTCAATTTTCTTCACAGTCTTAGTTTTATATCATATGAAATCAATGTAAAATAAGTGTTCTAAAACAATGCCTAGCACATCGTAACTACCAAACAGATGTTAGTCGTTAATAATCATAAAGTAAAACTCACCTGCTTTGTTCAGTTCTTGAATCTCAATGCATATAATTTTATGTCAGTGATTAATTATTAAGATTTTCTGAAAGGAAATATGTTAAATTATATTTCATCATATCTTGAATAGGCTCAGCTTCAAGGTATGCTGAGAATTGACCTGCTTGCTGGTAAAGCAAAGGGCATTAATCTGGACCTGAACATGGTCCAGACAAAGCTGATGCAAGCAATGTTTAGCAGCATACCATCACCAAACAAAAAGATGAGCTCAGGCAAAAAATTTCCAATGAAGAAAACTAAATGGTGGATGGATGTATTCCTTAAGATAACACTAGTTGCTGTAACAGACAGAACCTTAACATCACAGAGTCTAGTGTTTTCACTGGAAACATTTTGCTACAATGTTTTCCACTGGAAACTGTTTTCACCACAAACAGTTTGCTGCACAACTAGTCAGCCACCAGGCAATATTGCCTTAAAAATAAAATAAGTAATTGAGAGTTTGGCTTGACAGTTTGGTTTCAATTGGTTGACACTGGTTTCATTTTTTGTTGATGAAATATTCCCGTTTTTGCATTATATAAATCTTAGTGGTCTATACAGTGATGAGTAGACATGCATTCTTGAAATAGTGCATGATAACAACTATGTATATCAATTTGTTAGAAGGTAAGGCGATAAGAAAACTTACTGGAAGTATGAAATTAGGGAGTGTAAAGCCAGATTGCACACTGTACCAGAAAATGACAACATATCAGTTTGCAAATCCTCTGGTGATTACAGTCATTCCCTTCCACCCATCAAAACGAAAAGCTGACCAAGCTATGGCAAATATAAAATTCACAACAGTCTTGGAGAGCATTCATTATTAATTCCTTAGCTAATTTTGATAACAACAGTTTGCTCTCCAGTGCTGTCTTTACCAAATCTATCACTCAGTATTAGCAGCTGGAGGCAAAAGAAGAATTAAGGTCCTCCTATTCCCAACAAAGAAACAGTTAAGTGATTCCTGAAGAGTATAAGTTTCTTGAAAATGATGAAAATCTTTTGCTATTTGATAGTGGAGAACGTGATGTAGACAGAATTTTGGTATTTGGCACAGAATCTGGCTTAGATGATTTGGTGACATATACAGACTGGGCATGTGATGGAACATTTAAAGGTAGTCCAGATATGTTCTCCCAGTTACATATGTTACATATGTTGATAAGAAATAGCGGCATCCCTCATTAGTTTGTTTTGCTTCCAGGAAAATGTGAAGAGATTTACAGCAGATTTGTGGGTTTTTTTTAAATAAAGAATTTATGTCCAGCATGAGATCTGAATCCTCAGTGATCAACTTTGAGAAAAAGAATATCATCCCTTTCTCTAAGCTATATCCAAATACAACTCTAACTGGCTGTTTGTTTCATATGGCAAAAAATATTTACCACAAAATCATTGATACTGGACAGAAGTTGGGCTATCAAACAGATGCTGAGTTTAACACAAAAATTAAATGCATTACAAGAAATGTTTTAGTATTTCTTCCAGTCAGCAACTTTATTGATGGCTTTATCCATCTGACAGATGACGATGATTTGCCCCAAGTGTTAGTTTCTCACTTTGAAACAAGCTACATTGGAGGAGAAAAAGCCCAGAGCTCTGTCCAGAGAGTTGAACCCCCACTCCCCACACAGCTTTGAAACAGCTATCAATGGACATGTGACAGTACGCCTAGAACACAGAGCAGTGTAGAAGACTTTCACTGCACAATACAAAGCTCAGTTACAGATATGCATCCTAGTGTTTGGAAACTGATACTTGTCTTAATGAAGAAAGGAATTTTAGCACAAAAGAAAAAGTGCAACACCAAATGAGGAGAGGAAACAAAAAGCAAAAAAAAAAGTATAATATTATGAAGGAAAGTCTCTAAAGATAAGTGCTTAGGTACAATCCACAGAATAAAATCAGTTATTTGGGCATTATTGCCATGATTCTGAAACTGAGAAGGACACTGTGGGGCTCCTGGGCATGGAAGCCTTTTTGTCCCCCATTTCTTGTACCCAAGACTCCAGCCTCCATGACCTTTCCTGAGTTCCAAAGGGCAGATGTGAACAGTAGCTAATCAAGGGAGGAGCAGCCAAAAAATCACCTGAGGCGAGATTAAAGGGACCAGAGAAGGTCATCAAAATTAGGAGACCCTGCACACATCCTAATCTTGTCAGCAACCTCACCCTTGAACTATTGCTATAAAATTCCTCATCACATCCTCCCGGGTTGGGACCTATAGTTTTTGAGGGCAGGAGCCCAGTGTGTCCCCCTTTGCCTGGCAAAGCAATAGAGCTATTCTTTTCTACTTCACCCAAAACTCTGTCTCCAAGATTCGATTTGGCACAAATTCTACACACATTTCAAATGTGTTCAAATACTTCTTGCAATTTCATTTTCCACAATAAAAATCTTTAAACATTTTTAATTAATCTTTCCTGTTTCTGTATGTCCTTTCCAATGTACCTCTTTTATTTTCATTATTTTATCTTTTAGGGCAAAATTATCTTACAATTATTTGTGTGGCAAAACTGCTTGCAGAGAAACTGCTTATGGCAAAAATCTTACGGCAAAAATACCTAGAACTGAAATCACAATAGCGTAAAATGACAGGCTTGATATTTCTTACTTAAAATCCAAGGTTACTGTGTGTGTTGACATCTAGCCAGTGCATGTGGAAGAGAGTGGTCACTACATGGGAATTTTTCTGTGCCCAGACTACACAGACGTATATCACATACACCCATATCCGTTGACTAGAACTATATTACCTGCCATAGTAAGGCTGGGAAATATCAACTAGCTATAGATTCAAAAGGAAAGGGAAATGGTGTGGAGTTTGCCAGTCTTGGCCAGAAGGGCTTTAGGAAGCACTTATATTCAGAATTAATCCAGAAACACTATCTTCATTCTAGATGGTCCTAATACTTTAGAATATATTCACAAAGAGAAGAATGTGCAGGTCGTAGGTAGAAAGGCCATAGCCAGATAAAAAGTGATTCAGAGGAGATCCCATAAGTAGATTACCTTAAGAAAAAAATTAAAAATCAAGAAACAAAGACTGAAATCTATTCCTGTGGATTAGGAAAATAATGCAGAAGTGTGAACAAGAATTTGGCTTCATGGCAAGGAGTTTTCAGTTCTTATCTCAAATCAGATATTGGGCTTCAGTGAATAACAAAAATGTCATATTCCGCTAACTAGTGAGTGCTTGAAACAGAATATTCAGTGACTGGGCAGGACTGACTCTGAATCTGAAAGTGTCTTATTGCCTGCAGCTGAGCAAGGTCAGATGTTATGCTACAGCAAAACAGGTACCAGCATTCTGCTGACTTAAAGATGCACTAACTTATTCAGTTAGGACAGCACTCCAGCAATGAAATTCACGTTTTATTCATTGGTAGCTCAATAGCTAAACTCAAATTATATTTTGTTCTAAATATCTTGCATTTGTCTTATGAGCACAAGTTATAGTTTAAATTTTACATTAAAATATCATATTTTAATATACTTAACTTTATACTGTAAATTCATAAACTTATTTTAATTAAAAACTTGGTTAGAAAAGTATATAAATGATAATTTTTAGGCTCAGTCATTTTCACATATAAAATGAGGAGAATTAAAACCAATCATTTGTTTTGGATTTGCTGTTTAATTAATTTAATAATTTAAAGTTTAAGGAATTAACAATGCTATAAGAATACAAATTATTCTTTTTATAAGAAAATATATAATAGTTTAAATGGTTCTGTAGATCACCCTTAAAAGAATTCATAATATCTAAGGGAACAACATATTTTAGTTATATCTATTTAAAGATGACTTAAATAGGTGGGAAATAGTTGGTCCATTTGCTTCATAGGAGCTTATTAATGTAGCTGTTCCACCTAACGTGAGGTCAAATATACTGTCCTGGCCACACACATATTATCAGGACAAACTACAGCTGAATTAAGATCACCAGATTTTGCTGTTACGTGCAATTTAGTGCACATCATGTTGATGCTGAAAACTCAACCTCTGTGCACCAGTGGCAATTTGAATTTCGGAGATAGAGTTTTGGGTGAAGTAGAAAAGAATAGTTTTATTGCTTTTCCAGGCAAAGGGGGACACAGCAGGCTCATGCCTCTCAAAACTGTGTGTCCCAACACGGGAGGATTTGGTGCGGAGTTTTATAGCAGTGGGTCAAGGGCGGGGTTGCTGATAAGGATCAGGGTGTGTAGAGGCCCAGCACTCCTTTAATCTGGCATCAGGTGGTCTCCTGATGAGCTTCTGGAGGTCATCAAACTGTGATCTTCTCTGGAATGAAGAATGCTGACATCTTCCATTTGTTGGGGGTTTAATTCTGTAAAGAGCGCAAAGATATTGTTGTGTGTATCCCTTCAGGTGAAACCAGGACTGTGTCCCAAGGCTGCACTGTTGTTTCCTGGCTGCTCCTCCCTTGTCTCTGCACCTGTCCCTTCCCTGATTCGTAACTGTTTGAATCTGCCCTTTGAACTCAGGGAAGGTCACGAGGCTGGAGTCTTTTCCCTACAAACAAGAAACTGGGGACCAAAAAGCTTCCATGCCCTGGAGCCCCGCAGGCTCCTGCTCGGTTTCAGTGCCACAGAATTTATGTCAACATTTCATTTTCTCAATATCAGTGTATATGTATATTTATCTGGCATTATAAAGTAGGCCTACAGAGGCAGAGGAAATACAGTTTAGCAAACCAGTCAAGATAATATCCTAATTATTGAATTATTTACAAATTAAATTTATTTAGCACCTGGTATGTTTAAGTCAACACAAAGAAAGATGAGGATGAAGTTCTTACTAAGAATTTACTTCAAACAATAAACATTTCAAATGGGTGGTTTAAATGCTTTCCCCCTGAATGTAAATCATAGGAAAATTATTAGAAACAAGAGGATATACATGGCCTTACCCAGGAAGCTAAATTAGACCACCATTTGCTAAAATTCTAGTACAAGGGAAAAAGGAAAATGAAATAATATCCACATACACTAAACTACACACACACACATCCCACAAAAAAATAAAATGCAAGCAGACAAGGAAAATTAGGCATTATTTCAAGAAACGCACTAGACAACAATATTATACTGTAACAAATGCCAGAGATAGTGATATGAATAAGGCAAGCACATTCCTGCCTGAAAAGGTATTTGCCATCTGTAAGAAAAGCAAATAACTTAAGCACAATAAGCATAGTAAAAAGAGAGATGCAGAGAGACAGTGCAGCAACTAAATGAGTGAATGAGCCTGGTCTGGAGCAGCAGCATTTAGATGAGACGTAAAAGACTAATAGGAATTAGGTAACATAAAGAAGGAGAAGAAAGAGAGCAAAAGTAGTGTCGTGAAGGTTCTAAAGCAGGACAGAGCATAATCTTCAAAAACCAAATGTAGTTTCATATTGCTAAAGTGAAAACAGCTTGGGCTTCCCTGGTGGCGCAGTGGTTGGGAGTCTGCCTGCCAATGCAGGGGACACGGGTTCGGGCCCTGGTATGGGAAGATCCCACATGCCACGGAGCAAATAGGCCCGTGAGCCACAACTACTGAGCCTGCGCATCTGGAGCCTGTGCTCCGTAACAAGAGAGGCCGCGATAGTGAGAGGCCCGCGCACCGCGATGAAGAGTGGCCCCCGCTTGCCACAACTGGAGAAAGCCCTCGCACAGAAACGAAGACCCAACACAGCCAAAAATAAATAAATAAATAATTAAAAAAAAAAAAAAAAACAGCTTGAGGAATTGCGGCTACAGATAAGACCGGGCATCAACAAATGTACAAACTCATGCAGGGTATTATGGATCGTTGTAAAGAGTCTGAACACCATCCTAAGGATCACATGAAACAAAACACATTTAAGTAATAGAGTTCAATGATATAATTTGACTTTTAAAATGATGTCCCTCTAGTTTTAGTGTAAAACTGTTGACATTGGTTAATAATTGAGTTGAGAGACCAGAAAGAAACTTACTTCAATAGTCTAGGTAAAAAAGGATGGTTCTGACACGGACTGCAGTAGTGACAGTGGGAATAGAGAGAATGAGAGAAGCAAGTGACATATATGTAGAGTTGGACTGATCAAGTTTAGAGACTGATTGACTACTTGGATTTAGAAAGAATTAGATTTTGAAAAATGTGGCTGCTTTTTTTTAAATTTTCTTTTTGGGATAAAGATGGTTAGTTGTACTGTGCACTGAGATAAGGAAGACTAAGAAATGAGCACATTTGGGAAAGAGACGTTTATATCATTTATGAATCTGGTAAATATGAGATGGTCAACGGCGACCCAAGTTGAGATATCTGGGTGCAAGTCACATATGTAAATCTGAGGGTGAAAAGGGTGGTCAAGACTAGAGACAGCTGGGGTCACAGGAGTCAAAACAGTCACCTGAAGATGACATATAAAGTGAGAAGAGAATATACACATAAGAGATTACTGAAGAACTCCAACGAATAATGGCTAGATAGAAAGGGAAGCCTGCAGAGAAAAATTAAAGGGCATTGCCCAAAGATGATGAAGAAATTCAGGAAACTCTATTGTAATATTACCCAGTAGAATTCACTTAAGGGAGAAGTAAGAAAAGATCAATGCAATTTATTTGTAGTTTGTTTACTTGGTGGTAGAAAGTTAAAGGGGTTCTGTTCTAATGCCTTCTTCCTGACTTTATTTTCCTTAATATTAACTAGATAAGGAGATCATCAGCTGAGATTGGAGAGAAAATAAGGATGTCAGATGTTTGGTTAGGAGTGTAGGAAGTTCAAAATAGAATAGGGAAATAATGAACTCGTTTACAAAACAGAGGCTCACAGACATAGAAAATAAGCTTATGGTTACCAAAGGGCAAAGGGCTGGGGGAAGGATAAATTAGGAGTTTGGGATTAACATATGCACACTACTATATGTAAAATAGATAACCAACAAGGACCTACTGTATAGCACAGGGAACTATACTCAATATCTTGTAATAATCTATAAGGGAAAAGAATCTGAAAAAGAATATATATATATATATATATATATATATATATATATATATATATAACCGAATCACTTTGCTGTACACCTGAAACTAACACAACATTGTAAATCAACTATATTTCAATTAAAAAAAAAAAAAGAATCAGGAAAACCAGGAATACTGATCTAGGATTAGAGTTTTGCTTTGTAGGAGTAGTAAAAAGATATAGGGCTAAGGACATTTAGTAGGTCATCAAAGGATGCGTTCAGGCTGACTGTGGATCCTTAGCTGAATGAGATCAGAGGAACAATGCATTAACTTGCAAGTTCAGTTCACATGGGGATAGTTAAGTATGGAAGCAGGAGGGATGGCAGGTTCTGCTCAGATAGTGTGACAGCTGCCTTAGAGATATCAGAGCTTAGACAGTATTGATCAGTGGTAAATTCTGGGGTGTGACCACGGGGATGGCAACAAATAAAGAGTGCAGAAGAGGACTTTTGAGTCTTTGACTCTTAGTCACAGAATCTTGACTAGAGAGCTGAGAGGACAGATTGTTATATGACTGGTCAGCATAGACAGACTATGAGTCAAGAACCAGATATCAATGAATGAAAATGTGTGTTTGGTCAATTTATAGAATATAGCAATGAGGAGTGGTAGAGAGCACTATAGAAAAAATGAACTAAAACGACGAGTAATGTTTTAAATAGTGAGATAATTATTGTTTGGAGGTAAAATTGATGAGTTAAAAAGAAGCTAAGTTTACTTCCCTTCATATAGAGGATCAGTAAGAATAAATATTTTATATCTAAACGAACTGCAAAAGATAATGTCACCTTATAGCTGGGCCACGTTTTAAATAAATTTATTTATTTATTTTTAGCTGTGTTGGGTCTTCGTTTCTGTGCGAGGGCTTTCTCTAGTTGCGGCAAGCAGGGGCCACTCTTCATTGCGGTGCGCGGGCCTCTCCCTATCGTGGCCTCTCTTGTTGTGGAGCGCAGGCTCAGTAGTTGTGGCTCACGGGCCCAGTTGCTCCGCGGCATGTGGGATCTTCCCAGACCAGGGCTCGAACCCGTGTCCCCTACATTGGCAGGCAGATTCTCAACCTCTGCGCCACCAGGGAAGCCCCTGGGCCACGTTTTTAATTAAGACATGAAAATATGGGGAATATTCAGTAAGTTGTTTCAGATATAGGAAAGTTTTTGTTCATGAAGTAAGAATTCTGGGACTCATAATGAACTGAAAGTGATGCCAGAATTTGGAGTTTTGTACAAGAGAAATGAAGGGGAGAACCTCCTATAAAGATTTTCTATTATGGGTGTTTATTCAGGAAAAGCCAAAATTTAGTTAATTTTGACATTTTATTGGAGGTAA
Source organism: Balaenoptera borealis (assembly GCF_965194805.1). NCBI lineage: Eukaryota > Metazoa > Chordata > Mammalia > Artiodactyla > Balaenopteridae > Balaenoptera > Balaenoptera borealis. The sequence goes on from NC_138860.1 coordinate 7,414,140, forward strand.
GTGGTCAAATAGTTATTCTTCAAAGAATGAAACTGACATGTTTTCATGCACAAAAATGTGTAGATTTCTATTTTTAGAGGGCATCCATTTTTCATGCAATTTATTCTCCCAACTACCATCCCAGATATCCTTATATATGGGGAGCAAATATTAATATAAAGTATCAAATAATTAGATTATAATATGAAAAAGCAATCGAGGCCCCAAATATTTACTCCACAGAAAGACTTACATTTATGCTGTTCATCATTTGCATTTTGGTAAAAAAAATATGTTTTTCAAGATTTTTGAAATATCAAATTTTAGAAAGTTATGATTATTTTTCTTTATTAATGTAGCGATAACATATTTTGCTATCAGATATTTTTAATTGCTCATGTTTTACATGATTATGGGATTTACATTTGATTTCATTAAACCAACATCCTTATGTTAGATTTAACATTATTTTTAACCACTGACAGTTTTCACATGAAATTATGTTGTTATTTTGGTAAATAATACTTTTATGTATTGGGTTGGCCAAAAGGTTCGTTCTTTTTTTCTGTAAGATGGCTCTAGTAGCACTTAATTGTCTTTAACTTCATTCAAAGCAATTTTGTTAGATTGTATATGACAGCTATCAGCATGCATTTAAAAAAAGACTTATCAAAATTGGTGATGATTTGTGTAGCCATCTTAATATAGAAGATGGAAGAAAAAAAGCAACATTTTCAGCCTATTCTTTATTATTTCAAGAAAGGTAAAAACGCAACTGAAACGCAAAAAAAAAGATTTGTGAGGTGTATGGAGAAGGTGTTGTGACTGATTGAACGTGTCAAAAGTGGTTTGCGAAGTTTCGTGCTGGAAATTTCTCTCTGGACAATGCTCCACGGTCGAGTAGACCAGTTGAAGTTGATAGCGATCAAATCGAGACCTTCATTGAGAACAATCAACGTTACACCACGCGGGAGATAGCCAACATACTCAAAATATCCAAATGAGGCGTTGAAAATCATTTGCACCAGCTTGGCTATGTGAATCTTTTTTGATGTTTGGGTTCCACATAAGTTAAACGAAGAAAACCTTCTTGACCATATTTCCACATGTGATTCTCTACTGAAACGCAATGAAAACATTCCATTTTTGAAACATTGTGATGGATGGTGAAAAGCAAATACTGTACAGTAATGTGGAACGGAATAGATCGTGGGGCAAGTGAAATGAACCACCACCAACCACACCAAAGGCCGGTCTTCATCCAAAGCAGGTGATGTTGTGTATATGGTGGGATTGGAAGGGAATCCTCTATTAACTCCAGAATTCCTTCTGGAAAACCAAACAATTCCAACAAGTACTGCTCCCAATTAGACCAACTGAAAGCAGCACTTGATGAAAAGCATCTGGAATATGTCAACAGAAAACACATTAATCTTCCATCAGGATAACGCAAGACTGCATATAACTTACAACTTGGCTGGGAAGTTCTGATTCATCCACTGTATTCACCAGACATTGCACCTTTGGATTTCCATTGATTTCGGTCTTTACAAAATTCTCTTAATGGAAAAAAATTTCAATTCCCTGGAAGACTATGAAAGGCACCTGGAACAGTTCTTTGCTCAAAAAGATAAAAAGTTTTGGGAAGATAGAATTATGAAGTTGCCTGAAAAATGGCAAAAGGTCATGGAACAAAAGGGTGAATACGTTGTTCAATAAAGTTCTTGGTGAAAATGAAAAATGTGTCCTTTATTTTTACTTAAAAACCAAAGGTACTTTTTGGCCAACCCAATACTTCTGATTAGATTCTATACATTCTTCCAGTTATAGCAATATATATATATATATATATATATGTATATATATATACAGTTAGATAGTTTCTTCAAAAATATTACATTCTTCATATTTTCTAATAAAATAGTATTTGACATTTATAAATTATATTCTCTTCTATAGTAAATAGTGATTCAAAGAAAAATGCTTGCTACTTTTTTTCTTCAACATTCGAACTATTCAAAAATCTATTTTGAAATATACAACGCATTATCTACTTCAGAATAAAATATAAAGCCAGAGAACAGAAGAAGAACTTTCAAAGGGTACTGACAAGTATCAGCCAAAAAAGGGCAGAAGGGGGAAAAAGAGAGTTTGGTGTTATGTGAATGTTTTGGTTAATAACATTGAATGTCACCAGCAAGTCAAATAAGAACTGAAATATTTATTGAATTTAGCAAGAACAAAATATTTGCAATCTTGGCAACAGCGGTTGATGTGTGTTGAAGAGGATTTTTTTTTGAACTGTAATTGTAAGTTAATGAGTTACTGGGAGTCACAGAAATAGAGGAAGCAAATGGAAAGTAGAAATATGTTTAAAAGAGGAGAGATACAGGTTTTAGCTACTGTGTTAATTTTGACTCAGTCACACATGTACATATTCTCAAAAGTGTGCTGTATATACATCCTCAGAAGAGAGATAAGGTGATGATTTTGAAGATGGTTCAAGTAAAGACTATTTTTCTGTAGTTAATATATTCAACTGATGTTTATCAAATTCCTGTTTGTTCTAAGCAGCATTCAAGGCTCTAGGAATTCATAAGAAATAAAATCTATGTGAACAAAGTCCTAATTGCTGTAAAGATTACATTCTGGTGTTTGGGAGACAAAGGGTAATATATATATGTAATTATGTAATATTAAATCATATGTATTATATCTGTATAAAATGAGGTGATGAGATGTGCTATGAAAATAGGTAAAGTAGAATAAGGGGATATAAGGAGTGGAATATTGCTTATGAGTCTTATGAGAAAATTATCTGGAAAGCTTATATTTGAGCAGGACCTGAAGAAAGTTGAAGCATGAGTTATAAACATCTTTAGAGGAAAAGAATTCTAAAAAGAGCAAAATGCTAAGGCCCTTGGGTGAAGGCATGTTTGCTGTGAGAGGGAAAGGAAAGTCCCTGGAGTAACGAAAAGCCTAGATTTTTAAGGCTTTTAGGAACTTTAGGTTTTACTCTGAAAGAGATGCAAAGCCATTGTAGAGGCTTAAACTACTGTATGTTTTGATCAGGAGTGATGTCTTTCAACATTTAGACAAAGATCCATCCTCGCTTCCGCATTAAAGAGAAACTGGTGGGACAAAGTTGGAAAAGGAGAGACCTGTCAGAAAACTCTTGCATTAACTATTCCAGGGTAGACATTGCAAAGTGGAAATGAGTCACAGGAGATATTTTGAAAGAGGTGCGGGTAGGGGTAGTTGTTGATCTTTTGAATGAAACAGAGAGAGGAAATGAGAATGAGTCCAACTTTGTGGCATTTGTGTTGGTTGTTGTTTCTTTTGGGGTAACAGAGAAGAAATAAGTTGCTATTTACTGAGACTTGTTAGACTGTGAGAAAAGCCTTACTAATGTGGAAAATTAAGAATTTGGCTCTGCTTAGTTTTGTGTACATTCAAGAAAATGTTGGAGTCAGTTTTTCATGTATTAGTGTTTTGGAATGGGGTTCTGAGATTTCAACACATAAAAAATGTAAATACATGCAAGATGTCTGAATTACATACAGAAAAGACTGCCTGTAAATTCATTTTAATAAAACTGATAGACCTAATAAACTCTCTTTTTAAGAGACAGAAAGGATTTTGTTAGCAACATGAAAAGAACTTGAGGTGGGAATTAGATTTCTAAAACTACACTGGAGAAGGTTGAGTTAAAAATAGTATTTTTACCTTTATTAAAACTTTGCTATATATCTCTTAAGTTTGAGTAGCTTGGGAAAATATGTATTATACTTCATGTTTAATATTTCAGTTATACATTATAGAGCTGCAGTATAATGTACAGAAATTAGAAGGGGGATAATTTGTATCAGCCATCACAAAATTATGTGTTACATGCTTTACAGCTTATTAAATGTTTTCACGTTAGTTAATTCAATTTTTAACTTGAAAAGTTAATTTATATGAATATTAGAAAAAAATACAAGAAAACTCCACATTATTGAGGACAATAGAAGGACTGCAACTTCCATGCTTTATATGGTCATTTAGTTTCCCAGTTGATAAAACATGCAGACAATATTTTTTAACTGAATAAACCTGAAAAGAAAAATGGCTACATGCGTTTTACCTAGTTGCTCAATCAAGCCAGATGAACTGGTGACATTTATACTTATTATCTTATTAAAAACCAACTTCTACATTGATTGCTATGTTTTTCTAAAGCTACGTTTGTGTTCTCCATGAAAATATAAATCATTATAAGAGACACAGATTTTATCACCCTTTGAGGAATGAGCATGCTTTTATTAATCCTTGTGAAAATATGTGAGGTAGGGGCTGATAAAACCAGCATTAAATTACTTGAACAGCTTCTGTGGATGTAGCTGTCTTCAGAGGCATGCTATATGACCGTGGCAAGAAAGGAAAGGTAAAAGAGATAATGAAATAGGTACTTTATTTCACAAATAAATGTATATCATGATATTACCATTTTACAATAAAAGTTGTTACTGATTCACAAAATAATAGAAAACAATACAATGGGACTACTTACAAATCTCAGGTTCCTTCAACCATATGACATATTTTTAAGAGCAATGTGCTTAAATGGAAAATATATCATTTTAAACTTTTATTTTTATAAAATATTCACATTGATCAATATATACAGAGGAAAAATTTAGATATGTGTATGACTATACATAATTTTATCTTTTGACAAAACAAAATATAAATTTATATTTGTAATAAAATATACTTGCAAAATGCTTAAATCATATTGGTGGTGACTCTTAAATGTATAAATTAAATTAAATTATAAATTCTCTGCCCACAAATAAAGTACAATTATTTAACTTTTCTTTTTAAAAAATAGCTTTTAGAACAACCAAATCCAATTCATAATTCATCCTGACAGTTTTAGTTTATAATTATAGTCAGAAGTACAGAAATAAAATGACAAAAATAACAAAAAGTACACCTCACTTCTCACTAAGAAAAAAATCTCAGAAGAGTAAAATATTGTACTATAATAATTATTTTTAATATAAAAAATGAATACTGAACTATACTATTATGTTTTACCTATACTTTTTAGCAGTTGCAGCAAGAAGGGTTTGACAAAATATATACTAAAATAGCAAACTAAGGAATGAAAAGAAGTGATTTGTTTGTACGAAAGATATGTTCATCTGGTGTTTGAAATATTGAGTAGTTGGCATTTTGATTTCCAGCTTTTTACAAATGAAAAGTCGAATATGAGATAAGTAATAGAATAGGCACATCTGTAGTAATAAAGGTAACCACCATTACATGGTGAAATCACAAGTCTTGCTCTCTCATGTAACGAACTAGATGAAGATCAGGAGCTCAGGGAGGTTGGTGGCTTAGTTCCACGATGTCATCCATGGGCCCCGTATATTTTTGTACGGCAGCCACTAAGTTATAGTTTTCCTTTGCACCGTAAATTTTGATATTCTATTGCTGTATTCCAGCCCATGGGAAGCATAAAGAAAGTGAAAGAAGCAGACATCAAATCATTTTAAGGGCATGATTGAGAAATTACATTCTTCAAATCCTTTCACAATCCATTGGCCATAAATTAGTCATTTGGCCTTATTTAGCTGCTAGTGAAATGTAGTCTCAATTTTGGTGTCCATGTAACCTACTTAATTTTGAAGGGGATTGTATTGTAAAATGAGGAAGTGCAGGGAAGAATGAAGGATGAAAGATTAGTAGGAGTCTCTGTCAAACTCCTTTTTTTAATTTAAAAAATTCAATGTTTTAAAGATATTTATATAGAGAAACATTTTTGGCACATGTGAGAATACGTTACACATTTATCCATTATAAACAATTAAGAGCAATAATTATATATCACAAAATTCCAATCACATAGTAAAATACTAAATATCCTTAGTATGTATCAGTTTCTTATGGTCCAGTATTTATGAAAATTAAAGGAAAATAATATACTTAGGAAAATAGAGTTTCTTTAGGTATTTTTTCCTCTTCTCTTAAACCTTTACCTCAGGAAAAGAAATGGTAGGTCATGAAGAAGAAAGCACTTGCTTACACAGTCTTTATGAAAATGAAAAGAAAAAGAACATAGATACTCCAGGATGTGGTCACCTAGGTTGGGAATAAATGTAATTTAGAGGCTACCTGAAACACACACACACACACACACACACACACACACACACACACACACATTCTTGGAAGATAGTTGATAGATATTTACAGGGATTCTATCTAATTTAAGAGCTATTAATTTAAATTGCTCTCAAAATTTTGGTGGATTAGTTAAATCCACTCTAATATTTAAAAACATGTTCTTATTCAGTAGGAAGAAGAAAAGTTTAGATATGTCCTTCAATAAAACAGTTATTGTTTTTTCTTTTGGCATGTTAATATAATTCCAAGGAATGAAAACACAATAACAACAACAAATACACATGTATCATCATCACCTCTAACTGAAATATTCTGGGTAACAGTATCAGTAAACATAATTAATCCAAGCGTTAACTATTTATGTGTGCAGGAGAGATGTATGGAGGCAAAGAGTACAACACACATGAATGCACTTATGTGGGAAGAAGCCTGTACATTCAAGGGACTCAACAAGTTCAGTGTGGTTGGAGAACAGAGGATAAAAGGAGTCCAGGACATGATAAGTTTTGCATTCATTGTATTATATACACGGTGCTATAATATTGTTTGAAGATCGGGTGTGATAAATAAAAAAATGTATATACATGACCGTAGTCAAAATTGAGTGAGTTAATACTCAAATAAGGGAGGTAAAGTGAAATACAAATAAAACTAGTCCAAAATAAGATATGAAAAGAAATGAAAAAGAGAGACAAAGAATAGATAGGACAAATAGAAAACAAAAAAGTAATGTGGCAGGCTTAACTGAAACCATATCGAAATTGTATTAAATGTAAATTATTTCAACACTCAAAGGCAGAAAATTGCAGTCTGCTCAAATAAGTAAAACATATCTCTATGTTATCCATAAGAAAAAAAAATTAAATATAAGGAAACAGATCTTAAAGTAAACGAATGGGCAAAGATATTCTATGCAAAAATAATCTCACACTAGAGTTATTATATTAATATAAGACAAAAGAGAATTCAGAACAAAGAATGCTGCCGGATATATAGAAGGTTTGTTAGTTTCCTAAGAGTTTCCTAACAAAATACCACACACTAGATGGCTTAAACAACAGACATCTATTGTTTCACACTTTGGGAGTCTAGAAGTCTGAAATCTAGGTTTCAGCAGAATTGGTTCCTTTGGAGGGATGTGAGGGAAAATCTGTTCCATGACTCTCTCCTAGTTTCTGGCAGTTTGCTGCCAATTTTTGGCACCCTTTGACATGTGATAGCATAACGCCAATCTTCAAATGACATTCTCTCAATGCCTCCATATCGTCTTCCTCTGTATGTGTCTCTTTCTATGTACAAATTTCACCTTTTTGTAAGGATGATTAGTCCTGTTGGATTAAGACCTGCCCTAATTACCTCCTTTTAATGTGATAACCCCTGTAAAGACCCTGTTTCCAAATAAGGGTACATTCTGAGGTCCTGGGAATTACAACTTCAATATATCTTCTTGGAAGTACACAATTCAACGCATGACAAGGAGCATTTCATAATGATAAAGCGTCAGCTTTTCAAAAGCAGGGGAAACTGTCAATATGTTTCCACCTGTAACATCATCAAAACACTTGAAGTCCATTCTAATTGAACTGAAATTATGAGTAGACAAATGAACTATTCTAGTTGTAAATTCAGCATTCCTCCTAAGTATGTGGATATATAGAGGAAATAATAAGGTAACAAACAACTCAATTAAAAATAGTTAAAGTAGAATAAAATAGTTCACAAAAAAACATATATAAGATATATGAATGGCAAATAAACACATGAAAGGAAACTCCATGTAATTAATTATCAGGAAACTTAAATTCAAACCACAATGTGATACTATTATATATCAACTAGAATGGTTAAATGGAATGGTGAAAACACCAAATTTTACAAGGATGAGGCGAGAAATCAGAACACATATCCACTGCTATAGGACATGTACTATGATAACACCACTTTTGTAAGACAGTGTGGCAGTTTCTTATCCACTCACAAATTCTTAGAATCTTTTTCAAAAAATGCAAAAAGGAACAACCCAAATGTCTATCAACAAGTGGATAGATGCACACTGGGGTATATCCATTTAATGAAATATTACTTAGCAATAAGAATAATACACACTAAACCATGGATAAATTTCAAAACCATTGTATTAAGTGAAAGTCACAAAATTGTACACACTATATAATTTCATCCCTATAAAATTCTGAAATATGCAAATAAATCTATTGGACCAATTTTGTGGATATGGCACCAAAAGGACATGAAGGAACTTTGGGGGATAATGAAAGTATTTTATATCTAGATTTTGGTGTTGGTTACACAGAGATGTATTCACTTTGTAAAATGTACTAAACTGTACTATTAAATATTAAAATTCATTATTTCTTATGCAGATTGCATCTAGATTAAGTTGATAAGAAAGGAGTAGGAGGAAGAGGGAGAGGAAAGAGGAGGAGGGGAAAAGAACAAGGAGGAGTATATGGGTCACTATAAAAGTAGGTGTTAATAAATTAAAGGTTTAGTGTATTGATTTTCTTAAACTCCTGACACTAACCGCAACAGTCAGTTCATACTTGAGTGTCAAACAATAATTGCTTTAATATTCCCTTTTTCTGATAGAAAAGACTTTTATTATATTGAACAATGGAATGTTACCAACACTCTAAATATAGAAAATCATTTCATGCTCTATGTATTTTATTGTATATTTTTGTATTTAAATGCATTGAAGTACAAAGGAAAATTCCAATTTCTAAGAATTGTGCATACATAATAAATGTATATAAAGTAATCTCTTAAGATACTATGCATATTTTACAAAGGCCTTGTAGGAAGGGAAAAACAAAAGTTTAAATCCTGAGTCTAAAAGAAAATTATTCATTTCCTTCTGCCAAAAATGCTGTGCTCTGAGGCATCTTTGAACCCTACAGCAAAGTAATCCTTCAGTTTGATCCTAAACAACGACACATTATCTCAGAATATTAAGGCTATTTGCAACCTGAAGTTTTAGTCAAAACATTATGGTTTATTGAGTTTTTTCCTACTGGAATATTACTTAATGTATTTTTCAATAGCAGTTTCTCATTTTATTCTTCATATTTTTCTCTCTCCTTCCACTGAAGAGGTCTCCTGATTCAATAACATTTTCACTAAGGATTTTTTTTATTTTATTAATTTTTCAGACTTCGCTCTGTAAAGGTTGCAACAAATATAGGTGAAATTAGTTCCAATAAAGTGAACAAAGAAGGTCTACAAAGAGCACGGGCTGCTCTTTAAAGGGCTATATTCACGCAGCCATGCTAGAGATGAGGATACCTAAACAACCTGTAAGATCTACATGTTCTAAGACCATGCTCCGAGGGAGATTTATATTAAAATGTGGAAATATTTTTTCTAAATTTTAATATACTATGAACTCTACCATGTGGCTTTTTATATTGTTTGAATAAATATAGAATATCTTAATTTATCAAACTTTATATGGACTAATTGTCTTGTTATTAACAAACAAGATATGTATACCATACTCATCCCAAAATATACAGTACTCATTACCAAAAGGTTGACCATTATCACTACAACTAAATCAAGTATGATGTATCATCGTTTAGCTAAAAAGACACTGAACTATCTGTGTTCCCATTGTTAATTGAAACATTCAAAAATTAAAGATTTAAAGCAACATTTGAAAAGTAGGACAAGCTGCTTTCTCAACAATGTTTTGCGTTATCTTCACACATTAATATTTTTCAACTTTTAAATTATTATTTGTAATATTATTTGAAACTAATTAATTTCCACAGTGGCTTTTCAATTTAAGGTATAGACTGTAAACTTGAATTACAAAAGTCTAGCTGCTTCAAGATAACTTATTATTATAGGACAAGAAGAGAATGAATCCATACATCTATCATTTATTTATCTATCAAAAATAGAATGCTTTACATTAAAAACATTATTAATATATTATCTTCAGCGTTCCATGCCTTAATGTTCTAAAAATTATTATCTAAATTAGGATTTATACAACTATACATTTTTGTGAACTAAGAAAATCAAATAAATTTTAGAGTTAATTTTAACCTGAAATATAGCTTCAAAAACATTTCATTACATATTCTATATTTGTTCTGCTTTAGTAAGTAATATGTATTCTATTTTACAAAATATGCACATCCAAGTTAGAATGTATCTAGTCTATGCAAATAATAACTTGATCACAAAGTTTTACCTTATTAAATCCCGTCAGATCAATGATCAGTTTTATCTATCACCTTAGCAAAAATCTATGGTTCTATGTGTTAATATTGTCTCATCTATACATAGTTTCTTAATATGTAGTGAAAATGGCTTTTGTGCCAACTAAATATCTGCAATTACTCATGTAAGTTAACAAGCAAATATTAGGACACCTCAATGGGTAAACCAAACCCTTAAAAACCATTACTGACTATTCTGTTCCAAAGCTCAAGGTTGCCTGGTATGTAATGTCATTTTAACTTTGTGTGTGTGTGTGTGGAAATTGTCAAATAAGAGTGTTTCGAATATAAATGTTGTGAACAATGTGTAGCTATTTATACGAGAAAGCAATAAAATCAAATGCTAATAAACTATCATTCATTCATTTTTTTCCAATCTCTTCAGTAAATATTTTTGACTGTGTCAACCTTGCTGAAAAATTCATTGTTATAAGAAGTGAAGTAGTGTTCAGCAATTTTGTTACTAATCTCTCAGTTTAGTAAGAGAAATAGATAAGAAAGTAAGTAATTAGGAGGCAATAATTGCTAAAATAGATATTTTAAATTTGTGATCAAGAGGAACGTTTAGTTCACAATTACCAGCTCTCTTGGTGAAGTCAAGAGTCAATAAAGAGGTGGTATTAGAACTTAGTATTAAGTGGCAAATGCAAACTTGGAAGTCTGGCAATGATGGTGCAATCTCATCAGGACAAAAAGCAGGCATGAAAGAAGAGAGGTAGGAAATGGCAGGGCAATTTGAAATCTATGAGAAATCCAGATTAGTTGAATAGGTTACATTGTGGGCTGAGACAGAAAATGTATTAGAATCCTATTCCTAGATTACAGTATTGATAGATAAAAGGTTAAGACAAAAGATGAGGAAGAATTGAAATATGCATAACTTAACTTTAACCAAATACCTGATGTTTCATATTCTTTGATAGGAATTTCTAGAATCAAATAGATTAATTTATGCTTTACAATTGTCCTCTGTATCAAAAGTCTCATGTGTTTTAAGAAAATAATTAAAGCGTGACTGGAATGTGCATTTATTGAGAACCTTCTATCTGGTAGATATAGTGCTAAGCATTTATGTTTTACATCATTAATTATTAAAATATATCTATGAAATAGGTATTATATTTTCATTTTAGAGATAGGGGATTTACTTATTAAGCATAAATAATCGACCAACAAGCTTGTCGATAGCTTGTCTTCTGGCCCATAATGACATAGCTGGTGTGTTTTAACCCACGTGCATGCAATTCTAAATTTTATCTCTAAATGTTAAATGAGATATATGTTGTGTCTGTCATCACTTTGATCTCCAATAACATAAAAACATAATTAAAATGTGTGGATTGAAACAAACTCGGATTTGTCTGATTGTCCCCTTTGGTATCTATTTTCCCTAGATCCTTTTAAAGGGTATCAGTCCAAATGGACACACTGTTATAGGAGAATGGAGAATGCAGAGTAGAAGAATCCTCTCTTATGATGTAGTTTTATATCATCTCAGTGCTATTAAACTTTCTTTTGCAGTCGTATTAGGTTGCTAACTCATATTCAGTGGACTTATTTGCTCATTGAGTACTTACCATATGTCAGGCACGTTGTAAACAGGTCAATTATTAGCCCTCTTCTCATGGGGCTAGGCACTTGTCAAAACAGTCTCACCTGTCTTGTATTTAGACCTGTAGATATTGAGACTTTGACTGAGTTTAGGCAATCATAATCTAATCATTTCATAGCTTAGGATATATTATCTACAGCTCTTAAATGCATTCCTAAGTTGTTACAGATTCCTAAAACCCAGACTTTTGACTCCCAGGCCAATTTATTTCCTCTCTAATTGCATATATTGCTTCTTAGCTAGCAAGGAATTGGTGTCTTGTTTTTCTCCCTAAGAAGGTGCTCTTTCACTTGAACATAAAAAATCCTTTACATATTATTGTTTAGATATTTTTTCACATTTGTCAGAATAATATTGATATCAGAGACTATTATGACTACTTGATTATGTAATTCTTAAAATTAGTAAAGATTTACAAAACACTAAGGGAACAGCAGAGGCATTAAACTATTTCTTTAATGTGATTTGCATGTGGGGATGAAAAATAAATACAATAATTAGCTTTCTGAAATATTAATATAAATATGTTCCTTTCAACTATAATCTTCCAGGGAGGCATCTTTTAATTTGGTAGTTTAGTGTTATGGTGAAGTTGTAATCTATTAAATTTAAAGTTTATTACTGAAGTATCTACCATATTTAGGACACTGGATTTTGTGCTGTGAGTGAGGGTAAGCTGTATAAAGCTGGCTTGTGTTTGGTCTCCTATCTTAGACTACAGTAGTAGAGTTTGAAACTTCAATTTAGTTCATGTTTTTAACTTATAAAAATAACACAAGTACCTCAAAATCATTTTCAATAATATTAAAGTCTAGATAAATTAAAGTGTGGCTTGAAAACCAACCATAGTTTGTCTCATTGTCTTAATTTGTTTTCAATCAGGATATCAATTTTATTTTGACTCTAAAATTAAAAGAAGACATGATCTTTTGTTTTTCTCAGACTTTCATGAGGGTGAGAAATGACAGTGTCTACTCTAAAAGTAAAGCATGTAGTTTTTACTAACAAGCACCAAAGCTTTTTGAGATATTAGGAAAAGAGGTCCTTTTGATAAATGAAAAAAAAATTAAACATCCCTATGAAATGGGTTTGTATCTTATATTTTGTTCCTTTTGAAATACAAATAGAAACTCACTTATCCAGTATTTTTGCTAGAAAATAAATGATAGACTTTTTAAAAATGCAGTGCCCAGAGATAATATAGTAAATAAGATGTTAGCAAAAATAAGAAACAGATATGAGGAAAAAACAAGTTGCAAACTAAGAGAAATAAATGAACTAATAACATATTCTGCTGAAAATACACCATACCTAGCAAAGAGATCTGCACATCCATTAATAATAATAATAATAATATCACATTTTGCTGAGTTATGAAAGCAGCTGTTGATTGGACAGGCCTGGGATTCATACTGCAGCTATAATGCTGACCATAATAATCAATCTGATATTTCATTTTGTATCATGCAAAGAAAACAAATTAAGCAGATGAATAGTTTCCCTTCAGAAGCGTGTGATTCGATCATATACAACCAAAATAAATGACTAAATTTTGAAACTAGAACTGTGTTATGTAAATAGAAATGGGATTATCTGAAAAATGTAGTAAGACATGGACTTCAAGTTTGCAAACCAATATATAAACACACATATATATATATATATATATATATATATATATATATATATATATATGAATTTTCTACCTGCTAAGCAAGCACTAAAGAACTGGTTTATATTCATGAATCTATTGGATTGAATTGTTCAGCAGAGCCACAGTAAATGATATTATATTTGAAGCAGTGTAGTGGTCAAAGAGATCCTATAAAGAGCTAATAGGAAATTTATTCATTTTTAGTTTAAAGTAGATTTAAGGTGGATATCATTAAAATTGACAAAACAGAGAATAAGTACAATGATGACTGTTTCATTTATAGAAAGGAAACTGACAAGAGGATTGCTGATGTTTCTAATTTTGGAAATGGAATTAAAGAAACAAGAATATTATGCCTAACTAGTTTCAGTCTGTATGAAATAAACATTATTAAAAAATACCTTGTTCTGATGATATAATTTTTTTAAAAAATCTAATACATTTAAGTTTTCCCATTTGTTGGTTATTTGAAAACAGAATCACTTTGTTGTTTTTATTGTTGTTGTCGCCTAAATTGTCTCTTGTCACCTATATGACCTTGCTTACAACTCTGGAACTAAAATAACCCATTTTGTTTTAGGTATAACTCAACTATCCAATCACTTTAAGGCAGAGTTTTTTGTTATTTTGTTTTGCTTTGGGGCGTGTGTATATGTGTGTGTGTGTTGGTTTTGAAACTGCACATGCCTAGGAAAGAACTGCATTCATCTTTTGGTCTTATCTAGTACTCATTTTTATGGTATACATAAAGTTGCTTGAAATTCGAGATCTTCTCGTTGTATAGATGATGTTTTTCATTTCAGAAGAGATTGTTTCCCCCCACATTAGTGTAGTCTTAGGAGATACCTAAAGAAGAGGATTAATTTTCAGTTTCTCTGTAGATAAGGTGATGATAACTCCAACTATAGTGGTAGACTGAACCAACAGAGCTTCAGAAGGTCAACTTGGTAGAGATTCTGGAACCTAAATAATGTCGCAGCCCCACTTCTATTCCTCAGGGCTTCCTCCTTAGTTTATCATAATGGTCTTTTTAAGATCTCTGATTCTAGAAGGAACCTTTGAAGCAACTGATAAAATTTCTGGGTTGCTTTGAATATTGGCTGACACCTAAGCCAAATTTGTTGGCTTTTTAATGTTAAATAAAACACTTGGTAGCTTTTACTACTAGGTGGTCTTCAGGAACCCTTTATTTTTGTATGGTGCCAAAAGTAGGTTAATTACAGTACTTAAAACATCCTGATATATTCTAATGAATGTAATTATTTCTCAATAAAATAGAGGATTATTTCCATGAAGAAATATTTCTTTTTTTTCCAATTATATATGACAACTGATCTGAGAATATTTAAAATATTTTCTTCAAGATGAAAATTTAAGATCACATATAAAATTGTTATGCTCCAAAGAGTTTGATTCTTTCATTTTAAAATTTATTATATTCAGTATATGGAACAAAATATTGCTATGTTGAGAAATAGCTGGGGTACACTCAAGTATTTCAAAACATACAACTATTTCAAAACATTTAATAACATGCAAATACTTTCTGAGCACATAATACTCAACACATTTAACTTGCTAATTTGACGTAAAATATGACGCAAATGAAATTCATATTATATGGAAATAAAAGTCCCCACCCAAAATATGAAAAATATTAAACAATAAATTTATATCATGGCTAATGGCAGGGTTTTTTTGTTTATTTGTTCTGTATTTTTGTTTCAGGTTTTCTAACTTCAAACTTTCTAGTTAATTTGAACTTGTAGCCTACAGAAAAACTGCTCAGTTTATTTATTTTGAATAAGTAAATCATCCTATAGCACCCAAATATAATAATAATAATAACAAAATTAACATTTACTGAGTATATGCATAGATTATCTCACAAGCCTTATAAAATTCCATTTAGTTAGATACTATTATTGCACCTGTTTCACAGTAGGGAAACGGATGCTCAAAGAAGCAAAGCAGTTTAGCCATGATAATTCAGCAAGTGACAGGTGGAACTGAAATTTGCAGCCCAGCTTTAAGAGCTCATAATTCTACCAACTATATTATATAGAATGCTTTTATTTTCGTATATTTTCACTATTTATGTTGGCTCACTTCTCCATTTATATATACTCTGATTAAGTTATTTGGGTGAAGTTTCTCAATAATCAACAGCTTGAAGATTCAAAATTGAACATTAAAAATGTTGCCAAATTTGTCATATTTTACTTCTTTTTTCTTTCAATAGCCTATGAAACCATTTCATTTCAGTGGAGATGGATAATCATCCTTAAAAATAAACCTATTCTTTAAAAAGTTAGACTTATACTCAGTAAACCATTTTGAATTACCATAGTTAGAGTTTGATGACAGAAAAAATTTGTTTAAGTATGCATGAAAATTTACCCAGGAAGAAATACGTAAAAATGTTAAAACTGGCTATCATGATTACAGATTATTTATTTTGTACATATATGATTTTCTAAATTTTTCAACTAGGCTATTGTGTTATTTTTAAAGTCAGAAAAATTTTGATAGTTTTTTTTTTTAATCCCTCCAACTGTTTCAATAATAGCAGATTTGAATAAAGCATATGTGCTTGATCATTGGAATAAGAGAAACTACCTCCCTTGATTGGGATGAGGTAACTGCTGTGTTTGGCAGCAACTGACTGAATGATTTGATGTAAAATAATGTAAAATAGGAAATATTTCCACAGAACACATGATAATGCAATCGGCAAATCTCCAAGTTGTTTTGCTGCCAATAGATTCATAAAATGGAAGTTGAAGACAAGAACTTCAAGAATGAAATATCTTGATCTGGAAAACATAAGTACATGTTGAAAAGCTTTACAGATGTTGCTATTAATTTCTGTAAACCAAAATAAAAGTTATGGAATAGATTAATGAGTTTCTTGAGAGGCTGTCATTATCTACGCAATGATTGTTATTTCTTGCCAAAAGAATATCTATGTGTGGTTTTAGCTTCCATAATACTGACATAGTTATTAACATAATCTGTATATAATGATGATATCTATTTTAGTGTCTTATTTTAAATATGGGGATTTTAAAAAATTGTATCATTTAAACTTCAAATAACCCTGTGAAATAAATATTATTCTTGCATATAGTTAAAATGCACACACACACAAAGAAATCAAAAAATAAAAACAAAAACAAAAAACCCAACAAAACCCCCCTTTGTTGTCAAAATTTTATTATACTGAATATTTCTTTATAAAATTTGACCAGTCAGCTATCTGTATTTCCAACAGGCTCTTTTCCTTGTTCTATGTCTATCTTTTATGTAAAACTAGCATATTAGATTTGTTTCATACATGGGACAAGCCACAAAACAATGAGACTAATTTTAAAAAGCCTATTTATTTATTTATTTATTTATTTATTTATTTATTTTCAATAGTTTCAAAAGCATTTTTTAATTATATTTTTTTCCTGAATTTTTAAAAAAATTTTATTTTATATTGGAGTATAGTTGATTTACAATGTTGTGTTAGTTTCAAGTGTCCAGCAAAGTGATTTAGTTATACATATGTCTATTATTTTTCAGATACTTTTCCCCTATAATTTATTACAGAGTATTGAGTAGAGTTCCCTATCCTATACAGTAGGCCCTTGTTGATTATCTGTCTTATATATAGTAGTGTGTATATGTTAATCCCAAGCTCCTAATTTATCCCTCTCCCCCACCTTTCCCCTTTGGTAACCATAAGTTTGTTTTCTAAGTCTGTGAGTCTGTTTCTGTTTTGTAAAAAAGTTCATTTGTATTATTTTTTTAGATTCCACATATAAGTGGTATCATATTATATTTACCTTTCTCTGTCTGACTTACTTCACTCAGTATGACAATCTCAAGGTCAATCCATGTTGCTGCAAATGACATTATATGGTTCTTTTCTATGGCGGAGTAATATTCCATTGTATATATTTATATATACCACATCTCCCTTATCCATTCATCTGTTGGTGGACATTTAGGATATTTCCATGTTTTGGCTATGGTAAATAGGGCTGCAATGAACATTGGAGTGCATGTATCTTTTCAAATTATGGTTTTCTCCAGATACATGCTCAAGAGTGGGAATCCTGGATCATATGTTAGCTCTATTTTTAGTTTTTAAAGGAAACTCCATACTGTTCTTCATAGGCTGCACCAATTTACATTCCCACCAACAGTGTAGGAGGGTTCCCCTTTTGCCACACTCTCTCCAGCATTTATCTTTTGTAGACTTTTTGATGATAGCCATTCTGACTGGTGTGAGGTGATACCTCATTATAGTTTTGATTTGCATTTCTCTAATAATTAGCAACGTTGAGCATCTTTTAATGTGCTTTTTGGCCATCTGTATGTCTTCTTTGGAGAAATGTCTATTTAGATCTTCCACCCATTTTTTGATTGGGTTGTTTGTTTTTTTGATATTGGGCTGCAGGAGCTATTTGTATATTTTGCAGATTAATTCCTTGTTGGTCACATCATTTGCAAATATTTTCTTCCATTCAGTAGGTTGTCTTTTTGTTTTCTCGATGGTTTTCTTTGCTGTGAAAAGCTTATAAGTTTTATTAGGTTCCATTTGTTTATTTTTGCTTTTATTTCCTTTACTTTAGGAGACAGATCCAGAAAATTGCTGTGATTTATGTCAGAGAGGGTTCTGCCTATGTTTTCATCTAGGAGTTTTTTGGTTTCTGGTCTTATTAGGTCTTTAATCCATTTTCAGTTTATTTTTGTGTATGGTGTTAGAGAATGCTCTAATTTCATTCTTTTACCTGTAGCTGTCCAGTTTTTCCCAGCACCACTTATTGAAGAGGCTGTCTTTTCTCCATTGTATATTCTTGCCTCCTTTGTTGTAGATTAACTGACCATAGGAGCATGGGCTCATTTCTGGGCTTTCTATCCTGTTCCATTGATCTATAAGTCTGTCTTTGTGCCAGTACCGTACTGTTTGGATTACTGTAGCTTTATAGTATAGTCTGAAGTCAAGGAGCCTGATTCCTCCAGCTCTGTGTTTCTTTCTCAAAATTGTTTTGGCTATTTGGGGTCTTTCGTGTCTCCATGCAGATTGTAAGACTTTTTGTTATAGATCTGTAAAAAATGTCATTGGTAATGTGATAGGAATTGCATTGAATCTGTAGATTACCTTGCGTAGTATAGTCATTTTGACAATATTGATTTTTCCAATCTAAGAACATGGTATATCTCCATCTATTTGTGTCATCTTCGATTTCTTTCATCAACATCTTATAGTTTTTGGAGTACAGGTTTTTTGCCTCTTTAGGTCTGTTTATTCCTAGATATTTTATTCTTTATGTTGAGATGGTAAATGAGGTTGCTTCCTTAATTTCTCTTTCTGATCTTTTGTTGTTAGTGTATAGAAATGCAGGAGATTTCTGTGTATTAATTTTGTATCCTGCAACTTTACGAATTCACTGATGATCACTAGTAGTTTTCTGGTAGCATCTTTAGGATTTTCTATATATAGTATCATGTCATCTGCAAACAGTGACAGTTTTACTTCTTCTTTTCCAATTTGTGTTCCTTTTATTTCTTTTTCTTTTCTCATTGCCATGACTAGGACTTCCAAAATTATGTTGAATAAAAGTGGCAAGCATGGACATCCTTGTCTTGTTTCTGATCTTAGAGAAAACACTCTCAGCTTTTCACTGTTGAATATTATGTTAGCTGTGGGTTTGTCATATATGGCCTAAAAAGCCAATTTAAAGGCAATCTAACAAGGGGTTGAAGAACGTTAGAATGTGTGAGTGTAGAAATTACCTCAGAGAGGTGAGGAGACCAAAAGGCTGCATATCCTGGGTTAGTTTGGGGATGGATGTGGTAAATTGTTCTGCCTAACCATTGGGCATTAAGTCTTCTACCCCAGATTCAGCCAACTGACCAGAATCAGTATATTCCCACATGCATAAAGCAGTATGTCATTAACCTCTTAGGAAGATGTGTAATGTCCAAGAAGGACAGGGCAATGGAGCAGTTTCCCTGGTCATCCACATAGTAGGAGTTGCAAATGGTAGCTGGAAGGAAGCCCATGACATTTAGAAACAGTGAAGTTAGTCAGCCACGGTGTCATCTGTTCCAGTACAAAAACGTTCTAGGCCAGTCTACGATTGAGGTCTTTCAGTCCTTAAAGAGACTTTTCATTCATCTTCCCACCAGCGCCTTTTCAGGGAGTTGGATTAGTTTCATGTTCACAGACAGGAGAGCCACAAGACTACAACTTATTATGTCTGCTTTAATAACCTTGTTGTGTTCAAAGACAAAGGCTTTAGATTTCCAGTTATGCAAAAGGATCCAAAAGAAGGGCTCTTCCATTTACCCCTCAAAGAATCTTACTCTTGGCCCAATTCTATACTGCTCATGGCAAGAAATGGAGGTGGAAATGGAAATAAAGTCTCTTTTCATGTTTATCCATTGTCACAAAGGCCATGGATTACAATGGAATGATCATCAGTCTTGCAGACAGAGAAACATAATATTTCATTTTTACTCTGTCATTAGTAGCATGTAGGCCTTTTGAAAATTAATTTTCTCAGCTTCAGTTTCTTTATCTGAAAAAGGGAGATATTGCTTTCCTTATAATTGTGAAATTCAAATATCTAGCATAGGTCCTTGTACCCAGTAGTGCTAAATAAATTGTAGCTCTTAGTATCATTAGATACTAGAAAAATAAACAAAACAAATAAAAATAAACATATGCTATAAAATGACAGTATTATATCTATGCTCCCAGAATTATTTTGTTGTGAAAAATTTTGTCTTCCTTCTATGAGAAGAGTTGGGATATCAGGAAATTGTTGCTAAAATAAGGTTTTCCAGGGGAAAAAAAAGATCAGTTGATGATTTGCAGTTTATCTCAAAAGAATTTGATATGCTGTTGGGCCTATATGCAGTGAAGGATGACAATATTGCTTCATTTCACCTGGCCTCAAATGGGACAGTGGAACGTGATTTTTTTTTCCAAATCCTTAATCAGGCAGTTTTGCAAATACGACGTTACAAGAAAAGTATTGTTTGACACATTGTTTGGTAGCTTAACTTCTTTTCGTGACACAAGACTCTGTCACTTAAATAGTACATATATATAAATGGATTTTAAATAGAGAGTCAAGACTACTTTTTGTTATACAAAAGACTCAAACAGAAGCTGTCATGAATTTTAAAGAAAGTCATGATCTTAGGAAATGTTGATCTTTTATAGTTGTATAGTAAAACTTATCTTTCTTTCTTTGAGGGGTCTTATTCAAAAATTCTAGACTGAATAAGTAGTCAAGAAACTAAAATGTTTTACTTAGAATTTTAAATGTATATATTAAATTTACTGTTACAAGTGCAGTGTTAATTTACAAAAGCATGTAAGTAAAAGAAGACACAATATAAGGCTAGTTTCTGAATTGCCCATATGTATGAATTACTGGATAGATCTATGTTTGAAAGACTTTCTACTCCTTGTGTGCTTTATTGGCATTTTCCCTGATAAGACAATTTAAGGTATGTTTTTAAGGATATTTTTTAAGTTCTCCAGAATTTTCTTTTGAGGTTATATATGTTTTGAGATTTCTTTCAAATCATAACAACTTTCAGTGGGATCTGCTCTCTGTACAGCCTGGTCCTCTTATCCCCCTTGAGCCCAAAGGGCAGAACATCAAGCCAAGGAGGATTGTTTGCAGGCCTTGCAACCTAATGAAATTTTCCCTGCTAGAGTGTAAAGTCACTTGAGATCAGTTACTCTTTTCTTCCTTCTATTTTCTCCTTTTGAGGATGGGAGTATCTATGCCTGTCCCACAATTGTATTTTGGAAGCAGGTAACTTGTGTTCTAGATTATCAGTTCCACAGATGGAGACAAAATTACCCTGGGATAGATCATACTCAGAGGATTATCTATGCCTGATTTAGGTGATGGCATTTGGGATGTTTGTGCTGATATTTAGAGTAAATATATTTATATTAGATATATTAGACTCAGGTACATCTTAGTATAGTTATGAAATAGATTACTGTTGAAACTTACCTTTAATTTCCTCAATATCTTTCATTTCCTCAATGTATGAAATAGAAATTATATTCAGGTATACCTAAGAATCCCGTTTTTGAGGAATATATTTAGATACTAGCTGTATCAAAAAGAGATAGAGCATACTATTGTTCTATAGTTATAAGTATTCAAGAGATTTGATTCAATAATTTTATTCAAAGTTGGCTTGAGTAAAACCCTTGAATATGAATAAGAATACAACTTATTTAAAGTATTTCATAGGTAAGTAGTAAATATTTAATTATTAAATAATAGAAAAGTTCAAAATATAAGAACTCAAACATAAAAAAGAATTATTAGGATTTCTATTTTTTTTTCCTGGTTTTGAAGGTAGTGGTGGTGGTGGTATGTGTATGTCTGTGTGCAGCATACGTAAAATCAAATGTGATAAAAGAAATACAAGTTCTTTATAGAAATGCAATATGTACAAGTCAGTCAAATTCATGAAAATGTAAAAAGTGAGAAAAAAAGACATGCTTGACTTGAATCATGATAGAAAAGCCACTAAAAATGCATTTAACTGACAATGTCATGCTCTTGCCAACTAATTTTGGAACATACATGTTCAGTGCTAGCCACCTACTCTAGCAATGATGGACAGGAGTAATACTAAACAGTTCCATCATGATCTGGATGCAGTTAATGCTGAATATTTATCCTAACTTTAAATTCTATTGAATGCTAATATTTAGTTTGCTTGCAAAGACCAAAGAGATAGATTTTACTTTTGATATATTCCTCTTTTTGATTTTAGGAAATATTTCTTAAAGCAACTAGAAGTACTATATAGATAACTTTTTGTTTGCTACATTGTAAAGACCTGGCAACATTCACATCGTTTAATCAAAGCATGTTGTTTTTCCTGAGTTATTTGGTTTGATTGTCACCATAGCAGGAAAAATTAGTTAATAAATTTATGACATTTTAAGATCCATGGATTAATATATTGTAGCCTTAAAATTTTTTCATCAGAACAATGTTAAAACAAACAGAAAATCAAATATAAAAGCATAAATATAAAGAAAGCTGATTAAGATTTCTTATCTAAAATGATAATAATTGGAGTCAGTGAAATCTATAAAGAGGTTATAGCCTAATCATCCACTAAGTTATAAGGGTAAATTCTACCTAGATAATTGAATTCATGTACAAGTCATCATAGACAATGACTTTGAAAATTTATGTCTGAAAATACCTGTGGCCTGGAGATGACCCAACTGTCTTCAGTTGAGTAACCTGAGACTTTAGTTACTTCACTGTACACAGTAGACGTGAAAATGGTGTGGAGCTATCTAGCAGCAGAGATTTTGTATGTTAATGAAGTTAAGGCAGTACCAATTCAAACTAGATTTTGTAAATTTAGGGTGTTAAATATAATCATACAGTCTCCATTATGCCATAAAAAAATTAAAAAATATATACAAAAAAGATACGAAAAGGGAAACCAAACAGTTTACTGAAAAAAAATTCAAGTAAACATGAAAGAAGACTGCAATGGAAGAAATGAAAATCAAAAACAGTATAATACATTAAAAAAAATGACAGAAGTTCTTTCTTATCAATAATTACATTAATGTAAATAGACAAAATTTCTTCAATCAAAAAACAGAGATTGGCAGAATGGATTTTTTAAAATGGTCCAAATATATGCTGTCTACTAGAGACCCGTTTTTAATCCAAAGACAAAATCAAGTGGAAAGTGAAAGAATGAAAGAACATATTTTATGCTAATAGTAACCAAAAGAGAGAAATAGTGGCTATATTAATATCAGACAAAATATATTTTAAGTCAGAATCCATTACAAGAGACAAAGTGGCATTATACACTGATACAGGAATAATTCATCAAGAAGAGATAAAATTTATAATCATACATGTACCAACAAAAAGAGTCCCAAGTATATGAAGAAAACATTGACAGAATTGAAGGGAGAAATATTCACTTCTACATTAATAATTGGGCACTTCAATAAAATACTTTCGATAATGGATAGAATAGCTAGACAGAAAATATATAAGGAAACAGTGAACAATAGTATAAATCAAGTAGGTATAATAGACAAATATAGAACACTCAACACCCCAACAGTAGAAAATACCTTCTTCTCAAGTGCACATGGAAGATTCTCCAGGTTAGACCATATAGTAGATCAGAAAACAGCTCTCAATAAATTTTAAAAGATTGAAATCATATTAAGTATCTTTCTAATCACAATGGAATGAAGCTGGAGATAATAACAGAAAGAAAAGTAAAAAAAAAAAAATCCACAAGTACATGGAAATTAAACAACGTACTCTTATACAACCAGTGAGCCAAAGAAATCACAAGGACATTAAAGCACATTTAGAGACAAATGAAAATTACAGCACAACATATTATAACTATGAATTAAAGGTAGTGCTTAAAGGAAAATTTATAGCCATAAACACCTAGATCAAAAAAGAAATATTTTAAATCCATAACCTTGAGGAAGTAGGGGAAAAAAGCAAAATAATCTCAAAGCTAGCAGAAGGAAAGAAATAATAAAGCATAGAATGGAGATAAATACAATAATGAATAGAAAAACAACAGAGAGACTCAATCAAACCAAAAGTTGACTCTTTGAAAAGGTGAACAAAATTATCAAACCTTTAGCTGGACTGACAAAGCCAAAAGTGAAGACACAAATAACTACAATCAGAAATGAAAAGTGAAAACATTATTAGCAACCATACAGAAATAATAAAAGATTATTAGTAAATTTGATGAAGAATTGTATAGCAACAAATTGGATAACTTAGATGAAATAAACAAATTTCTAGAAACACACAAATGATCTAAACCAATTCAAGTAACTAGAAAATCTTAACAGATCTATAACAAGTAAAAAGATTACATCAGTAATCAAAAACTTCCAACAAAGAAAAGTCTAGGACCAGATTGCTTTGCTGGTGAATTCTATGAAAAAATTAAAAAATCAACACTCAAGCTTTCAAGAAATGGGACATTCCTAATTCATTTTATCAGGCCATCATTACCCTGAAGCCAAAACCAATTGAAGACATCACAAGGAAAGAAAATTACAGACCAATATCCCTTATGACTATAGGTGAAATAATCCTCAAAGAAACATGAGGAAGGATTATACACCATGACCAAATGATTTATCCCAGGAATGTAAGGATAGATCAACATAAGAAAATCAATCAGTGTAAGACACCACATTAATAGAATGACTGGTGGGGAGTGGCAGTGCACATGATTATCTCTGCATCAATTGACACAGAATAAGCATTTAAAAGATCCAACAACCGCTTGTGATAAAAACACTCAGACAACTAGGGATAGAAGGGAGCTTCCTTAATATGATAGAGAGCATTTATAAAAAGCCAACAGCTAACATCATACTCAATGGTGAAAGACTGAAAGTCATCCCCGAACATCAGGGACAGGATGCTTACTTTTACCATAGTGATTCAATATTGTACTAGAAGTTCTAGTCATAGGAATTAGACAAGAAATAGAAATAAAAGGTATCCAAATTAGAAAGTAAGAAGTAAACTATCTCTATTTGAAGATGAAAAAAATCCTATACAGAGATAAGTCCAAAGAATCCACAAGAAAGCTACTAGAGCTAATAAAAAAATTCAGAAAAATTGCAGGGTACAAGATTCATATCCGGAAATCAGTTGAGTTTCTATACACTAGCAAAGAACTCATTGACAAGATAAGAAAGAGCTCCCATTTACAATAGCAGCAAAAGGAGTAAAATATTTAGAAATAAATTTAACCAAGGATGTGAAAGTCATACTGAAAATTACAAAACAATTCTAAAACTAAGAAGACCTAAATAAATGGAAAAATTATTCATGTTCATGGATAAGAATACTTATTAAAATGACAGCACTATTCAAAGCATTCTGCATCTTCAACACAGTTTATATTAAAACTCCAACAATGATTTACAGGAATAAAAAAGTTGACCCTCAAATTCATATGGAATTTAAGGGGCTTTGAATAACCAAAACAATATTGAAGAATAAGAACAAACAGAAAACTCACACTTCCTCAGTTCAGAATTTACCACAAAGCTGCAGTGATCAAAACAGTGTAGTAATGGCAAAGCAATAGATATATGGGCCAATGGTAGAAAATTGAGAGTCCAGAAATAAACCCACACAGCTATAGTCCATTGATTTTTGACAAATGTACCAAGTCCATTCAAGGGTGAAAGAATAGTCTTTTTAGCAAAGAATGTGGGATGATTGACGATGGAGTGCTACTTCACGTCATACATAGAAATCAACTTAAAATGGATCAGTGATCTAAGTATGAGAGCTAAATACCATAAAACTCTCAGAAGAAAACATTGGAATGAATCTTCATGACTTTAGATGTGGCAAAGAATTCTTAGAACATATAACCAGGAACAACAACAATAAAAATATATAAATTTGACTTTATTAAAATTAAATTGTGTATTTCTTGACATTAACAAGAAAATGAAAAGACAACCTATACAATGAGAGAAAGTATTTGCCAGTCATATATCTGATGAGTTAGATAGCCAGAATATATAAAGAACTTATACAGTACAAAAACTAAACTCCAATTAAAAAATGGACAAAGGAGTTAAATAGGCATGTCTCTGAAGAAAATATACAAATGGTCAATATGTATATTAAAAATGCTGAACAATTATTAGCTAACAGGGAAATGCAAATCAACATCATGAGATAATAGGATGATTAGAATCAAAAGATGGAAAATACCAAATATTCATAAGAATGTAGAGAAATTAGAACCCTCTTAAATTGCTGGTGAAAATTTAAAATGGTGTAACCATTACTGAAAACAGTTTGTTGCTTCCTCAAAAAGCTAAAATGGAATTACCAGTAATTCCACTCCTCGGCATATACCCCCAAAAATTGAAAACAGGAACTTAAACAAACTTATATAAAAATGTTTATTGAAGCATTATTCAACTTTTGGTGGATACAACCCAAGTCTCCATTAGATGAAGGGATAAACATAATGTGATGTAAACATGCAATGGGATATCATTCAGTTTTAAAAAGGAATGAAGTTCATTCTGATACATGTGACAACATTGATGGACCTTGAAAATATTTTGCTAAGTGAAATAAGCTAGACACAAAAGGACAAATATTTTATGATTCCACATATATGAAATATCTAGTATAGATAGAGACGTGAAGTAGATTAGAGAGTACCTAGGACTGGGAGCAGGGGAAATAGGGAGTTATTTCTTAATGAGTACAGAGTTTCCATTTGGAATGTTTAGAGTAAAAGTTTTTTTGGAAGTACTGGTGATGGCTGAACAACATTGTGAATGTAATCAATGACACTGAAAAGTACTCTTACAATGACTAAAATCTCAAAAAAAAATGTTATATATGTTTTAGCACAGATATTTTTAAAAAGGATCACAGACCTAAATGTAAAATTACAAAATGTCTGGAAGATAACATAGGAGAAGGTTTAGGAGACTTTGGATTTGATGATGACTTTTTTGATAAAACACCAAAAGCATGATCCATAAAAGAAAGAACTGATAAGTTGGAATCTATTAAAATGAAAAACTTTTACTCTGCAAAGATCACTGTTAAGAGAATAAAATCAAAGACAGACTGATAGAAATCCTTTGTAAAACACATATTTGATAAAGAACTGGTATCCAGAATAGACAAAGAAATATTAAAATTCAACAATAAAAAAATCAAATTTAAAATAGGTAGAAGATAACAGATATATCATCAAAAAAGACATGCCGATAGAAAATAAGACTGCTCTACTGATAATATGCTCATTATCGTATATCATAGGGAATTGAAAATTAACACAATGAAATAATGCTATCCACCTATTACAAAGACTAAAATCCAAAACACTGACAAGCAACAAATTCTGACAAGGGTGTGGAGCAACAGGAACTCTCAATCATTGCTGGTTAGAATGCAAATTGATATATCTATTTGGAAGACAGTTTGACAGTTTCTTACAAAGCTAAACATGTAAGCTAAACAAGGCCTACCATGCTATCCAGCAATTATGCTCCTAGGTATTATGTTCCAAATGAGTTGAAAATTTACATCCTCACAAAAACTTGTACATAAATATTTTGGTAGCAATTATTCATAATTGCCAAAATTTGGAAGAAACCAAGATGTATTTCAATAGATGATGGATTAAACAGACTGTGGCATATTCATACAATGAAATAGTATTGAGCAATAAAAATAAGTGAGCTATCAAAACATAAAAAGGCATGGAGGATTTTTAAAGGCATATTGTTAAGTGAGTGAAGCCAATCTGAAAAGGCTACACATCCTGTATGATTCTAACTATATGACATTCTGAAAAAACATTATAAAAGAAGGTAAATAATAGGCACGATGCTGTACAGATCCCTAGAACTTACTCATCTTGCATAATTGAAACTTTTTACCAATTTAACAACTCTCCATTTTTACCTCCTCCCAGCCCCTGGTAACCACTATTCTATTTTTTTCTTATATGAGTTTGACTATTTTAGATATGTCATATAAGTGGATATCTCATGCAATATTTATCCTTCTGTGACTGGTTTATTTCCCTTAGCATAATGTACTCTGGGATCATCAGTGTTGTCTCAAATGACAGGATAATCTAGATCGCAATGAGATATCTGCATTTATATGTTCATTGAAGTGTTATTCACAATAGCCAAGATACTAAAACAACCCAAATATCTATAGACTGAATGTGTAAAGAAAATGTGGTATATATGTGGAATATTATTCAGCCTTTAAAAATAAGGAAGTCCTGTGTGTTCTTATAATGTAACCTCATCTCCTTAGGTAATTTGAGGATTTTCTACTCCTTTTAAAATTAATCTCCCAATTTAAACAATTATCTAAAATAAAACTTACGGTTAGATGAATAAAATTAACTTTCTGTCCACATTACATGCAAATAGCTAGATGCATTTTAAACCATCTTGAAGATTAAGTTTTAGGAATATTTTTCTTAAAATATAGGCCATGTGATAGTTACAAAATTCACTTTGGGTCTCTTGGAAAATATCTCTTAGAAATAGGTACTCATTCTCCAGGAAGGGGAAATTTAGGAAAGATTTTCAAGATAGTAGTATATATTTGAGTTGGTGTGACTTTCAATATTTTATATCATATAAATTATATATATTCATTTCATAGTTTGTGGGAACATCTCAAAAATACAGAATTCTCTTTAAGAGAGGTTGAGAATGCAGGAAAATGGTAACACAATATTTGTGAATATTTGTATTAATTTGGTTTAAATATAAATTAGAATAGATTAGGTGACTTGCAAAAATTCCTTCTGGACACACTGGGGGCACTTGAAAAAACATTCTCTAAACAGTTTCAGTGCAGCACCACAGGAGTGCAAGATCTGCTTGATTTCCAAATGAGAAATTCATGCCATATGTACTAAGAAAGTGTGGAGCAAGAATAGTGATGAGTCTGAGATTGAATGTAGCTTATACAGATTCTTGAACATGCAAGTTTTGATTTGCAATTGAGATGCTTTTCATATAGGAAACTCAATATAACCAGTTTGTAAAAAAAATAATAATAATAAACAGAAAGCTCAAATCGAGTTGGGTGACAGAAGGGGAGAACTCTCACCCTGTGATGACAGCGGAGCCCAACAGAAGAAGAAAGACTCCTCCTCTCTCCTGGCAAGGACTCAGCCAATGAAAAGGCATGGACTCTTTGTTCATATAGCCTTCCTTTTACCCTCTATAAAAGCATTCTCCTTCCCATACCATGTAGAGACCTGCATGTGGCTTGCCATGATTGCAGACCCCAAGTTGCAATTCTCTGCTGATCCTGAATAAAATTTTTAAACTATTTTTTCTGGAGAAATAACTGGCAGACTATTTGTTTTAGGTCCACAATTTCTAGAACGAAGTTGTTTAACATGTCAAAATAATATTGATCTCCATGGATATGACTCATTTGATTATAATATTTTTAATGGCAAGAGCACATATCATTAGTATGTTTTAGGACTGACCTTTTCACCATGGGTCAAAATTAAGAATTCAACAAGCACTGAGTTATATATATTTGAATAATATGTTGATAACCCTCACTATTTTTTCACTGCTAAAAATCTGGTAGCAGAGGGGTAGGGACATGTACATCTGACCTATAATTTACTGACCTGTAATTTATAATTTATTGATACAAAATAAATAATATAATCCACCGTACAAGAAGGATTGAAAAGTCAAATATCATAAGGGCAGAAAAGAGAAAAATCCTTCAGTAGAGAAAATTTACAGAAAATGTGGCTAAACTGTCTGAGATATCTTGTCAAGCCTTGTATTAGTTTGCAGCCCAAATTTCACTCAACCAAAACACATTACTGGTATTTTCACTCATAAGTTATTGGTCTGAGCAACTAAATTCTTCACTAGCTTTAGCTAAATAAATGGGGTCAAGGACTTTTGTATAAAACAGGTTTACAAAAACTAGCATTTATTCAAAATGTCTGGACTCCAGCTATTTCTTTAAATAAATTGAACTGAGAATTTTTGGTCAATCTTGTAATTGGACTATGAGGCACTAATAACTGTAAAAAAATTAGCTTTGTAAATGTTTTCTACTATATATTTATCTCTTTTTTGATAAAATGAATAGGCTTAAGATTTTATAAGTGATTTGAGCTCCATAGAGTTGTATAAACTGGGTAGAGCTAAGGTCAAATATTTGTAGCAGTGAGAAAATAAAATTCCTTTTACAGTTTTAAAGACCAAATAAAATTGATTAGTCATCAGAGACAAGAATTAAAATTGATATTTAATGTATAATTTTAATTTGAAAGAGGGAAACTTTTAATTCAAAACCTATTAGAACAATTGTTTCCAAACGACATTAAATCACACACACAAAATAAAAATGTTCATATCCCCTTAAAGGAGTTTACACTGTTATAAGAAAAAAAAGTTCCACAAATAAAATGTGTACATGACATATATGGCTCCATTAGTTTAAAATAAAACTTCAGGTAGAATATAGTCATTTATGATTATAACATGTAAAGGATGAGTAATATCTCCGTATATCCAATTCAGTAACATTTATTATATAATATCAGAGGTATCATCCTAGGCTCTGAGGACTGGGAGACAACATTAGCATTCTTGTACCAAGTAGTTGTTAATCTACAGTTTGGGTTGTGTCAATGA
The DNA here is from genome assembly GCF_965194805.1 of Balaenoptera borealis. Taxonomy (NCBI): domain Eukaryota; kingdom Metazoa; phylum Chordata; class Mammalia; order Artiodactyla; family Balaenopteridae; genus Balaenoptera; species Balaenoptera borealis. The sequence continues at coordinate 7,445,087 of NC_138860.1, forward strand.
ATAGATATATTAAAGCAAATCAATAACTCTAATACTGTATGGTGTTTTAAAAATAAAGATCTGCAAAAATGAAGTCAACCATTTTTACTGGAAACATCTTTGGAACTTTAGAGAAGCTTCTTTGGAGCAAGTGACCCGATCTTTAATTAGTACAAAGGAATTAGTCATTTAGGAAAAGGAGTAGGTATGGGTAGGGTGTTCATGGCAGAGTAAGCACTACATGAAAATTTAAATCCTCTTTGACAAATAAGACAGATATAAGAGAGCTGCAAGAAAGCCAATGAACAGATGTGACATGGCTGAGTATAGGCCTGGAGACAAAAGGCCCTGTATGCCATAAAATATAAAGAGTTTAGAGCTTTCTGTGGCAATGAGGAGTCATTGAAAGTTTTTAATCAGGGAAGAGGTAGTAGGCTGCAACAATGCTCACTAATTCTTTCTCTTCCATCAAGAGTTAGCTTCTCTTTCCCACTCTCTGAATCTGGATTGACCACCTGACTTAATTTGGCCAAAAATAAAATTGTTTGCTTAGTTGCTTTTGGAATCCTTTAATTGATGCCATGAGATAAAACCCAGGATGGCCTGCTCAACACCAGAGAGGTGAGTGAGGCCATCTTAAATCTTAGAGCTACCAGCTGACCTTCCACCTGACAACAGATGAAGGAGAGAGTCCAAAATTTCTCATCAGAGCAGATCCACACCAGAAAAACAGCTCAACCAATCCACAGAATCAAAACTTAGTAAATGATTCTTTTAAGCCACAACGTTTTTGGGGTGGTTTGATAGTGCAGCAGATGCTAATTGATGCTAGTGTTCACTACATTTTTTTAGATGTATGGAATATACAATGAAGAAATGAAAAATAGAAAGTAAATAACAGGTTAACAATTATTAAAACTGTCTTATGAAAAGATGGATAAAACCATATTTTGACTATATTAATAGTGGTAGGTTGGAGGAAAAAAGATTAGAAGTATGATTCAAAGCTAGACTCAATAGGACTCATGATCAATTAGATAGCTTTAAGGAAAGCAAAATGTTAAATGTGACCTGAAGATTTCAATGTGGGATAAACTGGCACAGTTACATAGTACAAGCAGGTGAAGAGAATCAAAGAAAATAATTTTGATTGAGTTTATGTTATTCAAGATAGTCTTCATCTCAGAAGACCATCCTAACACAAATCTAAATTGCTCTGTGTGAGCCTAAATATAGTTTATTTGGATAAAATAAAGATTTTATGATACTATATTGAGGAGAAATGAACTTCTCTCTCTATACATATTTTTTTCTATCATTTAGGTGGCCAAGAAGGCAAGACTATTCAGTCTCCTATAATCCACTCTTGACATATCCATCAACATTGAATGAATACAGTGGGCTGTTTATTTGGTCTTGCTTGAATTTTGAATAAAATGGGCTTTCCGCTTAAGGCTAAAGTTAATCTTAAGAAGAATAAAAGGAATATTGAGTTTTTAAAATTTTTCATATTTTATCCCAACTTTTTACCCCATGGTTGGGGTCAGGAAGAATGCTTCTGTATCTGTTTGTGACATAAAATAAAATGATTGAAATAATTCTGCCTTCTTCAGTTATCCAAGATCTCTTTTGGAGCAAATCACTTAACTTCATAATTAAAATTAGTGACAGGTTCACTGAGAAAATTTAACAGTTGCATACATTCTTTCTCAAATTTGTCATTCACACTAGTTGGCAAGAGTGAGAACTAAGCCACTCTGGAGGACATAACAAATGACAAATCAGTGTCAGGAGCTCAGCAGAAGGCGTTCGTTTATTAACACTGATTTGTGGCTGCTGACTGATTAACCAACCATGGGCACATCTAAAAATTAAGTGACTAAAGTAATCAATTAGAATTATTCTAGACCCACATAGGTTCTGTATTTTCATAAAACATATGAAAACCAGGTTATATGCCCTGCTGGCTATGCCCTGAGACAGATGAATGTTTTCTTAAACTTGATCAAATCATCAGTTAAAGTTACTAGAGTTTTAATCTATGTCCATGAAATAAAAACTTTTTGCATTGTTTTAGCTAATTAGAATCTTAATAGGGCTCTATCAGGGGTCCCTGAAAACTAGTCATATCATGCAAATACTTTAAAGAGTGCAAATCCATGTGAGTTGAAAGTGATTAATACATTGGCCACCTTAACATTTATTTCTTTCTCCTCATACAGTGTAAGGAATTTAAAGATGGAACTCCCATTGTAATCCATAGCACTTAAAATATGGATAATGGCCTGTTCTACTAAGAAGATATCTTATGGAATTTAAAAAAGTGATTTAAGTGCATGACTAGAAGACTTTCTCATGAAGATCTTCTTCCAGAAGATATTTTTTTGAGACAGGCAATATACCTGTAACTGGTAGGTAAACTTTTCTAACTATTTGTCTGTACATTGCTGAGCTAATATATCAGCAGTCAATGAATTTTCTTTCATTTCCTCATAGATATGACAATGCTATATAATACTATCATTTATATTATTATATAATGAGTTATCTTACACAAATCGAGATTTATCATTGAGGTGATTTTGAATATTAAATATCTGGAGGGAAAATTAAAATAGGGCCTTAAATATTACAGAATTTATTATACTTTAATCACTTTCATATAGTATATAAATACACTTCAGAGAACATAAAATTTTAGTTGAGCATTATTTGAAGGCTATTTGTTTTCCTCTTCTATATTTCAAACATCTGAGAATGATGCTTATGAGAAAAGAAAGTTATGCCTTTAAAAAAACCCATTATATTTGATGCTAAATTAAAGTATCTAGACTTCCATTTGTTTAATACATATGAGGTTCTTTATATTATTTCTTTGAGCAACTGTTTAAATTTTTGTGCTTCACTTTACTACCATTATTTTGAAAATTTAACATCTCTTCTCCTTTCCCAAATGAAAACATATTTTACATATTCTCCAGGAGCACTCTTTGAAGCAATGCCTTGCTTTCAGAGACTCATTCTGTTACTAACTTAGCAAATTAACTATGGGCATCCAATTTTCTGCTTTGAAAATGTATACAGTGATCATTTAAAATATTCCATAATTATGCATTTTAAAAGTGACATCATTAATTGTCTTGCTATATGATAATCATTTAGAGAAACAAATGAAATATTTTGGCCAACTTTATTTTATTTTATTCCTAGAATACATCAGGATATTTCTGATTAATGTGTTTGAGACTCTGAACATACTCTTTAAGTCCTTTCTAAATGAGAGCTTGTCAACAGCTTTGTCTATGTGCAAATTCTGAATACATTGCTGGGTAGCCCATGTGGTTGGAAAATGTTTTCCAAGAAAACGAAGAAAGGGAAAATCATCATTTGTAATTTGATTTTTAATGCACTTCAATAAGCCTCTATTCTACTTTTAGGACAGTTAAAATACAAGTGATTAAACTGTAACATACACCAAAATGGAAAACTTTCCATCTGAAAAGAAGTCCTGATATAAAAGGAAAAACTTATAATTACATCTAAATCCACTTGTACTAATATCTATGGTTTTCACACATCCATTGTTTATATTGCTATTGTATAAAATTTTAAGAGGCATTAAACAGGGTGAATTATAAGATGTACCCTTTAACAATTCATGTGTTTGATTCTTTAAAGACATGTTTTGGCAAATGAGTTGCATTTTGATTGTGGTTATAACATTGTCATTGATATTACAATAAACATGAGCAAAAGAATTAGTAAAAGGAAATGTTAACTATTGAGGTATGTATAATTCTGAATATTTAATTAAAACAATATCACATTTAAAAAATCACAGCTCTACTAAAATGTATTGGATATTGGAAATATATTAGGAAACTATGAGATATTACTTAAATAATGTAGTTTCAAGTGCTCCAGTTCTGCTTTAGGGTACTTCAGTGAATAATCCTGATAGATATAGGGAAGTATGTATATAATAAATTGCTCAAATGCATGTCACAAACAAATATATTTCACTGTGTGAATTAATAAGTTAAACATATTTAAATCTTTTTTTCTCTTCCTAAATACCCACTTCAGTGAAACATTTTGGAAAAATCATAGCTAAACTTAAGAGTTCTTAGTATAAAAATGGTAGCCTAAGAATAAGGTACAACTTGTGACATTATTGTTTATAGTTTCATTTTTACATTAATAAAAACTGTAATTTTTATGAAATATAAAATTGTGACTTTATAGAAATTAGAGACTTCATAGTAACCTAAATTAACCTAAAATGTGCCACATAATGTTTTCATTATCACTTGCCGTAACTTATATTCAGTAATCCACTAGGAAAGTGAGTATTATATCACATTATTAGAATGATCAAAAATTTCATTTTTTGTTTTACTGACTGGCTTAATATATTTGCTAGAATAAGATACACAGCACTATTCTTCTCTGTCCCATTTGGTAGCAGCTTCTCCTTAAAGCCTCTGATTATGAGTGTTCCATTTATTTTAAGATATAATCTAAAAAACAAATACTGTATGCTAACACATATATGGAATCTAAAAAAAAAAAAAAAGTTACTGATGAACCTAGTGGCAGGGTAGGAATAAAGACATAGACATAGAGAATGGACTTGAGGACACGGGGTGGGAGGGGGAAGCTGTGGTGAAGTGAGAGTAGCATCGACATATATATACTACTGAATGTAAAATAGTTTAGCTAGTGGGAAGCAGCCGCATAGCACAGGGAGATCAGCTCGGTGCTTTGTGACCACCTAGAGGGGTGGGATAGGGAGGGTGGGAGGGAGACACAAGAGGGAGGGGATATGGGGATATATGTATACATATAGCTGATTCACTTTGTTATACAGCAGAAACTAACACAGTATTGTGAAGCAATTATTCTCCAATAAAGATTATTAAAAAAATATAATCTAGTACAATTCCTTAATTTTGCATAGGATGAAACTGATATTTAGAGGACCTCAGTGATGTTAGTATAGATGAGCCAGTTAGTGGCAGAGTTAGGAAAATTTCCGCAGTCTAACGTATGCTCAGAGTTTACACTTTTCAATCCTAAGTAGACCACTTTAGGAAGGGAAGAATCAAAGTGTTAAAACAAACAAGTGTAATTCATTAGAAAGAAAAGGAGGATGGATAATAGTTAAGAGTGCATATTTAGAATATTTAGTTTTGTATTTCTCTCTGCTTTTATATCATATAAATACATTCTAAGCTAACTTTATAAATAAGTCAGGTATTTAAGCATACATTCTGATTTGATAGAGAGATTTGTTTAAATACTCTGCAGCCCCCAGTTGCCGCTCCTCAGCCCGAAGATGGGATCTGAAAGCCTCTCCAGGCCAAGGCCTTTACACAGTGCTTCAATTTTCCCACTCAGGATTCCCAGGCAATTCTAAGTGCCTCCCATGAAAGAGCTGAGGAAGAGGGCATGGTTAGCTTGGGAACACAGTCTGCCTGAACACATATTTGGGGTGAATTATGGCTGCCAACTTGAGGCAAAAGCAGCAGTTCTTTCTCTGCTTTCCCCTGGCAGATGCCATGATGTTTCTTCCAGACACGAAACGGCTCATAGTCCCTCTCCTGGCCCGAGGCCCCCATCCAGCAGCCCCTCCCCAGTCCTGTCCCTCTTCCATTATTCCTGTTTGGTCAGCCAGAGATGGGGAAAATTTTATTTATGAAACAGTGACACAGAAACTGTTTTTGTAGTACTGTGTTTGTGATAACTGGATTCTTCAAAACACCAGACCCTGCGCATTGCATCTCTTATCCAGATCCAAGGGTATTTATGAGATAGGCTTTGAGAAAATTCTCCATTCTAGAAACCACAGCACTTTGGAAATAATTCCTAAAATACATTACTGGCATTCACTAAATTTACTTCAGGCTACTTTCATGGTCTAATGGCTAAAATAAGAGATCTTACTGATTCATTGTTTGTTTTGTTTTGCTTTTTTCCCTTTTTTGGGGGGAACCCAACTTGGGAATTTCTATGTCAGAAATAAGTCTTAGTGTTCTGTCCACTCTTTGAATTTAATCTTAATGGCTGCCAACATGTTCTCTGCCTTAACACAATTTGAAACATGACCTGGATGGGCAGGCCCTTGTAATCTGCTTCTAGAATCAGGTTGCACCCCAGAAGCAGCTTTGCAGTGAAGAACTTTGTCACATTTGTCATCCATAAATTTATCATAGTAAGCATTTAGGACAGGCCTGGGAATCTCCCAGATCCCAATCTCATCTCTTATGCTTCCTTTAAGCTTTGCTTTGGCTCACATCTTTTTGAGTTGGGATACAATGATAGTTCAGCTCTTTCAATCCAAAAGTTCCAGTTTGGATTGAAAGAAAAAACAGGAAGGTTTGTATCTGCCAAATCTTCCCTATTCTCTGCTTCCAAGGAACCAGTTTCAACCTAAACCGTTGTCTTGATTATGTGACATCTCTGAAAGTGATAAAACTTTTTTTCTACCATGTTTTCAGATGATGCAAACTAAGTAAGGTAATGCCTGAGTCACAGGTTAAAGTAGGTTGTGGTTTAGACTTTGCAGGCCTACATTACAAGGATCACTAACCACACCCCAGCACAGCAGGTCTTTGTTCTCTCTGTCCATTTTTTCTGAATTTTTGTCTTTAATTACTCTACCTTACTAATTACTTCAAGTATTAAGTTCTAAATATTTTATGATTCTTTTAGAAATAAGTGACAAAATATCCAACCTAGCTGATTAAAGCAATAAAGCTGATTTAAGCTATACTCACTCTCAAAAATAAAGCTTGCAAGTTTAAGGGTAATTTCCAGGGGCAGCTTATCTAGGAATTCAGATGATAAGCTGTGGTATCTCTCACTCATGCTCTGAACTCTGGTTCTCTGATCTTGATCAGTTTGCAAACAGGCTACTTTTTTTAAAAGTGCAATTGTGTAAAACAGCATGATGCTACCCAAAGAAGGAGAAATAAATTCTGGAGAAGCAAAAACAACAGCTGCCACTGCAGTTGCCACATCCCGTTACATGCTCTTGTCTTGGGCTTTTCACATTTCTATCTACCCTCAGAAACTCAGTAAAACTAGGTATTATTCATTTTGGGTGAAAAATAATATTTCCCTTAAAACATATTTTTATGACTAGTAGAATAATTGAATTTTTTGGTTATTTCCTTCTTACTAATTTTTATTTTATTTTTTTTAAGAATTGCCAATTCATGTCCTTTACCCATTTTAGTTTTTTTTTTGTCTTTTAGACAAAATAGATGACATGTACTGAGTGCTTATTATAAGCTGGACACTGTGATAAGTCATTTTTAAATGCCTCTAATGTTCAAAAAATCTTATATATACTTTAATCGCTAATTTTTATATGAGAAAAATGAAGCACAGAGAAATTAAGTAAATTACCTGAAGTCAAAGCTCTGTTGCTCAGATTTGACCCAGTGCTTTCTGACTGTCAAGAAAAGCATGCCTTTTTAACCACTACTGATTTACTTTCATATATAATAATTTTATTCCTGATTAACCTGTGATATATACCATAGATATTTTACTGAGTTCTTGTCTGCTGTTCATTTATTTTATGTTGGAAGTTTTTCCTTTGTCAGTCGGATTCACATATATCAATATATTGGTTCATATTGTTTCTGTCTTTATAAAGCCCTGTACATTTATATTACAAAAGAATTCACTTTGATATACTTCCAATGTTCTTATGGTTTCTTTTTTTACATATAATATTTTATGTATTAAAATTTATTTTGGTTTGTGGAATGATATATGAATATGATATTTTACCCAAAGCTTAACCTCTTTATCAATACCATGTACTTAATTGTCTCCTTATTTCTACTAATTGTACATGCCACTTATGGCAAATAAATTATTGCATGTAACTTTTTATTACTGAAACTTGTATTTTTGTCATATTGCCAGAAACACGTGGTTTTAATTATGCCAGCTTAAAATATCTAGTATAAACATTCCCATGAATTATTATGGAAGTAAGAAAAGTTTTCAGTTAACATTTCTACTGGAATTTCATTAAATTTATATCTTAATTACGAGTAAATGATATCTTTAGAATAGTTTCATTTTAAATCCAGAAATATGATTATTCAAGTCTCTTTTTAAGTTCATCTGCAAACTTCTCTACTTTATGTAGATATTGCACATCTTAAAAATCATTCCCAGACATTTTATAGACTACTTTTTACTATAAATTGTTTACTCTTTTAGTTTAAGGACATGTCTTTCCAATCCAAAAGATTTTTGATACCTAACGATTTTTTAAATCAAGGAATGACATTTACACTTTAGGAAATGATTTCTGAACAGAATGAATGGGCACATTTACCTTTCCCTGAAAGAATATTCACAGAAAATTGTCTTTCTAAAATGAAGATTTGCAACATACAAATATCTACTTCAGCCACTCATTTGTTAAATCTGTAGTGACTGCTGTACAAACAATATGGTAATCCACTATTACATTTCCTATCCTGAAGTAAACAAAACCAACCTAAGGCAACAGTTTTTGCTGACCATATAATCAACAAATCGCCTTAAATCCATGTCATAAAAGGACAAAGTTTAATGGAGATTTTAAATCGGGTGGTCCATTATAACAGCTTCTTATCTGCACGTCTGTCAGTACAATCAACCCTCCCTATCCGTGGGTTCCATATCTGCAAATTCAGCCAACTATGGATCAGAAATATTTGGAAAAAAAATTCCAGAAAGTTCCAAAAAGCAAAACTTGAATTTTCTGCACACTGACAACTATTTACATAGCATTTACATTGTGTTTATAGCAATTTATTAGCATTTACATTGTATTAGGCATTATAAATAATCTAGAGATGATTTAAGGTATGCAGTAGGATGTGCATGGGTTACAGGCAGACCTTGTTTTATTGAGCTCTGCTTTACTGTGCTTCAAAGATATTGCATTTTCTTTTTTTAACAAATTGATGGTTTGTAGCAACCCTGCATTGTCAGATGATGGTCAGCACTTTTTAGCAATAAAATATTTTTAATTGAGATATGTATTTTTTTTAGTCATAATGCTATTGCAAAGGTAATAGACCATGTTATAGTAGTCTATTAACTGTGTTAATAGACTACTATTATTATTTATGTTCATTAAAGTAAACATAACTTTTAAATGCACTGGGAAACCAAAAAACTTGTGTGACTCACTTTATTGCGATATTCACTTTATGGTGATGGTCTGAAACTGAACCTGAAATATCTCCAAGATATGGCTGTTTATGCAAACACTACTGATTTTTAAAATAAGAGACTTGACCATCCCTGGATAGGGGGTCCTAAAACCAATCCTTGAATACTGAGGGATGACTGTGTTCTCACTGTCCAGTTATTCTTCCGATGTATTCTTTCAAGATCACCCCTTTTAAAACAAACTTCTGATTATGGCCCTTTCCAGTTGAGAAAGTTCTGTGAATCTACATGGGTTTCAGAAATAAGAACAAATTCTTTAGTATGATACTTAAAGTTGCCTATATTATAATTGTAATGAGTTCAGATTTGTTTCTCACTAATAACCATCATTAGCATTTCACAATGTGTCATAAAGATGACATTGGTAGTGTCACTGGTGGTGTGTGTCACAAGGTGATGATCAGATAAACATTTTTATACATACATATATATACACATAAAGAAATTATATATGTAATTTATGTAAGTAAAAATTGGCTGATTAACGAAAACTATAGATTTTTGATACAGTTGTTATGAAGATATGGCAATTTATTTAACATGATACTCAAGTATTTGACTATATGTAGTAATTACTGTCTTTAAGAACTCATCACTCTTAGAGACTATTTCCTTTCCATCTTCTATGTATTCTCCGTGCTTTCTTACTTAAAACATTGGTTATTCCTCTACCCATAAACGTCACCCTCTATTATCACTGTTCATCTGACTTTTATCTTCTTTATGCCTCTATCAAACCTGAAGAACATGGACTGCTTCTTTCATTAGCCTGGCACTCTGCCAAGTGCCATGTAGATATTAGAATCCTTAGTAAATGATTACTACCTTGCAACAAGTATGTCAATAGCCACAGTAAAACAGAACCAAATTCTTCTCTACATTCCAAGTTTGGTGTCATGTTCCTCTAAATAAATCATCAAGCCTAGATGACTGCACTGGAAATTTTTAACAGAGATTTAAAAAGGAAATAATAACCATTCAATACAAACTCTTTCAGAAAATGGAAGAGGAATGAATACTTCCTAGTCATCTGATGACAGTATTACATGACCAGACAGGAAATTATGAGCCAACTACAGTCAAATACTCCTCCCCCAAATAGATGCAATAATGCAATAATTCCTACCTACACCATACATGTTAAAAACTCTCATAAGCTAGGAACAGAAGGGAAATTCCAGTGAAGAGAATCTGTGAAAAACCTACAGGTAACTTCTTCAATAGTGAAAGGTCGAATTTTATTTTTCCTCTGGGATTGTGAAAGAGATAAAGGTTTTTGCTCTGACTTCTCCTATTCAACATTTGGAAAACTAAACAGTACATTAGGTGGGAAAATGAAAAAAAAAAAAAAAAGGCATTCAGATTGGAAAAAGCTTATGCTACCTGATTTAAAGATTTACTTTGAGACTGAGTCTTAATTCTTTTGGAATAGGTATAAGGATAAATATATTTAAAATGCAGTGTCTTAGTAAATCAAAGATTGAAAAAGATGATACTAATTTGGAAAAAAATAATATGCTAAAAGAATTCTAGCTCTCGTCGAAGATGGCGACGGCAGCTGCAACTCGGGTTTCTGGGCTGCTAGGTCGTTCCCGGCTGCTGAGCCGGCCTATGTCGAGTGGCGCCCACGGCGAGGAGGGCTCAGCTCGCATGTGGAAGGCCCTCACCTACTTCGTGGCGCTCCCCGGGGTGGGAGTGAGCATGCTGAACGTGTTCCTTAAGTCGCACCACGGAGAGGAGGAGAGACCCGAGTTCGTCGCCTACCCCCATCTCCGCATCAGGTCCAAGCCCTTTCCCTGGGGAGATGGTAACCATACCCTATTCCATAACCCTCATGTGAATCCGCTTCCAACTGGCTATGAAGACGAATAAAGAGAACCTGGACCATTACCCAGTGGGGACCACAGCACTGATTGGACCATTACTCTGCACACATGGACCAGAAAAGTGTTCGAGACGTTAAGCTCACCTTCTTGTATCCAGTGATGACCATTATACTTGATGACCATTATACTGATCTTCCGTCCCTTTGCTTATGGCAGGAGATGGCTTAAATAAATAACTTAGTCATGAGCTGAGAAAAAAAAAAAAAAAAAAGAATTCTAAAAAGGCTCCCAGACTCCTGCCCCCTACTGTACACACCGTGTATAATCTCCTAATTTTTAAAAAAAAATTTTTAGAGCAGTTTTGAATTCACAAAAGAATAAAGAGAAAGATACAGTAGTTCTATTTTTAGTTTTCTGAGAAACCTCCATACTGTTTTTCACAGTGGCAGCACCAATATACATTCCCACCAACAATATACATTCTCTACATCCTTGCCAACATTTGTAATTTGTGTTCTTGTTGATAGCCATTCTGACAGATGTGAGGTGATATTTCTTTGTGGTTTTGATTTACATTCTGCTGATGATTATCAGTGTTGAGCAACTTTTCATGTGCCTGTTAGCTATCTGCATTTCCTTTGGAAAAATGTCTATTCAGTTCTTCTGCCCATTTTTAAATTGGGTTGTTTATTTTTCTGATGTTGAGTTGTATGAGCTGTTTACATATGTTGGAGATTAATCCCTTATTGGTCATGTCATTTGCAAATATTTTCTACCATTCAGTAGGTTGTCTTTTTGTTTTGTCGATGGTATCCTTTGCTGTGCAAAAGCTTTTAAGTTTAATTAGGTCCCATTTGATCATTTTTGCTTTCATTTCCTTAAATTCAGGAGATGGATCCAAAAAGTTATTGCTGTAACTTATGTCAGAGTGTTCTGCCTATGTTTTCCTCTTGGAGTTTTATGGTTTCTGGTCTTGCATTTAGGTCTTTAATCCATTTTGAGTTTATTTTTATAAATGGTGTTAGAGAATGTTCTGATTGCATTCTTTTACATGTAATTGTCCAGTTTTCTCAGCACCACTTATTGAAGAGACTGTCTTTTCTCCATTGTACATTCTTGCCCCCTTGGTCATAGATTAATTGACCATAAGTGCATGCGTTTATTTCTGGGCTCTCTTTCCTGTTCTGTTGACCTATGTATCTTGTGTGTGTGTGTGTGTGTGTGTGTGTGTGTGTGTGTGTGTGTGTGCGTGTGCACCAGTATCATACTGTTTTGATTACAATAGCTTTGTAGTATAGTCTGAAGTCAGGGAGCATGATTCCTCCATATCTGTTCTTCTTCCTCAATATTTTGGCTATTTGGTTTCTTTTGTATTTCCATATAAATTTTTAAATTATTTATTCTAGTTCTGTGAAAAATGCCATTGGTATTTTGGTAGAGATTGGAAGTGCCTTGGGTAGTATGGTCGTTTTAACAATACTAATATATAACCAGCTATTCCACTCGTTGGCGTATATCCTAAAAAAACAAAACACTAATTTGAAAAGATATATGTACCCCAATGTTCATAGCAGCATTATTTACAATTGCCAAGATATGGAAGCAACCTAAGTGTCCATGAGAAGATAAATGGAAAAAAAAAATGTAAATAGCAGCAAAGCCTATAATTTTCTGAGGAATATATCTACATTACCTTTATGGGTAAAAAAATATCTTATTAAAGGCATTAAAGAGGACTCCTCAAAATGAGAAGAAACATAATGGCTACGGATACCATGACATAAAAATGTTCATTCTTTTCAAATCGATCTGAAATTTCTTGTAATTTTGGACAAATTCTAGAAGGCTTTTTTGTAGAACTTGAGAAAATAGTGTAAACTTTATGTGAAAAAGCATAGAGACAAATATAGTCAGCTTTTTTTTTTGAAAAATAAAAAGTGAGCAAACTGTCTTATCAGATTTCAACATTTATTATGAAAAATAACACAGTCTCATATTAGAATAGATGTAATAAATGGCCTAATAGAACAAAATGGGAACTCAGAAATTAACACATGCTCTTATGGAAACCTGATATACTATAGACCTGTCATTGCAGATAAGGGTACATGGATAGACAACTCAATAAATAATACAACTGGTTATCCATATGGAAAAATAAAATAAATGCCCTTTTCCTTCACATCCAGAGGTCAATTCTATTTAGTTTAAAGACCTAGATGCAAAAAATAGTTGAAAAAAAAATTTTTAGAATATATTAGAGAGTATCTTTATGACTTTTGGAGTGGAAAAAACTTTCTTAAACATGGCATAAAACACATCTTAAGAAAAATGTGAATTAAAAAAAAACACTTTTGTGAGCCAGAGGACACTGTAATAGTCACAGACTGAGAAAGAAAAAAAATGGAAACACATAATTAACAAGTGATTAATAGCCAAAATAAAGCAATAAGAATAAGAAAGATATACACCTCTCTACCCCCCATAGACATAATAATTTTAAAATACAAGCAAGAATTAATGTAAAAGGTAACCCAGATTCTACTGTGTGTGTGTATGTTGGAGATGCCTTCACCTTTGAGAGCCAAATGTTAGTATCCCTTGCCAACTCCATGTTCAGTGACATCACCATGACAGCTGGAAATTGGCCTTGGTGGGAGAATATGCATTCCAAGTGCTTCTTCAGTACATCAGGGCTTCCTCGTAAACAACTTCCTCTATCTTCCATAGACTGGTATGAGGTGGAAACTTATAATGCCATTATAAAGAATTGTAAAGGACAGTTTGCTCAGTTGAACTTGATTTATTTTTATCATTGCCACAACAATGGTTGTACCTTGTAACCACATCTTGACCTTGTAACCACAGCCAGTGCTGGTTGAGCTGGAGAAAAAGAGAACTTCCTATCCTTTCCCTCTTGAGTCACTTGATCAAGAGCCAAAGCCCACCTGACAAAAGGAGTGTACAATGTGTAGTGATTCACTTGCATCACAAGAGCCCACAAAGCAGTATTTTAGTTCTTATAGGTATAGCTCAACGATGCCACCAATAAAATTCAGGAAATGAAAAATTCAGAAAATAAAAATTCAGGAAATAAAAATTAAAAAAATATATATAAAATATATATATATAAATATATATATAAAATATGGTAAAAATATATTTTAAAAATGTATAAAAATATATATTAAAATATGTATTAAAATATATAAATAAATATATATATATATATAATAAATTATATATAAATATTAAAATATTTATATATAAATATTAAAATATTAAAATTTTATATATAAAGTAAATTGTATATATATAATATATATATATATAAAATATATAAAAATATATATAAATATATATATAAATATATATATTTTTTTAATTTTTATTGGACTATAGTGGCTTTACAATGTTGTGTTAGTTTTTGCTGTACAGCAAAGTGAATCAGCTATACATATACAGTATCCTCTCTTTTTTGGATTTACTTCCCATTTAGGTCACCACAAAGCACTGAGCAGAGTTCCCTGTGCTATAAAGTAGGTTCTCATTTGTTATCGATTTTATACATAGTGTCAATAGTGTATATATGTCAATCCCAATCTCCCAATTCATCCCACCCTCCCCTTTCCCCCTTGGTATCCATACATTTGTTCTCTACATCTGTGTCTTTATTTCTGCTTTATAAATAAGATCATCTATACCAATTTTTTCAGATTCCACATATATGCATTAATATATGATATTTATTTTTCTCTTTCTGACCTATTTTACTCTATATGACAGTCTCCAGGTCCATCCACATCTCTACAGATGACCCAATTTCATTTCTTTTTATGGCTGAGTAATATTCCATTGTATATATGTACCACATCTTCTTTAGCCATTCTTCTCTTGATGGACATTTAGGTTGCTTCCATGGCCTGGCTATTGTAAACAGTGCTGCAATGAACATTGGAGTGCATGTGTCTTTTTGAATTATGGTTTTCTCTGGATATATGCCCAGTAGTGGGATTGCTGGGTCACATAGTAGTTCTATTTTTACTTTTTTAAGGAATCTCCATACTGTTCTCCCTAGGGGCTGTATCAATTTGCATTCCCACCGACAGTGTAAAAGGGTTCCCTTTCTCCACACCCTCTCCAGCATTTATTGTTTGTAGATTTTGTGATGATGGCCATTCTGACCATTGTGAGGTGATACCTCATTGTAGTTTTGATTTGCATTTCTCTAATAATTAGTGATGTTGAGCATTTTTTTGTGTGTGTGTTGACCATCTGTATATCTTCTTCAGAGAAATGTCTATTTAGGTCTTCTGCCGATTTTTGATTAGGTTGTTTGTTTTTTTGATATTGAGCTGCATGGACTGTTTATATATCTTGGAGATTAATCCTTTGTCAGTTGCTTCGTTTGCAAATATTTTCTCCCGTTCTGAGGGTTGTCTTTTCATCTTGTTTATGGTTTCCTTTGCTGTGCAAAAGCTTTTAAGTATAATTGGGTTCCATTTGTTTATTTTTGTCTTTATTATCATTACTCTAGGAGGCGGGTCAAAAAAGATCTTGCTGCGATTTATGTCAAGGAGTGATCTGCCTGTGTTTTCCTCTAAGAGGTTTATAGTGTCTGGCCTTACATTTAGGTCTTCCATCCATTTTGAGTTTATTTTTGGGTTTGGTGTTAGAGAATGTTCTAATTTCATTCTTTTACATGTAGCTGTCAAGTTTTCCCAACACCACTTATTGAAGAGGCCAATCGGCTTGGTAAACCCTGCATTTATGGAATATCTGAATGGACAATGAGTGTTCCGAGACCTGAAAGTGGTCTAGCTCTAGCAGCTTTGGACTCTGGGGACAAGTACACGCAGGAGTTGGGCCAGGTCAGGGTCTGAGCTGCCCCACAGTGCCCACAGAGGGACGGGATCTTTGCATAGATCAAATCATTGCCATTATCATCAGGGTAGAAACATTTAAAAACAAAAGTCCTAATTAGCTAAATCATTGCTTATGTCTTGGTGAAAGTCACTATTTTCAAAGGATAAACATTTTAACTTTCTAAACTTTTAAAATTATAAAATTGCATAATTGGAATTAATCTTAAAAATCATCTGATTCTTCTCGCTCAATATAAGAATTTCTTATGAAATATACCTGAAAGATAATCACCCAACTTCCACTTTTTTGTGTGTGTATGGAAGAACTTAACACTTTGCAAGTCAATCCATTCTGTTTCAAATTTTCAAATTGTCAGCAGTTTTTTTATGCTGAGCCTAAATTTGCCTAATTTTGACAACAAAACAACCTACTGATTTTAGATATTCTTCCCTATTTACTGAAGGAGTGGTAAAACCCCACTATTCTCCCTATATCCTATTGCCTTACTTATATCTGTGCTTCTCCAAGGAAATGAAACATAAAAAACAGTTAGGAGCTAGGATTTATAATCAACAAAATCTTAAAGGTCATCACACATTCAGATCAACTGAAAAGTAACACATGAAAAGTCCAAATGATAAATAAAAACTTTCATAAAAAAAGAAAGGTCAAAGCTCTTTGAAAGTGAGCTCCAGAAAGTTTTTTTTTACTTTCTGTCCACATGAACAGGGTTTATGACAGTGGAAAATATTTAATAAAGAGTATGATAATGTGGGTGATTGAAATGTCAAATAATTTATAAAAATGAGCACAGTCTTTCAGAAAACATTAACATTTTAATGTGATAGGAAGCTAATATTTAGTAGATTCTTGATCTAGAGTATATCTGAATATCATAATCTTTTAAATTGGCTGATATTAGCTACAATGATTATTTTGGCATATTATAAAAAATAAACATGTACATTGCAGAAAACTTCATAAAAATAAGTATGTATAAAAAAGGAAACAAAAACCATTCAAGATAGCCAATAGTAACATTTTTACAATATCAGTGAATGTCTTCATAAAGAGGCTTTGAGATAATCCATTTTGGGAGCCTTGCCTATTTCTTCCCAATAGCTTCTTTGAAAAACAAATTGCTTCCTTTTGGTAACTGCCTCTAAAGCAGTTAAACGCTGAAGGATCTCACACACAGACACACACATCTGCAGATCTACAGATGCAACTTTCTTGGAATGCTACAGTTTCAATTTGAACTTAGGAATCTAAGCTATGTTTAATATATTATAGACTGTGTTTTAAAATATATATTCTCCTGGAGAGGTTGTAATGGCACGTTTCACAGGTGCTGTCTTGACACAGTTTTGAGATCATAGCTAAAACTCTAATTCCACTTAGCAGGTTTGCTAAACCTGAACTCCAACCACTTCCCTTGCTGGACACTAACTCCTAGATTATAGCATGCACCCCCAGCTGCCAGAAATCCCAGATGCCAAAAATCTAGGGGTAGGTACTTCTTTCTTAAACCTATGGAAATATTCAAAATAACCAGTCCAGCTTGCCATACATGGAAGCCAGCTTGCCATAGATAAACTAACTCCTACAGTTATAGCTTGCTGTTAATCCATTCCTTGGGATTACCCACTGCCTGGCCCTGTGTGGCAGCCTTCTCCCCCTCCAAAGCTGTAAGTATTCGATAATAAAAAATTCTGCCTTTCATCTATCTTGGGAACATTGTGTTATGTCCTATCATCATCAGAAACTAACAAACACTGAAATAATGGCATAGCCCCTGTCGTGTGTGTACGTGTGTGTGTGTGTGTGTGTGTGTGTGTGGAAACGGTCACCCTCTATAAGATTAAGATGTCTACTGCCAAATTCCTTGATATTGTGGAAAGGATAAGAGTACACTCAGTTCGCCCATTTAGTTTATTTTTTCTGTGTTTGGGAAAGAGTGAGAATGAGATTAGGACACAGTACCTTTCCCTTTAATCTGGAGCAGGCTTTGCTGCTGATACTTCCAGTGGAAGTATCTGTCCTTGATTTAACCAGAGAGAGAGAATTTATCATTCTAAAAATGCCCATGTTACTCAAATAGCACCAATGCCCAATCCTCCGTCTCAGCCGTTGGAAAGCACTAGAATCTGCTTAGTATAGAATTAGTAACTCAACTCTTCTCTTTGGCTGAGGGCCTACCCCAAATCTTTCTCACTTTATCTCAGTATACTCAAGGCAACATTAGACCTTACCTATATTTGTTTCTTTGTTTTTTTTTTCAAATTCCATCAATCTGTGATTCTGTATAAAGGTTCATTCATCTAGGAAACAAACAAAAAATACCCACCACTTTAGACTCTTCTTTTGGATAAAAAAATTCATCTTTAACAGACATGTGTTGTTTATTTCTCTCCATTCTAATGCATAGTTCCATATATAGTGCTGAAATTGGGACTTTGACCTATGTTCAATTTTTGTATTCCTATTTAATCAAATATTAGGTTAACATTTTTCCATGTAAATGTTACTCTTCAAAACACAGTTTTCATGGCTACATAATGTTCCATCATTTACTTAACTTATCTATTAATTAGTTGATTTTACCTAGGTTTTCATAATTCTTTCATAAAGAGAGAGATAATAAAATTATATTTAATTTTCCCTAAGATTTTTTTCTTTAAGATTACATTTCTAGAAGTAGATATATTGTGATGGTTAATATATTTTAAGTCTTTTAAAATATATTGTTCTCCAGATAGATCCTACCAATGTATACTCCCATCAGCAGACTGTAATGAGACTATTTTGAAGGTCCATTTTCAACTCTAACATTTTTTATTCTAAAATAAATGCTTGAGAAACAATTATAATAACCTTTCAAAATAATAGGATATGATAGTAATGCTTAATATTAAAAAGAGAAAAGGAGTCGATAAATAAGTCCTAAAGGGTCTTTTTGTTACCCTGTATCTGTAGATGGAAAAATATGAGACAGCTGTTTATGGATATGTCACAGGCTTTATAGTCAGACAAAACTAGGAAGAAGTTCCATCACTATTACTCAGAGCTGTATAAACTTGAATGAGTTGCCTAAATTTTTTATACTTCAGGGTCTCATTTGTAAAACTGATTATTCTAATCAATGTCATTAAATAATTGTTAGGATTAAATGAGAAAATTTAGTGGTCCAAAGTAAGTCCTAAATATATGGTAGCTGTACCACATGTTGCCTTTGTAAATTATTCAAAAGCAATATAAAAATCAATCTATAAAATTTATCAATTCCTTTTATGCAGAAAAAATCAACCACAATTGATTTTTAAATGTTTCAGTTAGTTGCTGTAGAGTAATGAAAATGTTTATTTCTAACCTGGTGAATCCTTTTTCTTTTCCTTTTAAATCCAGCACAGGCAGGGGCAGGGCAAAGGTAGAGCTACAAGTGCTTTGAACATTATGACAGAAATCTTGCTTTCTTTCTCCCCATAACTCGCAGTAACTACATTCAAAATCATTTCTAAAGTCATTGAGTTCAGAACAGGTGAAAAGACTTTGATTCAATGAACAATCACTCAGTCTGAATAATTATCCTGTGAAGGAGAATTGCATGTAGTTTAGGCACTATTTAAAAATCAATGTTGTGTATAGATTTCAGGGGTCCTAATTTTCATCTCACTTCTTCCTGCGAATATCTATTCAATTGTTTCTCAAAAGTTAACTTTATTACAAGAGAAACTTGCTAGAATTTCTAATGAAAGTAAAAATAATGAAGATAGCAATTTTTACTGTCTGGTAATATGTCATTGTTATATCATTTGGTTGTGAGAAGATTTGTTTTTCATACTTTTGACAACAATGATTATTATGTTATTAAGCAAGAGTTTATTGAGGTTCTACTGTGTGTTGATACTGGGAGTAGTCACCAGTATGACCAGTCACCAGCTATGAAAATAATGCAAGTTCCCTCACATAAATTTGTCTATGTGTTCTTGAAAAACACAGACAATAAAAAAGGAAATACAAAACTAAAAAAAAAAAATTAAATTTTGATAAATGCCAAGAATGAAATAAACAGCTTAATGTGATAGAAAATACCTCATGAGTTGGTCAGAAATATGTCCTCTAGGGCAGTGACATTTTAGGTAAGACTACAAAGTAGAGAAACAGCTGGCTTATTAAAGGGCCTGAGGAAGTGTAGAAGGTCATGAAGTAAGAGTGGATTTGGTTTGGTCTAGAAAGAGAAATAAGATTAGTGTGATTGAGTAATAATGAACAAGGCGGTGGGGGTGGTAGAATGTGAAGTGTGGAACATAACAAAGTTGAAATAATGTAGGAATTTGTTGGCAAAGGTGAAAGTTTGCATTTCATTTTGATTTCAAAGGAAAGTCATAGTAAGGTTTTGATCAGGAGAATGGCATGATCCGATTTGTTCATTGAGGAGACTCTTCTTGGTACTGTGTAGTAACTATCCATGTGGTAGACGGGGATTGCAGCAGTGACAGAGAAGAATGGGGTTGGCCAGGGTGGTGTCCATAATGATGGAGAGCAGTAGAGATTCATGATGTACTGTACAGGTAAGGGCAGAAGGGCTTTGGATAGATGGCATTTAGCAATAACATTCATTCACCCATTACTTATCACCAGAATTATGTTGCTTTTTTTAAACAGTAAAATGCATCTATACCAGCTCGTATATAATCACTGTCTTTAGCTTCCTAAGTGCCTCTGCTCAATCACACTCTCTCCTCCAGAACACTCCAGATGTCTCTATATTTCATCAAGGAAGCATTAGTGTCTTAATCATCAGAAAGGCCAGCATCCTTTCTCTAAGGTGTCCTTGCCATTTGTACTAAATATCTCTGCATAGACAGGAGGAAGCAAAAGGAGAAACCAATTATGATTTTCAACTTTTAGCTTGTGTACTGTGTCCAGGTATTTCTGGGAAGGGAAAAATTGAGCTAAGTATTCTTTTAGGAAAGTAAAGATTTAGATTTGAGGCATGCAGATTTTGAGAAACCTTTTAGCCAACAGGATGAAGATGTCAGATTGAGAGTTGCACACGGGCCACTGAAACTTATGAAAGAGATCAGGGCTGTGGATATGATGCACAGACAGCAAATCTGTTCACTCTCATATTCCTCGTTGCTTCTCTTTTATTTATTTTGGACTCTAAAGGGAAATGTCTAAATGGTAATCATAGTGCATTTGGGTATACATAAAAAGGCACAATTCATCTACATTTAGAGAGTATCTAGAGTGTTTCAATGAATTCTTTGTATACACCTGCGTAGTAACAAATGTAAGTCACTGAGCAAAAAATGTTGTCTAGAGACCGAAGCATGTGCTGGGTGTGGGGTGGGGGAATCATGAAAAGGACTCATTTTAATCTCTCCTCTTTCCCTTTCCTCCTTGTTATTTTCAGTGTTGTCTTATATTATGCCTACATATCTGTCTTATGGAACGTGTAAAGAAGAGTTTGAGTTTTTTGCATCAAACATGGAGAAGAGTATTCTCCAAACTCGAGAGCAGAAAGATGGAAAGGGAAAATTACATACATCCTCCTGACCCCAAACAGCATACTGAAAGAAAAAGGAGTAGCTATAAACCCTTTTTGGAGGGTATCCATATCTGATTAGTAATGCCTACAAAAAAGTGGTTGTTGATTCTTCCTTTCCTTAGTGAAACAGTCTATTTCAAGATTCTAGCACCCCCGCCGACTTTTTTTCCAATTTGTAAAATTTTACCAGACCATTATTTCATTTCATATTAGATCGATTAAGCATAAAAAGTATGATCAGAATTGTATAGCTTTTATTTCCCTGTATCCTTGATAGGAGAAATTCACTAAAATTAACTTATTCAAATGACATCTCCAAGTAATTTCTTATTTCTGTCTTTATAAATCAGAACTTAGTTTTCAGTCAAACAGAGGAGAGAATTTTATGTTTTGGCGTCAAATCAAGAAGTTCTTTATTTAAGGGAGAAGATTCATGGGAGATATAATAGACATGTACGTCTTTGTGTGATTTCTCAACAGAAACATAAATTGATTCTGGAGTTACAACTCGAAAACTAACTCCTGAAAACCCACATGTAGTACATAATATCTAAGGATATAAGTATAGCTCTTATTAGAGTCCCAGTCTATAATTCCATAGACATTTCAAGTTAATTGATTTTCACTGACAGTAGATTGAACCATAATTCAATTATGCAAACAGAAAAGTCAAAATTAAAGATTTTCAAGATAGACTGGAAAATACTTTCCATTGATATTTGGAAGTTAAAGTAAGTACTACTGTAACAGTAGTACTTTCATCTTATTTTGTCAATAGTTTCCCTTGAAACTGGAGACCTAATTCACAGACAGAATGAGAAATAGCTCTTTACCTGAACCACATCAATTGGCAAGACATTTTAAAAGGGCTTTAGAACAAAATCAAACATGGCTCCAAATAGACTGTGGTCCTGCTGATCCAGTAGCCAGGTGTTGTACTTCTTAACAACCACCTATTGACAAAGACTCTTAGAGACATTGTAAGGAGAAGGGGCACTTCAAAAAAATATTGCCCATCTTAAAAAAAAAAGAAACAAAGAAAAATGCCTCAATTAAAATCAATGAGGGTGATGCAAGGAAGGGAAAATAAAAGCCCAACACCCTGCCTAACTTTTAAACATGCAAGGTAAATTAACTATAAATATAGAAAGGCAACCTCATCAATTCTCAGTAGATACGGGTGCTACTGGCCATACTTTACAGTGCCACCTTTGCTTAACCTCATACTCAGAGTAAACATACCCTAACAGGTCTTAGGTATTTCAGATAGCTCAGAGTTTACCTATCTCACAGCCCTTAATTGAAACGCTTGAGGTCTTGGCAAAAATACATTTCTTCCTGCTTTGTGTTATCACCGCTGAAAATTTAATAGAGGGAGACTTACTTTGCAAGTGGAACTGTAACATTAAATGCACAGCAGTGGAACAATTTTTTGAGATTCCAAGTAATTCCTCTCTTCCTAACCCAGTTGTGTCTCCCTTGGATACATCACTGCCTTCTCCATTATAATTGATGCACAGTCCAGATAAAGTTGACAATGTACCTGACATTCTGTGGACTAAAAACAATACTGACAAAAACTCAGAATAGCCAACATAATATTGAAAGAGAAGAATAAAGTTTGAGCACTGGTGCTGCCCGACTTCAAGACTTACTGTAAAGGCACAATAGTCAAAACAGTGTGGTTTTGGTGAAATAATAGACAAATAGATCAATGGAACAGAAAAGAAAGTCCAGATATAGACCCTTCTAAATATAGTCAACTGATCTTTGATAAAGTACAAAGGCAATACAATGCAATAAATATGTGTCTTCAACAAATGGTGCTTGAGCAACTAGACATCCACATGCAGAAAAAAAAAAAAAAAAAGGAAAGAAAAGGAAGGAAGGAAAGAAGGAAAGAAACTAGATCCTGACCTTACACCTTTTACAAAAATTAACTCAAAATGGATCATGAAAATGAAATGCACAAAACTGTAAAACTCCTAGAAGATAACATGGAGAAAACCCAGATGGCCTTGCGTGTGGTGATGCCTTTTTAGATACAATACAAAAGACATGATCTATGAAAGCAATAATTGATAAACTGGACTTCATTAAAATTAAAAACTTCTGCTATGCAAAAGACAATGTCAAAAAAATTGGAAGATAAGCCACAGACTGAGAGAAATACTCATCTGATAAAGGACTGTTATCCAAAATATACAAAGAACTCTTAAAGCTCAACTATAAGAAAATAAGCAAACTGATTAAAAAATGGGCTAAAGATCTTAACAGATACCTCACCAAAGAAGACATACAGTTGTCAAATAAGCATATGAAAAGATGCTCCATATCACGTTATCAGGGAAATGCAAATTGAATCAACAATAACATACCTATTGGAATGTCCAGAGTCTGGAACACTGACAACACCAAATGCTGGTGAGGTTGTAGACCAACAGGAAGTCTCATACAATGCTGGCTAAAATGCAAAATGGAAGACAGTTTGGTTGGAAAACAATTTGATGGATTCTTACAAAATGAAACATACTCTTGTCATATGATTCAACCGTCTTGCTCCTTGGTATTTACCCAAAGGAATTAGAAACTTATTTCCACACAAAAAGCTGCACACAGATGTTTATAGCAGCTTTATTTTTAATTGTCAAAACTCAGAAGCAACAAAGATGTCCTTCAAAATGTCAAAATGGTGAATTGATAAACTGTGGTATACCCAGACAATGGAATATTATTCAATCATAAAAATAAATTATTTATCAAGCCATGAAAAGACATGGAGAAAACTGAAATGCATATTGCTAAGTGAAAGAAGCCAATCTGAAAAGGTTACATATTGTATGATTCCAACTATATGACATTACCTTTATGAAAAGGTAAAACTATGGAGACAGTAAAAAGATCAGTGGTTGCCAAGGTTGGAGGTGTGGGGGAAATGGATAGGCAGAACACAGAGAATTTTTAGGGTAGTGAAAACACTCTATGTTATAATGGTGGATATATGTCATTATACTTTTGTCCAAACCCATAGAATGTACAACACAAAGGTGAAACCCTAAGGTAGACTATGCACTTTAGGTGTTTGAGATGTCAATATAGGTTCATTGTTGGTAAAATTGTACCATTCTGGTGAGTAATGTTGATAAGGGGGCAGGCTATACGTGTGTGGGAGCAGGGGGAGATTGGAAAATCTGTCCCTTCCTCTCAGTTTTGTTGTAAACCTGAAGGTGCTCTAAGAAAATAAATTATTTTTAAAAAGTCATTGACATGGGAAAAATAAGCAGAATTTATTAAAGGTCAGATGGATCCTACCAAGCAATTATCCAAACCTTCCTAATATCTCTTGAAGTCAGAAGCAAAGGAAGGGATCCAACCTACAGTTGAAGGCATTATATTCAAAGATCTTCTCATATCTAGTGTTAGGATTTGTTACACTCCTGTCCTTCTAGGAAAGAAACCAAACAGACAAGGATATTAATTATTTTTCAAGACCTCAGGGCCATCAAAAAACCCATAATCTCTTGCTCACTTGTACTACTTAACCCAAACACCGTCCTAACATCAATTCTACCTGAAGCTATTTGCTTCACTCATGATTTTTTGCTCAGGATTTTTCAGTGTGCCTCTAGAACAGGACAGCCAATACTTTGTTGTCTTCACCTGGGAAGGACAGCAATACACCTGGACAGTCAGGACCCAAGGGTTCACTGAAACATCCTCTTATTTTTCCTAGGTCCCATATCAAAAATTAAAAATCTAAACTGTGGGGACATTCAGTTCTGATATAACATGTACACCATCTCCTACTTTGTTCAAAGAACAAGGAAGTCTATAAAAAGGAATCTGTTTACTTGCTCCTCAGCCTTAGCAGAAAAAGGACATAAATCTCAAAAGACAAATTACAATTTAGCCAAGACAGTCCATTATTTAGTGTGTGATTTATCCAAGGAAAGAAAAACACTCTCTCCTGAAAGACTAAAGCCCATCCAAATTTATCCCAGATCCCTCACAAAACACCAATTAGTACGATTTCTGGATTTAACTGAATATTACAGACAATAGATGTCAAGTTTTTCTGAGACAGCATCACTGCTTTATGAATTGACTAGTCCTCAGGAAGACTCTCTCTCCTCTGGGAGCCCAAACAGGACCAGAGCTTCTATAACCCAAAGAAAAATGTTATATAGCCTCCTTTAGTAGCCTGTCCACATGACAAAAAGCCCTTTTGTATATTCGTGCATGAGAAATCTTGGCAAGCCTTGGAGTTTTAACTCAATTTCAACTAAACCATCAAATACCCTTCACTTACTATAGCCTCAACCTCACCTGGGTTCAAAGGCTTAGCCCCCTTGTCTTCGGGCAAGAAGTGCTGCTGTAGAAATTATTGATACTTCTGGTGAACTAGTTCTAGGTTCCCTGCTTGACCTCATGGTTCCTCATTTAGTACAGACATTACTACTGACTGAGAACCTTTAACAATTTTCAGCCAGCTAATTAACCTCTTATGAGATTGCTACTTTCTCCCTCTCATTACCATTCGCAATCATAACACCCTAAATCTTGCCACTACCCTCCCCCACCAGTAGAGGGGGAACTTTATTATTCTCTGACCTCAGGGATTTTTCTGCACTGCACTCAGTTTTACTAGAGACTCTCATGAGAAACTTAATCTAGTGTTATTTATTGATGCATCCTTCCTTAAAACTGAAGCTGGAGGTTTTCCAGGCTCATTCCAGCTATCCCTTAGAATATAGTACTCTACCTGAGAGAAGGTCAGCCCAGATGGAAGAATTTATTGCATTTACCAGAGATTGTCAACCAGCTAAAGACTACAGAGTAATCATAAATACAGTGTTATAGACTGAAATGTGCCCGCCTCCATTGCTATGCTAAAACTCTAACCTTCAGTGTAACTGTGTTGGGCGACAGGGTTACTTAGGAGTTAATTAAGGTTAGCTAAGGTTATAAGAGTAGAGCCCTAACCTAATAGAACTGGTGTTCTTATATGATGGGGAAGAGACACCAGTTCTTCCTGCAGGGTATACAGCACAGGAAAGAAAGATCATATGAGGACACAGTGAGAAGACAGCCATCTAAAAGCCAAAGACAGAAGTCTCAGGAGAAATCAACCATGCTGACACCTTGAAGGGACTCCCAGCCTCTAAACCTATGAGAAAATACATTTCTCTTGTTTAAATCACCCAGTCCATGGTATTCTGTTATGGCAGCCCTAAAAGACCAATATATACAGATGTCAGGTACGCTTTTGGAGTATTACAGAACTTTGGAATGCTTTGGAAACACAGGAGGTTTCTCACCTCTGCAGGAACCCCCATCAAAATTGGACAAGCTAAGAAACTTTCAGATGCAATACCAAACATACCACCAAAAGGTAGCTATTACAAAGATTGAGAGCCATGCCCAAAAAAAAAAAATGTTCTAGAAGATAATTATGCCAAACAAGTAACTTAAACCAAAATTATGATCCTATTTAAGCCCTAAAAGGATAATCTTTGAAAGAATTCATAGGTATCATTAAAAAATATCAGTGCTTATCCCCAGATTTTGAGAAGGAAGAATGGAAAAGATCTAGTTGAACCCTTCATTCAGGTAACCTCTGGCACTCCCAAGACAGCTTTTTGGTGGCACCAGTAGATTTCAAATATATGTTATCTAAATTTCTTCGTGACACTACTTATCATAGTATATAAAAATTGATTACTGTCTTAAATCAACATTGGTGAGGGAACTTTTAAAAAGACATCTGAAGTTATTTTAGGGTCATGTGTCCCTTGTCAACAACACAATCCTGGAAAAACTGTAAAGGTGGGAAATGGCCAGGAACCATTATAAAGAATTCTGTAAGGCTTCACCACTTAAAAACTACACTGTTCTTGCCACCCCAATCTTCTAAAAAGGATGAAAGAGTCAATGTCATCATAAAATTAAAATTATCAAAATGTTCAGAAACCCATGAACTCCCTGGGCCAAAAGTTCTTCCACTAGGACTTATGGCCACATGGTCTGCTCCCTCAGGGACACATTGGTTGCCCCCCACCCCCATGAACTTTTGTTAAGTAGAAGGTCCACATGCTTATAGGTTTCATCTCCAATGCTAGACCCTGCATTCATGCAGATGTGATAAAATATCGCAAGGGACTCATATACTCTACTCAGTCTAACCACAAACAGAATAAAGCTTTCTTCTCAAAACATATTCCTAAATAACAAGATTTTGTCTATTAAAGTGACACCAAAAAAACAAAAAAATCTGCTCTTGAAATTTACTGTAAGGGACTTTATCAGGTACTGATAACAACTAATTCAGCAGTGAAATTTCAGGGAGCCACCCCTTGGGTCCTTGTTTTGGAACTAAAGAAGTAACTTAGAATTCTACACAATTAAAAGGTTACTCCAATGGAGAACCTCAAATTGAGAATTCTCAGAATTCCTCTAGAAGCAGCCGATCCATAGAAGTAGGCAACTGCCTTAGGATCTTTGAAACAGGTGGATGGCCTTGAGGAGACGGCTTCTGCCCAAGATGTAGAACCAAGACCCCTGCCTAATACTCATTTTGTTTTTTATCTGCTTGTTATAATAATTCTTCTCATTTCCTATAAACCCCTTATTTTTGTCCATCTATAAATGGCCCTTTTTACTCCTTCTCATAATTGTTATTTCAGAACATTCTCATTCTAACACATTCTTAGATTATCCCAAACAGTAGCCGCTGCTCTATTTTTACCGATGGCTGGATATGCCATCCATCGCTAGATCCTATGATAAAAACCTCTGGGTAAGTCTAATTTCATCAAATGAGACTATAGGGAATTATAAGCAGTGGAGTTTCCATTTGCACCTGCATGGGCAAATGTCCTCAAACAAATAAGCCTGTGTTCTCTATCAGAGAAAGAACCAATCATTACAATCTATTAATCAAACCCTAAATAATTCTAAATTTGAATTCAACAACCTTCACAGAATGATGGGTCAAACATTTGCAATGTAAAAACTACAAATATAGATCCAAATACGTAACCTAGCTAATTCAAGGCCTTGATTTCCACCTTGTGTCATGAACAACATCTTTTTCCCCTGAATTTCCATTTAACTCTACCAACACTGTTTTCTTTGTGGCCAGGATGCATGGTCCTGTTTGCCTCAGATGGATACATCGTGCAGTTTACAGATAGTATTTAAAGACTTTTCTTTACACAGTAGCCCTAAGTTGATAAATCACCAAAGCTAGAACGTCCAATTCAGACACAAGTCCCAGGTGAAGCTACCCTTATTCATGCACTCTACCAGAGGAATTACTGGTAACAGTAAGAGGGATGTTCCCATTAGTGGGAATAATATAAACAGAAAAGACTGTAAGAAACTTATCACTAATTTTAGATGAATTTATTAACAATACCATTTCTGCCATAGGTGGAATACAAATCAGTCTTAATTCATTGGCATAAGTAGTAAAAGACAATCACATTGCTGTGTATTTCTTGTTGGCTAGTCGTGGTGTCTGTGTCGTTAATACTTCTTTCCGTACTTGGATCAATGCAACAGGCCGGTGGAACAGGCTATATATTACCTTAAGGACAAAGATAATTGGCTCTCTAAGGTTGATTTTCGTGGACTATGGGATTTATTCTGTACACCTAGCTTGGGAAAATAGGGTTCCTGGTTTTGAGGCATGTTATAGAGACTTAGTTGTTCTTCTTTTTATCATAGTGATCATGATATTCATCTGTTTCATTCAGTCCAGAATTTTAAATGCTTCTGTGCCTCTTTCACCCACTCTTTCATCAGATGATTGTCATGGTGGCATAATAACAATAAGATTGGTAATACAGTTGACTATAATGACAGCTGAACAATTCCCAAGTAGCAAAGATCTGGATCTCAAGAAACATCTCATAAGACAGTGAATGACCTAAAGGGGGGGTACTGAGAGATTGAATATACAAACAGCCAATGGCAGATGATATATGACAATAGAACTCTAACCCACTACTTCTGTAGCAAATGACTGAAATGGTGAGGATTTGGTCAGTGATTGCCAACTTCCTTAATTTTGCCCCTGCTTCCAACTCAGGACCAACCAGAAAAATCCAAATAGGCTCTTCAAACTAATCACATAGTTAGCCACTTCTGGCTTCCCCAGGCCAGCAATCTCCAATCAGAACATATCTGAAGCCATTTCTTCTTTAATCTATTCTTTGTAAAGCTGCCTGTCTTTGACTCTTTGCCAAGCGCAAGTGGCAGTGGCTATGGCTGACTACCTTACTATAGCAAATTCTATACACGTAGCTTGTTTGTTTTTCTCATTTTGGTGGTCTTTATTTATTTCCACAACATATACACACACAACTATTTTTGATATGGCCCCATTTATATCCAATGCCATGTGTGGGTTTTAAAACCCGTAATTTAGACGTAAACATTCTGTATGAATATGAGAACTTCTAACAAGCTTTTAAAAGCATTGATGTTTTAATATTTGTTTTCTCATTGTCACCAAAATTTTTGTTTTGTTTGGTTTGGTTTGTTGTTGGTTTGCTTTTGTGTTGCTTCATTTTAATAGTGTGTACTGAGTTGTTCTTTTTTTTCTTTGGTTGGAGAGCCCTGCAGAAAATACATGGACTCCTGTATTTTTTTTTTAATTATTTATTTATTTATTTATTTTTGGCTGTGTTGGGTCTTCGTTTCTGTGCAAGGGCTCTCTCTAGTTGCGGCAAGCGGGGGCCACTCTTCATCGCGGTGCACGGGCCTCTCACTATCGCGGCCTCTCTTGTTGCGGAGCACAGGTTCCAGACGCGCAGGCTCAGTAGTTGTGGCTCATGGGCCTAGTTGCTCCGCGGCATGTGGAATCTCCCCGGACCAGGGCTCGAACCCGTGTCCCCTGCATTGGCAGGCAGATTCTGAACCACTGCGCCACCAGGGAAGCCCCTGTACTGAGATTTTGATTGCCTGTGAAAAGGAAGTTTCTGGTCATAAAAGATATGATCACTATAAAAAAAAATGAAAGCACATTTAAGAATAAAGAGTAACAAATATCACTCAAAATATTGCTAAACAAAGGTAACTGCTATTTATTTTTGTGTATATTTATAGACATTTCTTACAATGCAAAATGTCATCATACTAAATATACTATTGTTATCTTGCTTTTTTTAGTTATGTAATTTATATTAGCACCATATTTCCTGCTAATAAATATTCTGTTAAATGTGAATTTTAAAATATAGCATTCTATCATCTTGATGCATCATAACTTTTTTTTTTTTTTTAATTAAAAATCTTGGTATCTATGTTGCTTAGTAAACATCACTGTCAGGAGTCCAGAAGATGTCTTGCAATGAAGAAAGATTTGTGGGCCTGAGATCACTAGGTTAGTCACAGTTATGGTAAATGAAGCTCTAAACTG